>NW_004567108.1:2522882-2524309 GCF_000260355.1 Condylura cristata | reverse complement strand
CAACACCTGGCGCCCAGTCACGCGTTCCAGGTTGCAGCCGGTGCCTCCTCTCCCGCAAACGCTTAACCTGCCCCGGGCGGCGCCCGCTCCAGGGCGCTGCAAGCAGCTTCTCAGCGAGCAGCTCAGCCAGGACGTCCCGTAACGGCCCTTCAGGCTCCTGCCTTTTCTCACCAACCACTCCGGTGGTCCCATCTCCAATCTCATCGTCCTGGGACTTGGACAGCTCGACCATCAGCTTGGCGATCTGATGATCGACGTCCATCATGCTCAGAATGGTGGCCCCGTCGTTGGTCACCGTCACGTCGCCGTCCTTATCCACCATCATCTTATCAAGCCCTGGGAAGGCAGCAGTGTTCAGGATGGCTCTGGGCAAAGACTCAGCGACCGACCCCCAATCCCACCTCCTGACTGCGCTGCCAGCTGTGAGACTATAAACAGAAAATCCAAAACAAGCGAAGATATCCCCGAGACGACACCTCAGAGTCACTAACGTAAAGCAAACCCCGGCAGCTCTGCAACGCCCAGAGCCAGGGAAAACCCTCCAGCATCACTGTGGGGGCAGCTGCGCCAGGAAGCTGCTCCTGCGGGGCGGGGGAGGGATCTGGCCTCAGCGTGCACGGTGCGAGGACTGCACTGAGCTGCACGCGGGCGCGGGGTGGGAGCCGCCCGGCACCCCCAGCCTGCCGCGGGGGCCTGTGCCACACTTGAAAGCAAAGAGCCTCTTACCGTTTGGTCCCAGAGAAGTCCGCATGGTGTTCGCTACAGCCTTTGCCGCCATTATGTGAGACTGCGGGGCCAAGGAGAAAGCAGATGCTCAAGCCAGTGTAGTTCCAGGGGCCTCCGGGCTCCCGGTGCCAGTCTCTGCCCTGAAGGTGCAGCAGCTGAGCCCACGCCCCCGTGCGAACACTCCAACTGCTGGCTACAGTGCGAAGCCCGCTCACTTCTGACAACCACCTGCTCACTGCCCCCGCCCCCACGGTGCCCCCGGGCTCGCGCCCTCCCCTGCAGGAGCCCCAGTTCGGGTGTCCAGCATTTGCACCTGCTTTGGCTCGGTCACCTTGTTTCTTCCACCTGCACTTTGTCTCCTGACTGATTTCACTCAGCACAGCCTCCTGGATCTGACTGTGGCTAGGCCTGCAACACCGTGCAGATAGCCCCTTTGCCTCAGAGTGGCTACTGAGGCGCTATCGCTGGCTCAATGACCTAGTTCAGTGTTTGGGAAACGGCAGTTTCCCACAGGGGCTGGTGCTTCTGACGGAAAAGAACCAGAAGCCCTCTTCCCTCCCGGCTGCTGAGCGCCTCGGAGGCAGGCCCGGACCACGGTGCAGGCGCCCGTCCTGGGACAGTCCACCTCCAGCACAGAGCACCTGGACTCTTCTCTCAGCCGGTACCCGACCCGTGCTCAGGGCCTTCCCTGCCTGTCACGG
>NW_004567108.1:2520281-2521039 GCF_000260355.1 Condylura cristata | reverse complement strand
ACCCTCGCCCACAAGCCCGCCCGCTGGCCCCTCCCGAGCCCGAGGACCGGGGTGCGGGCCGGGGCGGAGGGGTCCCCGCGGCCGCCTTCCCTGGGAGCACATGGCGGAACCGCTCCCCTCAGGCTGCGCAGGCGCACAGCTTCAGGCCCGCCGCCTCCCCGCCGGCCAGCGCCGGGCCCCCTTACCTTGAGGGCCTCTAGTCCCATAAGGCGAGACTTGCGGTCCTGGTCCTTGATGATGAGGAAAGGGCGCCCATATTCATCGAAGGCGAGAGTCCCCACGGACGCCATGGCGATGCTGCGGGAGTTACGTTCGCCCACCCAGCGGAGACCAGCCCAGAGCTCAGAGCGCGACTTCCTCTCGCGGGAGGGCGCAGCGCTCGCGCAGGCGCAGTGCAGGCCGCGTGCGACTTGTTTCGCACCCGAGACCAGTTTAACGCCGGACAGTATCTTCTGGAATCGGCCGCCCCGGAAACTTCCATGTTTCAGAAAGTTGTAGGGGAGGTTTAAATGAAGATGAGGCGAGAGCTTTTAGAAGCCACACACATATGTAGATCTAGTGAAGTCATGGCGTCAAGCTACACAGTGAGAGAATTTGGGCAGCGGGTTCCACGAAGAATTCGTTCACTTAGAGCATTGTTTTCGCCCCCTTCCCCCCCGGCTCTGGGAAGATGGTAGACGCCACTTCCGGGTTTCCCTCCGCCCCCTCCCCGGCCGGAAATCTCGCGATGGCGGGAGGAGGTGAGCCGGCGGGCCGCG
>NW_004567108.1:2506200-2519876 GCF_000260355.1 Condylura cristata | reverse complement strand
GGCCCGCGCCGGGGCTCCGCGCCTGCTAGCTGCCCGGAGACTGCCCGAGAGCTTGGCGTGCGAGCGGAGGCCGGGCGGGCGGGCCGGGCACCTTACACGCTGGTCAGTTCTGAGACTCAAGCCGGTGCCCAACGGCAGTGTCCAGTGCCCTCCGTCGCTCCTGCGGGGCGTAAAGGTGCACGCGACCGTGGGCCTGGCCGCCGCCCCCAGGCCGAAGCGCCTGGAAGCTGTTGGCAGTCCCACGGCTTCATCACACACCGCCCTAGACTTCCCGCGGCCGGCTGTCGGGGTGGAGATGCTTCCAGTTGGTTTTCCACCACGAAGCCGGTTTTAAAAGTCACCTTGGTGACCTCAGGAGTCAGTAAGGATTATCCCCTCCCCCCATCGGGGGCGCAGTGCGGGGTGTCATTGCTGTGCACCCATCTTGTGTTCAGTTTGTGCCTCCTGGAAGTACAGCACCTTTTATGTGCGGGTGGGCAGAATAATGGCCCTCAGTATGTCCATGTCCTGGTGTCCAGAATCTGTGAATTATTATGGGGGGACTGCAGACGTGGTCAAGGCAAAGGTAGGGATGGGCTAGACCTGTGGCCCTGCGTAATCACTCACAGGGCCCCTAGATAGCAAAGAGGGAGGTAGGCAGGAGGGTCAGAGAGATGATGTGCTGGCCGCAGGGGGCATGGTGGGCCATGTCCCGGGAGTTCACGCAGCTTCTAGAAGCTGGGAAAGGCAAGCACACCCCCTGACACCAGAGCCCCCAGACTGCGCAGACCTTAATCACTGGCTGTGGCTAAACCCGAGACCTGGTGGTCATTTCCTACAGCATGCACAGGAAAGGGGCCCACGGGCCTTTTGAGCTAATAGTGGGATGGTGGACAAGACCGCTCCCCATGACAGCACCTCGCCCTCTCCCCTGTTAACTCTCTCCTATTCCCAGGTGGGGTTCTGAGCCCCAGCCTCTGCTCATTACATCCTCAAGATGACTCCAGGACCCCACTTGCAGAGAGGAAACCAAGTTTCAAACAAGGGAAGAGGCACGGGATCTGGTTGAAGTTAACGCCCATCTTAAAATTGTGAGATCCTGTGAAGGATAAATATGTTTTACTGATTTACCATGGATTTGCAAAATTATATATATTGTGAGGGGGTGCCTCTTTGCCTCTAGGTATGTAGGTGAATCAGTGGTAAATCAATTTTTGTTAAAAAATATAGATAATGCTAAACTAACTTCAAAAAAAGATCAGTTTGCTCCATTCCCAGACTTCAGTAAGATAATTGAATTCTCTGTAACTTTGCAAAAATAAAAGTATCAGTTGTATCATTATTGACAATTAAATATGACAATAAGGCCCTTCCTGGTGTCGCAGCCGGTTAAAGCACAGCACTGAGAAGCTAAAGCCACTTCTGCATGAGTTCGATCCCCGCCTGCTCCGGAGGTGACCACAGGGTGCGGCAGACCTCTCCTGACCCGCCCGCTGCTCCCCTCAGCAGTGTACTTTGTCGATCTGCCTGTTCTGTTCCCCACTCGGTCTCTGGTGAAGCCTCTCACCGCCCCTGAGCCTCTGGCCTGTACCCCAGTTCTGTATATACAAATAAATAAATCTTTAAAAAAAAATGACAATAATAGCTAAAGAAAATGAGTGTTTTGAAAGGTAAAGCTCAAGAAGCCTTCAATTTCTTAGTGGTTGGGGTTTGCTTTATTTCATACTTATGACAGTGTTGCAGTGACTATTAAGTTCTATTTGGACTTGTTTTAAAAATCTCTACTACGATGCTTGTTTAAGATTGTCCATGAAACCTGATGTTTTTCTTCTTTATTGGGACTGGATTATAGGTGTCTGGATAATTTTGATGTGGAATACTTATTTCCTACCTGACATACGGTAATAATTAAATATATTCAAGCTTGTTTGTTTATAAGACTCTGTTCTGAATCATAAGAACACAAATTTCACGGTAGCCCTTGAAGGGATGGATGTTGAATTCATAAGAGACCAGATAGGCTGGAAGACATTGCTTTCCAAGGATGACTTCCAGAACAAACAAAAATGAATGTATAGGAAAGAAAAGATTTTAGTCTTCCATCAATGTTGAATCATATTCTCTGAAACTCTTTAATTTAATGGCTGGAATCTAGAATTCATTGTGGAATCATACCTCGGCCATTAAGATTGTATTCAGCTAAATCATTTTTTTAAAAAAGCATGAGTTTGTCTAGAGGAATTGCAGCGGGGCTGCCCGGGAGGTGCTGGGGTTAAGTGTCAGCACTATGAAGCTGTCACCAGCCACTGCTGCTTAGTTGAATTCCATCCCCAGCCAGGGAGGGACCCACAGGGCGCAGCAGACCCCTCGTGTCTCCCCGCTGCTCCCCTCGGCAGTGGATTTCAGTCGATACACCTGTTCTGCTCCCACTGTTCTGTCCCTGGTGACTCCTCTCACCCCCCGCACCTCTGGCCTGCACCCCAGTTCTTGTGTGCATAGATAACAAATCTTTTAAGAAAAAGAATTGAAGAGAGAAAAACAGGACCCGGGATTTCTGGGTTGCTGGTCCCTCTATATTTTCTGCTTGTTCTCAACCCAGGTGCGTCCACAGAAGCGCTGAAAGAAGAGGGGCGGTCGCCGCCCTCCGCGCCCGCACCTCCGGCAGCCAGCGGCCCCAGGAAGAGCCGGTGGGGCTTCGTAATCACCGGGGCCGTCGGCGGCGCGCTGGTGGCCGTGTATGCTGTGGCCACGCCGTTTGTCACCCCGGCCCTCCGCAGAGTTTGTTTGCCGTTTGTGCCTGCGACGGCCCAGCAGATCGAGAACGTCGTGCAGCTGCTGCAGCGCAGGAAGGGCTCGCTGGTGGACATCGGCAGCGGCGACGGGCGCATTGTGAGTTTGGCTGGAGACTCCGGAGTGAGGTTTGGAACTGGGATTGTTAACATCACTGGGAGGCTTTGCCTAAGACTGGCCGTAACTGACAATTGGATGGAGTAGTTTAATTTTGTGTGTGTTTGGCCAGACGAGCAAACCCTCCAGCATGAATTTAGAATTTATTTTTCTTCAATTTTTTTCTTAAAGTTCTTTGTAGCTATCCCACGTAAGAAGGAACTCTTAATCGGTAATGATGAAATTGTGCATTGAAAAAGGTGCACCAACAGAGTTGGCGTAAGTAGAAGTAGGTTAAATCATGGCGTCTCACCACTCCAGTATTTCCCGTTCGCACCCTACATGTTTGCGTCTGTATCTTTTTCTGTTTCTACGTGTCTGTTAATCTCTGCCTGGTGATATTGTGGAGTTGGGAAGAGGCACTGCCTTCATCCCCACTCCTCCAAGATCAGACTGAGGGACTTCAGCTCACTCTGACCCTGGCTGCAAACCTATGAAGATAAAGACTTAAGGCCATTGACCACTAGGGGGTGTTCCAGAATGCTCTGTGGGTAAGGCAGCCCGGTCCTCAGGTGACGGGAGGAAGGCTGCACGGTGGGGCCCTTAGCATAGAACCTGCAGGCCTTGAAGCCTTGGACCCTGTCATGTCTGTGCACCCGGAAGCCCTCAGGAGCAGGTCAGAGGCGACTGACTGTTTCAGAGAAGTCAGCAGCTGTGCATGTCAGTGAGAGGAAGTTTTAACACCCAGAGTTAGGTGGATGAGGCTTCTCCAAAGTTGCTTCCTTACGGGGTGAGACAGTTGCTTGGGAAGGTCCCTCAGGCGGCGCACCCACTCAGGGAGGTCCCCTGGAAGAGGGGTGGCAAGACAAGCTGAGTGGGGGACCCGGGACCAGCCCACCTGGTCAGCAGCGGCCGGCGCGCCCATCCCGGTCTGGGGCTCCTCCCGTTGGCCTGTTGTCAGTTCCGAACGGACGATCTTAACTGCCAAGGAAATGTGCCACCTGCTGCGTAGTCCTTGTGGTCAGGTTGCTTTTGTTAACGACCACAGCCTGCTCACTGGACGCTCCCAGGCGGGTTCATCTTGCGGCTATCTGTGACCCTCCCGTGGCTGGTGGGGCCAGGCCGGTGATGCCGCTGTCCGGCGCGAACCCAGCCGTGTACTCCGATGCAGAGGGAAGCCTTGGACGGAAACGGGGCAGCTGAGCTTCCCGGCCGACTTTCTCTCTCCCCAAAGCCCAGGCACCTGGAGACACATCTTGAATGTCTTAGACAAAGGCGGTGACTTGGTGGGATACTGAGGACAAAGGACCGTAAACAGGACGTGTTCACGCCATCGGAGCGTGCAGGTGGTTCCCTCTTGGGAATAAACGCTGCCTCTTCCTGCAGGTGATCGCGGCAGCCAAGGAGGGATTCACAGCGGTGGGCTACGAGCTCAACCCCTGGCTGGTCTGGTTCTCCCGGTACCGCGCGTGGCGAGAGGGGGTGCAGGCCTCGACCCGCTTTCACATCTCGGATTTGTGGAAGGTGCGTGAGGCCACGGCGGCCCTGGAACCTTTGTGATTCACGATGAGTATGAGTAACACTGAGATGTTAATGAAGCAGAAACAGAACGCACCTGAATGCTTCGCACGGAGCTGTGGCCACTTCTGAGGCGGCAGGTTACAACCTGCTCTTGGTGGCGGGAGAGTGAGGTTTGGGGCAGGATGGCCGTGCGATCCTGAGGATTTGTTTGCTCGGTTGAAGCAGTTTTCATTTCTGGTTATTTTGGAATGATGAGGTTATCGCAGCTGGAAATCTTATCAGCTGCTGTTCAAGCATTAACTTGTTGATGTCATTCTAGGTAAGGAGCAGACCTTTCAGGGGGTGGGTGGGTGGGTGGGATTCGAGAGATGGACACGGGGAGGAGAGTTGAGATCCAGCAGCCGAGCTGTCCTGGCCCTCTGCCCTTCATAAAGCATGTGGCGTGGCCAGGCCCATTCATAGTCCAGGCTCATGGCGGAGCACCGCGTTGGGCCAGGCCCCAGGAACGTGGACGTGGCCAGAGTGAGACACGTGCGCTCCTGTTTCCCATGTTTCCCTTCTCCTAGTAAGTGCGCAATAGCATTATGTTTTTTTTTTTTAAAGATTTATTTATTTATTTGTGTATACAGAGCTGGGGTACAGGCCAGAGGTGCAGGGGCGGCGAGAGGCTTCCCCAGAGACAGAGCGGGGAGCAGAACAGGCAGATCGACGAAGTCTACTGCTGAGGGGAGCAGCGGGCGGGTCAGGAGAGGTCTGCCGCGCCCTGGGGTCACCTCGGGGCAGGCGGGGATCGAACTCATGCGGAAGCGGCTTTAGCTTCTCAGTGCTGTGCTCTAACCCGCTGCGCCACCAGGGAGGGCCAATAGCATTGTGTTTTAAAGAAAGCAGAGTATGCATCTGAATTAAAATTTTCTTACTGCAAAAATGGTAACTCACAGAGCTACTGGCACAGTGGTGCCGGTGGGGTGCTGGATGCCAGGTGCTCACGGACCCGCAGTCGTGGGGAGCACGAGCCCAGCGGCACACAGTGAGCCCGCTGCGTGAAAGGAGGCGCGCCCGCCCCTGAAGGGCGCCCGGTGGTTCTGTCTCAGGCATCCTCCTTCAGTGCCTTGAATAAGAACTTGCACCGGAACATTGTCATCAGTAGTTCGTAAACACTCAGTTGCGTTTTGCGCGCATTGTCTTTATATCGTGTATAAACGATCTCTCTCCAGAGTAAATAAGACTTTTATTGGGTAATAAGAATTTTGACTGGCAAAGCACTTCCCCAGTTTTTTCAAGTAAAGACCGTTTCATTGCATTTTTTACTTAGTACTTTATTTTATTTATTTATTTTTCAAAGATTTATTTGTTATGCACACAAGAACTGGGCTACAGGCCAGAGGTGCGGGGTTGGGGGTGAGAGGACTCTCCGGAGACAGAGTGGGAGCAGAACAGGCGATCTATTGAAATACACCGCTGAGGGGAGCGGTGGGGAGACAGGAGGGGTCTGCCGCGCCCCGTGGGTCACACCCTGACCGGGGATCGGACTCCTGCATCAGTGGCTGGTGACGGTCTGGCCAGTGCCGTGCCTTTACCCCAGAGAGGCCCTACTTAGTGCTGTAGAGAAGAGGGCGTCAGAGTTGAGGACGCGCCCCGGGCACCCTGGATCTGGTGAGCAGTGGACTTGAGCAGAGCATGGGCAGCGGGGTCGGGCGGCCTGGCTTGGCCACCGCCTGGTCAGTCGCAGGCCTTTCTCACATGACGTGACCAGGGAGGTGGAGAGGCCTGGGGTCCTCGTGGCCGCCCCGAGGGCGGGACCCTCCCGGGCAGCCTTTGGAAAACCCGTGGCTGGTCGTCTCTCCCGATGACGTGGGACAGAGGCCTGTCCTGGTGGCAGCCCAGTGTCGATAAGGTGGGAAACTTACTTTGGGACAAGAAAATCTGAACTGTTTGGCTTTTACAAATCAACGCCTGAACCCCTCTGTCCCGCTTCTCCTAGGTGACTTTTTCGCAGTACTCGAACGTTGTGGTCTTCGGGGTGCCTCAGATGGTGAGTGCTGCGGTGTCCGGCCCCGGGGTTGGCTCAGGCTCTGCCCAGCCCTCTCCAGCACGTGGCCTTCCTGCCGCCGGCCCAACTGCCGTTTGACCAGGTGCTTTGGGCCTGAAATGTTGAGTCAGGAAATGGCCATAGTTTTTATGTTTTAATTACTTTTACTTTGTAAAACAGATTTTATTAATACACACAATTACTGGGGTACAGGTCAGAGGTGTGCGGGGTGGGGGTGGGGGTTGAGGCAACTTCCCAGAGACAGACTGGGGAGCGCAACAGCGGATGCACCGAGACCCACTGCTGAGGGGGCCGCGGGGAGACAGGCGGGTCTGCCGCGCCCTGGGGCCCCGCCCTGGCGGGGACCGAGCTCGTGCTGCACGGCTGCGGCTTCGTGGTGCGGCGCTTAGCCCGCTGCGCCGCCAGGGAGGCCTGCTCAGGGTCTCTCAGCAGCTGCCTCCAGCAAAGTCCTCAGTTGTCAACAGACCCAGTCGGAAGCCGCGTCCCGAGCCCCTGGAGGCGTAGGTCAGGCCCTTGCCCTGCCGCCCCGCCGCCGCGGGGGAGGGCCGCCCTCTGCCACCCAGGCTGGGGCGCCGCGGCGGCCCCTGTGGGCTGGCTTCACTGGCCTCGGGGTGAGCCCTCTGCAAAGGGGGACGCGGCAGGAGTGAGGCCGGTCCTCAGGCAGCACCGGAGACGCGGCCCGAGCCAGGCTTTGCTGTCGCTGTTGCTCTGCAGGCTGCCGCGGGAAGCCCCTCACGTTTCAGTCTGTGATTGTAGCCGTAATATCGTGGTGGGATCGATGCTTGCGGAAAACCACTCTATGACTGACATGGCGTTTAATGAAAAAAAAAAAAGAGGAAATTTGCTTTTTGGTGGTTTTATTTTCTTATTCGCCCTTTAATTTTTTTGTATAAGATGCTTCAACGCTTGAGAAATTTTTTTAATGTGAGGGACCTTCAGTATAATGCTATTTTCTTTTCAAGTTGATGGAGTGGGAATGCTCTCGCTAGCCATGA
The DNA here is from genome assembly GCF_000260355.1 of Condylura cristata. NCBI lineage: Eukaryota > Metazoa > Chordata > Mammalia > Eulipotyphla > Talpidae > Condylura > Condylura cristata. The sequence goes on along the minus strand of NW_004567108.1, from coordinate 2,512,445 downwards.
AAGTGACAAGGTTCTCTGTGCCTGCAGTCCGTTCTCAGAAAGCCTGAAATTAGGATGAAGTCTGGGTGTCTGCACTTCTGCTGTAGAGCCAGACGAGGCCGGAGGCCCGCTTGCCGGTCATTTGCAGGGGCTGGCTGGAGTCACAGGCTTGCCGGGGAATCTGATGGTTATTTACTACTTCTGCTGCTTGGGCCTTTCTGTGTTTAATTTGAAATATTTTTTCAAGCTGGCAAAACAACAAGAGTAATTCTTAAACTCTGTGAGAAATATACTGGAGACCAGCAGGGAAGGGAAGGGAGGGGAGGATGAGGAGGGGATGGACAGTCCAGGGCGGTGGGCCGGGGTGGTGGAGCTTGGTGCAGGGCGGAGGCAGCTGTCCACAGGGAGGGAGGAGTTGTGCTGCCCAGATTTTCTAGTTAGTCAACGACTGGCAGATCAAAATTTGATAGGGAGGGAAAGCATTTGTGTTAATGTTTAATTTAAGTGTTAATTTGAAATCCATGTGCCGTGAAGAGCCTGGTGCCGTCTGCAAGGCGGGAGAAGCCCCATCGGGGACCGGCAGCTGTGGGCCAGCAGGGGCAGCTGTGGGCAGGGCCCCTGGGGTCCATCTAGGGAGCTGTCGGTGCTCAGCGTGGCCCCGGGGGGCTGCCCACACAGCCGTAAGAGTCCTGCTCCTTCCATGAGGCCTCCGCCGTTGTCTGGGCGGGAAGTGAGCGCCTGTGGCCTCCCCACTCCCGAAGGGAGGGTGGCGGGCGCACCCAGCCCGCGGCTCCGCGGCTCAGGAGGTGGTCTGCGGGGCCAGTCCAAGAGGTGGGACTGGCCTGACCGGAGAGGGAGGGGCTCGTGCCGCTGTGTGGCACAGCGTGCCCTGGGCTGGCCTGCACAGCGTGTCCGGCCGAGGGACAGCCACTGCGAAGGCCGGGGCGGGGTGAGGAGGGGGATGGCGGCGGCCGGGAGGAGGCCGGCCCTCGTGAGCTGTGCCCGTGCGCCATGAGGAGGGCGGGTCCCGCGCATGGAGGGACCACGGGCCGCCCTGGGAGAGAGAGGACCCAGCGGCGCCAGGGTGACTGGCCTGACAACTGAGGTTTGGCGTTGCCCTTTGGACCGGGAAAAGGGCAGGCTGAGCTGCTTGGGGGACAGCGGGAGGGGTGTGGGTGTGAAATTGGGGACGTGCAGGGTGCAGGTTGGCGGCCGGGGCGGTGGCATCAGGTGGCTCAGGCGTCATGGGCCAGCGGTGAAGCCCAGCAGAGGCTGAGGGCCCCCAGGAGGGCAGCGCCCCGCCACCTGAGCCCTGGCCTCTCACCTCAGAGCCCTGGGAAGTGAGGGGCCCTCAGCAAAGGACGGGGAGTGGGAGCTGGGGAGGAGGGGCGGGCAGGAGGGCAGACTGGGGGAGTGGGCCCGGGGGGCGCAGAGGGAGGCTGGCACCCTGGAAACTAAGTGGGGAGCGGGGGATGGAGTGACCTGCTGGGATGGATGTGCTACTTTGCTTGACGCCTTCCAGGTGAGCTGGCTTCACCTGACGTTTAAAGTCCTGAAGAAGTGATTGGAATGTGACGCGCGGGTGTTGCCTTGAAACCCGTGATTGTGGGAGCCCCTGGCCTTCTGTTAGCGCCCGGCGCTTGCCTGGGCGCAGCAGCGAGACTGGCCTCTGCGCGTGCTTATGTATAGTTCAGCTGCTAGTTGCTTTTGATCGCAGTAGCGCCTTTCGTTTCTAGGTTTATTTCGACTTAGCATATGACAGCCATCTGGAGAGCAGAATCGCAGTCCCGTGAGCACGTTTTCGGTGATCCTTTCTACGAGCAAAGTCATCACAGGCGACCCTGATATTTTGGAAAAACACGTTGTCTCATTCTTTGCTTATTTAACTTTTCCCTCAAGGAACAAAACCCTCCCTCCCTCCTTCCTTCTGTCTTCCTCTCACTCTTTCATTAGCGCTAGAGATCAGTTATGTCCCACCCGTGATGGGACCCTTATTTGTTATCTTGCTATGGAATATGGACTCTGTCGCCTGGGGTCACGCAGGGGTGTTTTCCCAAGCACTTTTTAAAGCTACAGGTCAGGGACGAGTCTTCACAGAAGCACGGCTGATTTGGTATTGGTTTAAAGGGAGCAGTTTTTGCTCAGGTCTTGGTTTCTAAGAAGTGCGTCCCAGCCGGAGGGGTCAGGGATGCTGGAGCCGGGCTGCTCAGGGCCTGAGCAAGGGGGTCCCGGACTGGGCAGCTCTGTGAGTTGGGGTGTGAGGGCCAGAACATGCGAGGGCTTGTCCTGGGGGAGAGCTGCCAGCTTGAGGTCAACCTGCAGTCTTCAGGCACACGGTGGGCAGGGCAGGCCGGGTTGCAGTCGTGAGGGAGGAGCGTCTGGGCCCCCACGCCCAGGGCGCTGGCTGGCAGGGGGCTGGGAAGGGCAGCTCTTCCCTGCAGGAGGGACAGGGCTAGCTTTGGCCACTTGCTGCAGGGCTGGAAAGACCTTCCAGGGCCGAGTCGCCAGCGGTTCTGCAGTGGGGGGGCCCCAGCTGAAGATTGACAGGGTGTGCACATCCTCTCACGGTGTCCCCCCAAAGGACCCGCTTGTTAGGAAGGGACAAGAGTAACCACAGTGTGGGCACGCGAGCCACCCCTGGGTCCCCGCCTTGGCATCGCGTCTGAGGAGGGACGCCGGGGCCTCCGCCTGTGGTCCCCAGAAGGTCACAGCCCCCAGATGGGCGTGTCCGAACACACGCTGTGTGTCCAGGTGCAGACGCCAGCGACCCCAGCTGTCCACTGCACCATGGCCATTTGAGACTGACCTAAACCCGACTGTTGACACTGTCTGTACTGAAATTAGCAGCAGTTTTCTGCTCTCAGCAGCGATGGTACGTCTCAGCCAGTAGCATCTAGAGTCAAAGAAGTATGGTCAATAAGTAAAGTTTAGGTCAGTAAGTCGCTCCTCGTTTAATCATCACCACATGATGGTGTCAGTCAGACTCCCAGGAGCCGGGGGCAGCTGCTGAGAGGGGCTGATTCACAGTGGCCCCGAGGAGCTGCTCTGTCGGCGTCGTTAGAGACTTCTGTAGTTTGCGTGGATTACTGGGCGATGTCCGTAGGCCCCGGGGTCCTTTTCACAGGTAACTTGTGCACAGGTATGTGGTGGAATCATCTCCCCTTACCAGACACTGTCATTGCCCACAGATGCCGCAGCTGGCCAAGAAGCTTGAGCTTGAACTTGAGGATGGTGCCAGAGTCATCGCTTGCCGGTTCCCGTTCCCGAACTGGACCCCTGACGAGGTCACGGGCGAGGGGATCGACACCGTGTGGGCGTACGATGTGAGAACCTTCAGAGGGAGCGGCGGGAGGCCCCGGGGGTCCGCACCCGGACAGCTGGCCACGCAAACGTGAGCGGCGCCGAGAGCCTTTTTCTGAAATGCCGGCGGCCCCCGGTGCCCACTCGCAGCCGTGTCTCCTGCAGGAGTGTCTCTCTTTGGTCCAGATCGAGAAATTCCCACTTCCCTTAACTTGTGCAGGAAGCAAGTGGCGAGCAGAAGCTGGACTTAAAGCCCCATTTCGGGGTGTATCTGCCATCTGTGCTGCTCTCCCGTGTGGGACGGAGTGGGACGGCCCGGGCCGGGCGGGGACTCACCGGCTCTCCACATCCTGGGCACCGAGACGCCGCGCCAGGGAGGAGAACAAACCGCTGGTGAAGAGGGCAGGGGCCGGCCGCGTCTTAAGTCTTAGGCACATGTAGGGTTCATCTCTCCCGCAGGTCGTGACAAATTTTCTAAAGGATGTAGAGAGACATATTTTGTAAAACATAAAATATAAAACCGGGAATCATTTGTTCCAGAGTTAATTACTCTCTGTGAATCCACTGTGTGTCGTGCGTGTGCTCAGACACAGTTTAACGTTTCTGAGTTCTGAACACTGTCTTGTACCCTAGTGACACTGGTTCACAACACTGTAGAGATCCCAGGCGTGCGCTGCAGTCATGGCATCGATGTGCACATCACACCTGCTGCCAAGGGCCGGTGCCACCCCCACATCTCACCAGGCCCGGCCTGAAGCAATTCATTCATTCATTTATTTATGCATACAAGAGCTGGGGTGAGAGGCAGAGACAGAGAAGGGAGCAGAACAGGCAGATCGAAGAAGGACACTGCTGAGGGGAGCAGCGGGCGGTCAGGAGAGGTCTGCCGCGCCCTGTGGGTCACCTCCGGGGCGGGGATGGAACTGGAGCTGAAGCGGCTTTAGCTTCTCGGTGCTGCGCTTTGACCCGCTGCGCCACCAGGGAGGGCCCCAACTTCCCTTTTTTAACGTCAGTTATAATGGTGACACCGTGGGGCCGAACACGGAACAGCGACTCCTGTACTTGCCGGTGTTGTGCGTTACGTCCAGTCTGCAGCTCTTCCCCGGCTGAGGGCTGCCCTGGCTGCTTTGCCGCCTGGCCGTCGGCCCTGGCTGCTGCCCTCTGACCTGTGGCCTGTGGGCTCTTCCTGTGCTTCCTCGGCCCTGCCCTTCTGCATTAAAAGGTTCTGAATACGATTGAGATTGCACAGCTGAGCCCTAAACAAGCCTCCGGCCTTGCTGTTTGCTCAGGTTGGGAGGCTTCCTCTCCATGTTTATATTTGCCTTTTTGGCCCATCTGCTGACACAGCACCACTGTTGTTTCCAGTAAATGAAAGGCAAACATTTCCCCACTTAGGAGTTGGGAGAGGGAGGGGAGAAGGCGGCCTCAGCGCTTCTGGAGGCCATCAGGAGTGATGGATGATCAGGAGTGATGGATTCACACCGCACCAGGCTGCGGGCCGGGTCACATGTCTGCATTTTGTGTCTTCGGGAGTTTGGCGATTATTATTCCTTTAGGCTTTTACTGGTGCTTTCTGAGACATGAATTTTGATCCTATGGAGAGTTTCCATTTCAACAGAAGGTTCTAATCTTTTTTTTTCAGGCTTAAAGAATCACTTTGCTATAGATCACAAAGGATTCTGTTTAGATGGATAAGAACAAACAAGTTTTTAAATTTCTCCAACTGACTATTGGTCAAATCCTGCAAACTGCTCACAAACGTGAAAGTAATTCAGATGATTATGATGAATTCTTCCCTAGGAGCAAATGAGCTGTTGCTGGAACTAAAACAAGAAAGAGGCCTTTACTGCACAATTTATATGTGGAGGGAAGTGAAGGATGATGATTTGCTATTTACAGGTTTTTTTTTTTTCCCTACAGCAGGAGAAGTTTCAAAGTGGCTTTGATATATTTTTCTTTTCATTTTCAGTCCTTTATTGAGAAAAACCAATACTCTGTTCTAAGCGAAAGGGAATATTTTCCAAGCATAGGCCAGTGATAACACACATAAATACTGTGTAGAAATGTCTTCAGGTATTAACGGTAGAGGGCGGAAGCTCTACACTTAAAGAAATGAGGTATACTTGTCATCCAGGAACATTGGCCCTTCTCAGTGCGCAGGGCTGTGAGTTCAGGCAGGTAATCGAGTCCTGCCTCCCATCTGGCAGTGCTGATGTGTTTTCTGTCCTAGCGCTTTGCCTTTTCCAGATGTCATGTAGCCGGGGTCAGACCGACGACACCTTGTGTGTCCAGCGTGGGGCGTGGACATCCATCCAGTGGACACGTGCTCATTACTTCTTGCTGGGTCCATGGATACATGGTTCTGACCATTTACCATTTATCAGGGACAGGCATTTGGATTTTCCCCGGTTCTTGATGAGCTTGAATGAAACCACAATAAACATTTGCGCATACGTTTTCTTTCTGGGGACAAGAGCTTTTTTGTTGAAGCTGGGTAACCCCCTAGGTGCAGGGCTGCTGGCTTGTATCAGCAAAAAGAAGAAAGTTGGAGAACTCACACTTCCCAGTTTCAAAAGTTTCTATGAAGTGGCAGCAACCAAGACTGTAAGGTACTGGCCTAGGAATAGACTTACAGGTCAAGGAAATAAAATTGAGGCTCCAGAAAGGAAATCACACATTTATTAAGTTTGACCAGGGCGCCATGACAATTCAGGGGGCAAAGAATAGTTCTGAATGAATGGGGCTAGGCAGCGGGGTATTCACACGGAGAAGAATAAAGCCGAACCCTGCCTCACACTGTTCAGAGAAATGAACTCTTAATGGATCAGAGCGCAGAGTGGAAGAACTAAAACCAGAATTTAAAAAATGGAAGTAATGGGCCCTCCCTGGCAGCTCAACGGGTTAGAGCCCAGCACTGCAAGCTGGCAGCAGCCACTTCAGCACTGGTTTGATCCCCGCCCCGGAGG
>NW_004567108.1:2503666-2504945 GCF_000260355.1 Condylura cristata | reverse complement strand
TCGTGCTGCAGCGGCTGTGGTTAGCTGCGTGCTGCGCTCTAACCTGTTACACCACCAGGGAGGCCTGAGAGTAGAAGTTTCTGATCACCCAAAATCATTGTTCATTTGATAGTGAATTTTTTTTTAAAGATTCATTTATTTATGCATACAGAACTGGGGTACAGACTAGAGGTGCAGGGGGGTGAGAGGACTCACTAGAGACAAAGTGGGGAGCAGAAAAGGCTGGCTGACGAAGTACACTGCTGAGGGGAGCAGCGGGTGGGTCACCTCATGGGCGGGGATGGAACTCATGCTGAAGTGACTTTGGCTTCTAACCCGCTGTGCCACCAGGGAGGGCCCAGATAGTGAATTTTTAAGCATGGTTTTAATTTGTCCAACTCATAATCTTATGTGTAGGCATTGAATTACTTATTCCTCTGTTGGAAATCTGGCTACTGACTTCCACTTTATTTTCTCATTCTTTGACAATGTCTAAGGTAAAAGATTATTTAAAATTACTGTTCTTTCGGAGTCTATGTCTACTAGCAGACAATTAGTTGTGATTTAACAAGAGTGATTTGACTTCAGGATTTTAATTAATAGACACGTGTTTTTAAGAGAATTGACGCCGCCATGGATCAAGGAAGATACACATGAAACTGAGATCTTTACAAAACTTGCTAATTGCTCACTTGGCGCTTTCTTATAATTCACCTTGTATCATTGCTCCTCCAAGCAAGCCAGCTAGAGTATTCTAGGTGAATAAAAACATGTCCTTTCATACACTTAAATCAACTGATCTCTGAAATCTTGAGTTTTAATACCCCCAGTTGAGAGAATCCCAAAGTGCTCATCATCAGAAGGGGATTTTAAGACGCAGAAAGAAAGGCGCGGAGGCACAGCGAAAAAACGGGTCTCAGAGTGGAGACCTGTGGGGAGCCGAGTCGGCAGGCACCCTTCCGGGTCCGAGTCTTCCTGTTGAGTTTCTTCCTTTTTGGCTCGGTGACACATTCAGTAAAGGATTGTGATTTTGTACAATTAATTCCATGACCACAGATACTGAAAAAAAGAGGTTATTAAAACTCGGGAGACTTCTGAATTCTAGTAAAATCATTAAGAAGGAACTAATGTGATAATAAAATGAAAAGCAATTCAAAACGTATCAGCCTAATAAAGAATATCACCAAATATCTTACTGTAATAAAAACCTTTGAAAATGAAACAAAGGGAAAAAACATCCCACCAGCTCAGATTAACAATCTGCCTTGATGAATTTTTCTTTCATTTAATCAGCCATGAT
>NW_004567108.1:2499853-2503181 GCF_000260355.1 Condylura cristata | reverse complement strand
AGACACGCGGCCTCTCCAGCCTCCCTGCCCTCTCGCCTGGGTCTCCCTCGCTCCCTGCCTTCACAGCTCTCCTCACCCCACCACCCTCGAGTTATTTCAGGGTGTCCAAGGGAGTCTTGGAATCCCGCGGTTCTGGATTCTCCTTGCCAGAGACCACGCTTCGGAAAGGTGACAGTTCTCCAGCAATTGTGAAATTGGAAAGGACCTCAAACAGGGTAACCCAGCCACGTCTGGTGAGACTAGCGGTCACTGAGGAAGGCCTGGAAGTGGCTGGACTGGGCTGGAGACCCGTCACCTCGGATTCAAGGTGCCCCCACAGCGAGTTCGCGCTGGGCTGGTCGGAGCAATGTGGGTGCAAGTCGACACTCTCCTTGGGGCTCCCTGGTGGTGCCGTGGCTTAAAGCGCAGCACTGCAAGCTGGCTGCAGCTGCTTCCGTACAGCTCTATCCCTGGCGATCCCTGGCCGGGGCCGTGACCCCCTGTCTCCCGGCTGCTCCCCTCAGCTGTGTTTTGGTAGATAGCCCTGTTCTGCTCCCCACTCTGTCTCTGGTGAATCCTCTCACCCCCGCAGCTCTGGCCTGTACCCCAGTTCTGTATGCATCAAACAAACACCTTTCGCTTGTTTTAATGGAGGTCCCACTGGCTTCCAACAGTAGATGTCCAGAGCACAGCGTCACCCCTGGCAGGTGCGTCAGCCGCGGGAGCTCGGCTCCTACTCACCGACAGGGCCCCCTTCCCCACACCCGCCGCCTCTGTGTGTCAGGCTCTAAAGCAGCAGCGGCTTGGCCACCTGCTTTGTTTCCTGACCCTCCGCAAACCATACTGTGTTTGCCTTTCTCTTTTGGACTTGTTTTGCTCCGCACCTTCCAGGTCCAGCTACGCTGCCCCGCAGGGGCGTGTAAAGCTCTTGGGTCTCTCCGAGGCCCGTCTTCCAAGCGTCAGCTCAGCTCCACCTGCTGCTGGACAGGGGCAGGTCTGCTGTGTCCGCGCGCCCAGCGAGGCGGACACGGAGCCCGGGTCTGCCTGGCCAGCTGCTCCTCCGGGGCAGGCCAGCAGGGGGCGCCGGAAGGCAGCTGTGGCGGGCGGAGGAGGGGCCCTTTCCCGTTTCCCTCTGGACGCCACCGGACAGCGGACAGCGCTCAGCCCGCGCCGGGTTCCAGGCAAAGGCTGCTTTCGGTTTGCATTCCCCACCCCAGGGCCCGCCTCTTCGGTCTACTTAGAAACCCTGGCCGTCCCTGTCCCGGGGGTGGGGGTAGGGCGGAGGGAAGGGGGTGCTCTCTGCTCCCAGGGGTTCCTGCTTCCCAGTCCAGCCTGCTGGTTGCTCCCCTGAACCTGCGTCCCTCTGCAGTGGTCACCGATGCTAGGTTGTCAACTTTCGTATTGAATGTTGAGATCCCGGCAAGATTTGCTTCCTGGCCAGTATATGTTGCTATTTACAAGGACCCTCAGTACCCATGGGGTGGAATACAGCACTTAGGGACATTGCAAAGATACAGTAGGAGCTGCGGGCCCTCCCTGGTGGCGCAACAGGTAGCGCAGCACCGGAAGCTATCGCAGCCGCCTCGGCATGGGTGTGGGTTTGACCCCGGCCGGGGAGTGACCCACAGGGCATGGCAGACCCCTCCTGTCTCGCCCGCTGCTCCCCACTCTGCCTGTTCTGCTCCCCAGTCTGCCTCTGGTGAGTCCTCTCACTGCCCCTGCACCTCTGGCATGCGCCCCAGTTCCGTGAATAAAACTTAAAAAAAAAAAAAAGTAGGAGCTTCTCGGAAGGAATCCCACACCTTTCCAGAGACGCCTCCTGCCCTGTCTGTCTGCTGAGGAGACCACAGTGGGCTCTGAGAAGCATAGGCTGCACGGCTGACGGCCCTGCACATTAACGGGCCGCCCCAGGGAGGGCACCTTCCTTTACAGAGCTGGAGATGGCAGTTTGGTTGGGAGGGTGACTGAGCACCTCTCTAGGAATTTCACCCATGAACAAGCCAGGCTGTACCTGCAGCCGTAAGGGGGGCGGCTTATTTGGAAACTTATTTGTCGTTGAAGGAACACTGCATAGTTAACATTGTGCACGTTTCAGATATTCTAGTTGGAAACCTAGGGGCTTATGCACATGCTACATTAATGTCCGCAACTGTCCTTCACAAATTGAAGGTTTTAAGTGACACTGTTGAATCATCACAAAATGGCAGTGATAGCAGAAGCAGTTTTTCTGAATCCTATACAGTTCTTCTTTTTAAATAAAGATTTATTTATTTATGCACTCAAGAACTGGTATAGACCAGAGGTGTGGGGTGAGAGGATTCACCAGAGACAGAGCGGGGAGCAGAACAGGCAGAGTGACTGAAACAAACTGCTGAGGGGAGCAGCGGGGAGACAGGAGAGGTCTGCTGCGACCCACATGGCTGCTGAAGGTGCGGACAGCTTCACAGTGCCGAGACTTAACCCCTTGGGCCACCAGGGAGGCCCCTGACTCCTCTATAACTCTAATAGAAAGTTCCAGCTCAAGCTGTGCTGCCCGCCCCATGGGCACTCGGCAGTCCACGCCTGAGTCGGCTCCAGCAGTCCTCGGGGACAGCGGAAGTCCCAACTGCGGGCGGAGCCAGGGCTCAGCTAGCTGCGGCGGGTGCTGCTCCCTGAGCAGCGTCGGGCTCTCACGCAGATGCTTGGCGGGCTGACGGCGCCCCGTGGCAGCCCTCGGAGAAGGCATAGCCTTCGTGAGCAGGCGTCCGGTGTGCTTCTTGAAGTAAAAAAGCCAAGAGAACTCACTCCTAAGCATGCACCAGACATTAAATTGTCCACAGCGCAGTTTCCTACTAGAGGGAAGCCAGCCTTGCTTTCTAGAGTCAGGACACAAAGGCAGCCAGAAATAAACGAGTCTTTTGTACTCCAAATAGCAGGCAGGGCTCCTGTGGCCCGAAGCCGCTGCAGCGAGGGCGCAGCCAGGCCGGACCAGGTGGGGGCAGTGGCGGTTCCGGGAATCTGGGTCAGGCCTGTGGGTCTGGCGGAGTCCACGTGGTGTCCTTCTACAGTAGTGAGTAACACTGCATCAGTGTAGCTGTAATTTAAAGCTGCATTCCTGTGACAGGCTGCACGTGCTCACGGGAAAGGCGCCCTGCAAAGGCCCCGAGCGTGCACCAAACGCCACACCTTTGCCTGGTTGACTACCTGGAAGTAAAAGCTCAATGCAGTTTATCAGATCAGAGGTGAGGATTTAAGCGTGGGGAGCCTCTGACAGCTTTGGCTTGTTCCACAAACACAAGCTGTGATGGGCGTGTACAGGTAGGGACAGGTGAGTCCTTCACATTAAAAATGTGATCACGGGCCCTCCCTG
>NW_004567108.1:2493551-2498596 GCF_000260355.1 Condylura cristata | reverse complement strand
GACGGCAGCGGGGTTCTGGCTGAAGCGAGGAGCCTGTCCCCTCCTTCCCTGTGGTTCCTCGGTGGCTGGAGGCCTGGGTGGCGTCACAGCCGCTGTGCGCTGCCCTTGCTGCGGGTCCTTGTCCCTCCTGGGGGTCCTGGGCCCCAGCACTGGTGGGGCTGGCTGGGGGCAGAGGGAGTGGTGGTCTCTTCTCACCAGGCCTCTGGTGCATTCAGGAGGCCTCACGCCCTCCACCCAATCACCTTCCCGAGGCCTGAGCTCCTAACACCACTGCACTGGGAGTCAGGATATGGTGTGAATTTGGGGGGACACACAAGGCAGTAAGAGCCCCCGTCTCCTTGTCTCTCCTGGCTGCCTGTTTGATGTGCGGGCTTGGGAGATGGGGCTAGCCAGCAAGGTGGGGGCCGAGCGGACAGGCTCTGGCTGCCGCAGCTGGCCTGGGGCTAGAGACCCAGCTGCTTACTAGGGCCTGGGCTCAGACACTAAAGTGTGGGGCTGACCTTTTATATTATGATTTAGGTCCTAGTAAATTTGTTATCTGAGCAGCGACCAGAAATTTCTTGAAGCTGAACCTTCATCCAAGAATGAAAGAGCTCGTCCACCCTGGGGCTTCACGGGGCTGTCTGCGATGGTGCCCCGAAGTGGCCGACTCCCCTCAGGGCTGTGCTTGTCCGAGATGAATTTCCCTTTGCCCTTCTTCTTCTTGAGGGGTAGAGAGCGTCGTTCCCTTGATGATATGGCTTTGTTGTCCTCCACATCTAATGGCTGAAGAGAAGACAGCTGCCATTCTCATGGCTGACCGTCATGTCGAAGGGCTCACGGGCAAGGCGTTGACCGCCCTTGCTCTGGACTGTCTTTTCCTGGGTATTTGTAGGAGAAACAGGAGACGGAGGCCCTCCCGCCCAGAGGTGACCCCATGGTGCGGCTGACCGCTCCTGACCCGCCCGCTGCTCCTCTCAGCAGTGGACCTCATCGATCTGTCTGTCCTGCTCCCCACCTGGCTGGTGAATCCTCTCACCACCCCTGCACCTCTCGCCTGTACCCCAGCTCCGTGTGCATAAATAAATACATCTTAAAAACAGAAGAAGAAACAGGAGGCTGGGGTGGGGGCTCCCTTCTGGAGCGACAGGTCAGTTTCCTAGAAACTTCCTCGAAGCGAATGCTCTTCGCCTCTGCTGTCCACTGAGATGTTCTGCTGTAAGGGGGTGGCTTGTGCCCGGTTTTGCCTTTTGCTGGGCTTGGCATACATGGAGTGCAGACAGGAAGTTGGCTAACTCGGGACACAGAAGGACAGCTTCCCGGGGTGTCGGTGACCCCGCGTGGCCTGGGTTCCGGCTGGTTGCTGCCGCCATTTGCACCGAACAGCATCGGCTGTAATGTAGCTGTCGGCCTTTCTCTCCTCAGCGCCCGCTTCAGAGCACCTGCTCTTCCCTCTTCAGAGTGCAGCTTGCCCTGCACTGCTCGGACCGCTGCTTCCGAGGGCGCACAGGGTGGCCGTCCCACCCACCTCCGCGCCCGCCCCTCGCCCACCGAGGGGCTGTACATCTCCCGCTTTGCGACTCTTCACTTCTGCAGAATGCCCTTTACTGCTCAGAGTTCCACATTGTAATTTGAAGAGCCGAACACTAAAATACCCATTTCGGAGCAGTCGGCTAACTACTGGGCTGTAGTTGTGTTCAGAATCGATAGTTCAGCTAAAACTTGAACCATTCTGGTTCAACTTGAGAAGTATTTTCATAGCTGATTATTCCTGCTGATGGCTTTGCCTGGAGCTTTTATTTCACAGCGATAGTCTGTGCCACGTTAGATATTTTTCCGTCTATTTGCACAAAGCTAGATAAAAATGTTAACAAAGGCATAAAAGTCATATGTTAAACCAGAAATAGTATTAAAATCAGAAATGATCTACTGCAATATCTTAACTTTATTTTTTTTTAATCCAGATGTATTGCTGCGGAGCAGATGCAACCCAAGAACACGATGGATAATAGAGTTATAGTGAATTTTCAAACACCTGAAATTATGAAGCTAAAACTTCTTTCATTGTCTGGAGACGGAAAGGAAAATATGTTTAGATAAATGAGCTGAGGTAGAAAAATAAATACCAACCTTGTGACTGAAATGCCCCGGCCTTGTTAATGTGTTGGGCTGGGGTTCTGCTCTACACTGAGGTCACTCTGTCCCTCGCCCTGTGGTTCCCAAGGCACCCTAACCCGGGAAGTGGGAGCCAGGCAGAGAACGGCCGTAGCCCTCCTGGGCCCATGCTGGTCTGTTCCTTGTGTTCTCACAGGGCTGGGTGAACTCTGTGGTTCTGATCTGTGTTTCCCTGATGACAGCCGCTGTCTTCCCCTGGAGTCCCGGGAGGACCTGGGGGCGTCACAGGCTCTGTGTTCAGGGGTGTGTGTACAGGTGTGTGCGCATAAGGTTGTGTGTGCATAGGTGTGTGTGTACAGGGGTGTGTGTGCCTAGATTATGCGGGCATTTTGGGGAAGCGGGTCTAAAAGCCAAGAACAGCATGCCACACACCTCTCTGCCTACGATGAAAGGGCTAATGTGTGTGAAGCAAGGTGTGAAAAATCATGTAGTTATTGCGTGTGAGGCCTCTCCAAGCACTGGGTTAAACGAATGGCTATGGACCAGTTGGAGCGCACAGAGGGAGAAGAGTAAAGAGCTGTGGCCGTCAGCCACGTGCAGCTGCCGTTCTCAGCCACTGTGCACCTAGCTGTGTGCATCTAGCTTGCCGCGCCACTCCACCAGATGTCCAGTCCAGTTCACCCTGTGCCCATGCCCCCACCCGTTCCAGCACCCCCTCTCCTCTGGAATCCACTGGTCTATTATCGGGGCCTAAAGGTTTATTTTGTTTTGTTTGCTCATTTGTTTTTGTTCTTTATCTTCTACAGCAGTGAAATCAAAGGTATTTGTCTTTCGTTTACTTCCCAAAACATAAGTTCCCCATTGTTGTCTCAAAGGGCAAGGTTCCATCTTTTTTAGGGCCGAGTAGTATTCCACCGCATATGGATCCCACGTCTCCTTTACCCACTCACCTGTCTTGGGCACTGGGCTTGTTTCCAGCTCTTGGTTATCAAAATAGTGCTTCAGTGAAACAGGGGCACAGATGTCTTTTTGAATTAGTGTTTTCATGTTGTTTGGGTAAAAACCCAGAAATGGAGTAACTGGGTCATGGGGTAGACCTATTTTAAATATTTCTGGGAACAAAATATTTCGGGGCGCCTCCATACTGTTTCCATGTGGCTGTCCCTTCATCCCCACCATCGCTGTAAGCGTCTCCTTTCCCGCCACATCCTTGACAGCTCTGTTCCTTGTGTTGACATGGCCGTTCTCCCAAGGCTGGGTGAACTCTTTGGTTCTGATCTGTGTTTCCCTGATGACAGCCACATCAGCAGAAACTGTTCACGTGTCTGAGGCCACCGCGTGTGCTTTTGGTGAAAGCCTCACTTGGATTCTCTGCCTATTTTCCGATCCAGTTGCATTTCTGTTGTTTGTGTGTTTTGGATATAAACCCTCATCTGATGGATGATTTGCAAGCATCTCCTGCCCAGTAGGGTTGTTAGGGCAGAATCTGTCAGGGGAACAGGCCTCCCGCAGAGAGGAGGGAAGCTCTTTATTTACGCCAGTGGACTTTACACCACGGGCCCAGGGGGGATCTTTCTCCAAAGTCTGAGCCCCAAACAACTAGGTTACAGAGCATTTGCTGACTAAAGCGAGGGGTACAGTCAGCTGGGAAGGCAGGAACTGGGTGCGTGTGTCCTGGGAGCGCGTATCAGTGGTCCCCGAAACGCTCGGTCTGCAGACTGTGGCCTAGCTTCAGCCCACCCAGGGGTCAGCCTGCGCCTTCCCCTTCAGGGCGTCTTTCCCTCCCCACGATGGGGTCTTCTGCCGCAGAAGGTCTTTGTTTGAAGTCCGGTCGGCCACCTGCCTTTTGCTGCCTTGCAGAGGAGAGGCCTCGTCTCCTGGAGAGCCTGGTGCCCACGGCCGAGTGGGGTCTGCCGTCCGGGAGCGACTCTTCTCTGGGAAGAAGCTGCCACTTACCAGGCCCTTCTTCAGCTCTACGCGGCCTTTATTCTAAGCTTTTCTGCCTGTATAAAAGAAATTTACTCTGCCTGCTTTTGTTCTTATAACAACTGTCGGAGAGGAATATTTTTGTTCCCATGTGAGAGGACTATTTTTATTCCCATTTTATCTGTATGGCAGCCGCAGGCTGCTTGCGAAAGTGACGCTGGCCAGAGGTGGCGCTGGTCCTGCACAGGCCCTCCAAGCTCACCGCCCTCTGCAGGCAGGACTCAGGCTTCAGCTAAAGGTGAGCTGCAATCGCATTTATTTTTAAAGATTTATTTATTTATGCATACAAGAACTGGGGGACAGGCTGGAGGTGTGGCGGGTGGTGAGAGGATTCACCAGACCCAGAGTGGGGAGCAGAACAGGCAGGTGTACTGAAAGACACTGCTGAGGGGAGCAGCGGGTGAGACAGGTGAGGTCTGCTGCGCCCTGGGGGCCCCTCCCTGACTGGGGATCGAACTCGTGCTGCAGTGGCTGCGGCCAGCTTCACAGTGCTGTGCTTTAACCCTTTGTGCCAGCAGGGAGGCCTACGGGTTGGGATTGGAAAAGGAAAAATGTATAGGGAACGTTGTGGGAGAGTTTACAGTGTCACTGTCAGTCCTGGGACTAGAACGGGGTGCCTGGTGGAAATGGCAGTTATTTCAGGGGGCAGCGCGGAGCCTCACGGGGCACGCACCTGCCTGCCCGTGGCACCAGACACCCACCCGCGCTGTGACCTCGCGCCTTTTTAATGGGGGGCTGCCTTCTGCCCCTGATGCATTGTAAGGCCTCTCGTCACCCTAGAGCCCTCCTCGCAAGCCAGGCACCAGCGTGAAAAGCCCCGATGGTCGCCTCCTCCGAAGCACCCAGCGCCGTGACCTCGGCCGGCCAGCGGCCGCCTGGCCCAGAGCAGCGTGCAACCTGCCCTCGTCCCAGCAAGTCACCTTTCAGCTGGGGGAGGCGCGACTCAACAGCACAGTAGTGAGGAA
>NW_004567108.1:2488101-2491581 GCF_000260355.1 Condylura cristata | reverse complement strand
TTCCCACCTTGACCGCTGGCTGCTGTCGTGTTTTGACAGACGCGGGCTCCGTCTCCTCTCCGTGGGGAATGGATTCTCCTCCTGTTTCTGCTCAGCCATTAACACGTCCTTAAATGGATTCGCCGTGGAGTGTCCACTGGCCTTTTCGAGTGTGGTGGCCCGAGGTGGTGGCGCTTCAAACACTTCCTAAAGCTCTCTGAAGCCCGCGCCACCTTTAGCGGCTTGAAAATCCTAGGATGCCTGAGAAAAAAATCTACCTAATTCTAGGATCAAGACTTGGAAAAGAAGTGCCTATGGTTTAGCAGCTCAGTCCTTTCCTAGCGCATGTGAGGCTCTGGGCCATGAAGCCACGGGGGCTGAGTGAGCCAGAGGATGGAGGTGTGCAGCCCCACGGCCCCCGCCCCAGCTCGGTCCCTGGGGCCATGCTCACGCTTGGTCTCACCATCCTACAAATCTCCGTGACTAGCACTGCCAGCTACTTGCTGCCAGGAATTACAGTGGTTTTCCTCGCTCCCCCCTTTACCATGGCTTTCCTTTCTGCAGCTATAGCTATTAAGCAAAATAAGATATTTGGGGCCTCTCTGGTGGCGCAACGGGTTAGGACGCAGCACTGCAGGCTGGCTGCAGCCTTTCAGGGCGAGTTCGATCCCCTCCCTGGAGGGGACCCACACGGCGCGGCAGACGGCTCCTGACCCGCCCACTGCTCCCCTCAGCCGTGTACCTCAACGATCTGCCTGTTCTCCCCACTCTGTTTTCTAGTGAATCCTCTCACTGTCCCTGCACCTCTGGCTTGTACCCCAGCTCTGTATGCATAAATAAATACATCTTAAAAAGAAAGATATTCGGAGAGAGAGAATTCAAACAATTGTTAGTACAGCATATTTACGATTCTTGTTTTTCGTTATTGTTGTCCTCTTACTGTGCCTGCGATGAATGAACGTTTGGACAGGTGCGTACAGGAAAAACCATAGTCTGTTGGCACTCAGCACTA
Source organism: Condylura cristata (assembly GCF_000260355.1). Classification (NCBI taxonomy): domain Eukaryota; kingdom Metazoa; phylum Chordata; class Mammalia; order Eulipotyphla; family Talpidae; genus Condylura; species Condylura cristata. Next base: position 2,490,590 of record NW_004567108.1, on the reverse strand, counting down.
GCCATGGTGTTAGCTCTTGGACTGTGTCCCCCAAAGTGAGGGGGTCCCCTGCTGAGTTTCGGACATTCCTGAATCTTGACAGAGGGAAGAGGAGGCTACTGCACTTTCTGTGCCTCTGTGGGGGCTCTGTGGGGCATCTCATGGTCCTACCGGCCTTGCTGGAGGTCAGTGGTTGCAGGACCCAGCCCCCCCCACCCCCCCGTTAAAGTCAGACCGAGCTGGGGTGACCCACCCTCCAGAGCTGAGCGTGCGTGTGGACCCTCTGACTAATGAGAGGCGGGCTGCCCTGACTGGGGCCAGCTTGGCCAGGAGACTGGCCTTGCAGGGGGGAGCTGTCTGTCTGGCAAGGGTTATGCGCCTTCAGCAGATCCAACGCTGAAATACTGGGTCACGGAAATGGAGACAGAAGACCCTTGATGACATGGCAATGTTTGGCAAGCAGCGTTAAGTGTCTCATCTTAGCTTTAGGCTTCTAGTTTTTCCATAGCGTACCTTTGTTAACTGGTGATACATTCTGAATGAGAGGCGAAGGGTTTATTAGGTAAACACAACGAGGATTTGAGCCTGGCAAGGGGCTCTGTGAATGAGGCGAGTCTGAGTTCAGTTCAGAGAGGGTAGGAACAGCGAGTCACTGACAGTACAAGTGTAGTTATTTGCACCAGAGAGGCTCCTGGTTCTGTCTTTTGACCTACAGATATGTTGACACTTGGTGCAGAGGAAGGTAATGTCCTCTTGCCTAAAGGAAAGGCAAACCAGGTGCTTATTATGTAAATCTTCTTTCTCCAGCTTCTTGGTCAATAGTGCCAGTGAAAATCCTGATCACCTGGAGACAGCAGGCCTTGGCTCAGCCGCTTCAAACTTCCGGTCTATGCGGCGGGCTTTGCTCCCTGGCTGCTAGAGCAGGCAGAGTTGTGTTCCCGAGCATTTGATGTTTGCAGCTCTTATTCATGTAAATTGTGTTGAGTGATGGTAAATTTTAAGTAGTAACTAACATGTATATCTTCATTTCTAGGTGCGGGTGAACCTCACCTCACCCACTGCCGAAGTTACAGCTCTGCCCACCTCAGACGGCTCCTCTGTCCTTGCCTTCTTCACCTCTGTTCTCCCCTCCTCCCTCTCCAAGCCTTCCACAGTCTAAGATCTCACTTAACCCAACCCAACAAAGCAAACAACAATAAAAAATTGGTCAGAGACCATTCTCCATGAAGCACGTTTTAAATCATGGTAATTACCGAATTCCCTAGATTCGAAGATATCACTGATTGTAAAGCACATTATCAGTTTAATAGCAGCATTTATGTGTGTGTGAGGAGAATGAAATACTACTGTTTCAAATGTGCAATTGGACGGCAGAACACTGCAAATTTTAGAAAGGATTAAATGGGCTGAAATGGTAAAATGAGTTCGCTCAAGGAAATATGCCAGAAAGGAAGGCTTTCTGCTCTAGATCAGAGCAAGAACAGCTCCTTGGGTTTCTGGAGAGACTTTCTTCCGGTTCGCTATCCATTTTCTGCAGTGACTTGGGTCTGCAATTACAGGAACAGACAGAAGCCAGCGGCTGTGGCACTGGGGCTCCCGCAGGGCGATTTGTGACCGTAATTTCTTGCTGTTGTCTGTTCCACCGCCCACCTCGCCAGCACTGAAGCCCGCTGCGCGCCCACGGACCCCTAGGGAGTGAATTTGCAGGAAGATAAATTCCCCTGTCCCTGCCTACATTTGAATGCTATTGTGGAAACAGAATAGAATACAGATCACGCCCAAATTGAATTCTGTGTACCTGCTCTGCTAAGTAGAAAATTGCATATCAAATAACGGTTCCCGGACTCTGCTCTGTCTAGACACAAAACTTGCTTACAGTTGTTAATGTCCTTCATCATTCAGTTGTAGGAAACCTTTGGCCCCAGTCACTGTAGGACCTCATACATTTATTTGGGGGAAGTGTTCACTCCCGATGACAGCTCCCGCCCTGCGCTGCCTGCCCCCCGCCCCGCCCCCCCATGGGTGCAGGGACTGGGTCGCAAGTTTGGGAGAAGCATTTAGCATTGCTGGGAGCTCACAGATGGTGCGCAATGAATGCCGGACACACAGTGCAGGGAGAACCAGGAAGACCCAGGACGGTGGCTGCTGCCCTCGCTGGTCTAGCCGCCGGTCGATTTCACCACTTTGTGCTTCACTCATTTTTGGCGGGAGCCTTTTCTTCTCAAGAGTCCTAAGTTAAGTGAAAACCCACGACAGAGATGTGTGGAGGAGAGTATAAACTGAGTGCCAAAGAAAATAAAATCTAGGCCCCTCCCTGGTGGCACAATGGGTTAAAACGCAGCTCTGTGAAGCTGTCTGCAGCCACTGCAGCGTGAGTTCGATCCCAGCCAGGGAGTGACCCACATGGTGCAGCAGACCTCTCCTGTCTCCCTGCGGCTCCCCTCGGCAGTGTGTTTCAGTGGATCTGCCTGTTCTGCTCCCCACTCTGTCTCTGGGGAATCCTCTCATCG
>NW_004567108.1:2485808-2486671 GCF_000260355.1 Condylura cristata | reverse complement strand
CCATTTTAAAGGGTGCAGCTCGGCAGTGGTAAGTATATTCACACTGTTGTAAAGCCGATCTCGAGAACTTTTTCATCTTGAAGAGCTGAAACTTCATATCCCGTACGCAATAACTCCCTGCTCTCCCTTTCCCAGCCCCTGGCAACCACCATCCTACTAGAAAGTAAATTCCCGTGAATTTAACTACTGAGGGGCCACCATGTCAGTGGAGTCATCCAGAAGGTATCCTTTCGCAAGTGGCCTATTTCAGTTAGCACGACGCCTTCGAGGGTCATCCACACTGCGGTATGTGACAGTCCCCTCCTTTTTAGGGCCGAGTAATAGTTCATTGTGCTTATAGCTCACATTTTGTTCATTCAATCATTGTCAAGTTTGGGGAGCTTCCATGCGGTCATTGAAAATTGTGCTGCTCTGAATATGAGTGCTCAAATATCCCCTCAGGATTCTCTTGTAATTCCCATGGATGCAGGCCCAGAAGTGGTATTTCTGCTCTCAAGTTGCTGCGAAATCTCTGTGCAGTTTACCATGGAGGCCAAACCATTTCCCCCAAGAGGGCTCAAGGTTACAGTTTCTCACCAACACTGTCTTTCTTTTTGATGAGTAGCCATCCTAATGTGTGTCACTTTAGGTTGTATCTTGTTTGAATTCGATTTCAAGATAGTCATAGCTGACCGCTGGGGCCAGTCTTGCCCAGTGCATCACGATTCCCTCTGGGTGTTATTCAGAGCCTTTTCCCTCTTGCAGTACTTGGAGGTCAGCTTCTATCATGGAGGAGAGGAGCCCTTCTGGCATGGAGCACGTGAGCTTCACATGTAATGCGTATTGACGAATGGTATGTCATGGCTGAGCCAGAGCGGACGTTC
>NW_004567108.1:2484414-2485608 GCF_000260355.1 Condylura cristata | reverse complement strand
CTGTGTGTTTTACAGATGGAGGAGCAAGCTCGCTTGACAGGACCTCAATCTTGGGGTGCCCCCAGGAGGCCCTTTTGCTTTCATCCTGGGCTCCTTTGGAGGGTCCCCTTCCCCCTTGGATGTCTCTCTGTGTCGTAACATGGAAACTCACCGTAAGGCCCCGACCTGGGATGCGGAGTTTCCTCTAATAACCTTCAGTATGGGCCCCCCAAAGAAATTTTTCTTTTAAGGTGTCAGGGACCCAAAATATATACAATAGGAAGTCATTACAGTATTTCACTTGAGATTGTGCAGATAATGACTTAGTTCCCATTTTTTTTTAGTAGTATTTATGGCGGTTCAATTAAACAGGCACCAAGTCGCAGCTAACCACCCCGTTGCTGGGTGTGCGGTCTCGGTGTTTGTAGCTACCATATGTTTGCAGTATGACATAACCCTTATGGAGCACGTTCAATTTGTTGCTTCCCAACTTCAGTAGAAGCAGTTAAGTCTGTCTCCTTTTAGACAAATTGTTAATGAAAAGGTAGCTGAACAATCATTTTCTTGTAATATGCAATTCTGTCTCCTTAAATACAGGAGCCTGACAGGGCCATTCAGCAGCTACTACTTTCTCTACACAACTGAACTCTTCCTGACCCTGGGAGCGAACAGCCGGAGAAGCGGAGAGGAGGGGTGAGTCCGCCAAAAAGAAATACTCAGCTGTACTGCATGGAATCCCGAACACGGGTCGGAAGGTATATTTTACTTGATTGTTTTCCGATGACGTGTGAGTGACTATCTTCTGCCGCCGGGCCCATTCACACTGATTTTAAAGCGTTTTGTGATGTTGGCACAGTGTTTGCAAGATGGTGGGACTGTCTGAAGGATTCAGGCTGGGAGTCCTGCACGGACTTCTTGTCTGCCTCTGGTCAACGCCGCCAGCCAGAGCACAATGGCCTCTGAACTCCAGACAGAGCCACACGGCAGAGGCCAGGACTGGCCAGCCACGCCAGCAGGCGCCTCCTTTGACTTTAAATGTTGTTTATTTAGCAGTTTAATATGTTACAGATGTCCTTAAAGAATTGAGCAAAGACAGTCTGGCGTCCATTTCTGAAATCCAGATCAAGTATTTTAAGAACCTCTGTAGACGCCAGTGTAGAACAATAATAAACGTTTACTGAATATTGACTGAGTGCCACCAAATAGTCAGGGTGT
>NW_004567108.1:2473254-2482309 GCF_000260355.1 Condylura cristata | reverse complement strand
AACACTTTCTGGGGCCATCCGTATTTGTGTGATTGAAAATGTGCTATGAAATCTGGGTGCGCGGAGCTGTGCTGGCTTGTCCAGGAGAGTGAGAGCAACGGGTGGGGAAGAGACAGCTGTGCTGGTCTGTCCTGCTGCCACGGGGGTGGGGGGTTGGGGGGGGAGCGGCCTCGCCCCCAGGTGTCCTCGCTACCATCCAGGTCGAGCAGCTGAAGGCACCATCCCACGTTACCCGCAACTCCAGAGCTCTTTGCGAACTGTATGGGAAAGACAGCTGCTCTGGCCTCTGCGGGGCCCTGTCCATGCCCCATGCTGCGGGCCCGCCCCACTTCCTCTCAGGAGGCTGCATCGCCCGCTGCAGGAGCCCCAGCATCCAGGGACAGCCCCAGAGGGGGTCACAGCCCCCCGGGCGATGCCACAACGTCTGGTCCTTCACTTCCCGCCCACCATCCGCCTCCCCTGCCCACCCTTCCTCCCCGCTCGCGCCGAGCTCAGAGACCTCCCTGCACTGCTAACAGCTAGTTTTCATTTTAACTAGCGCACCCTCTGTCTGCTACGTGCGAGTCCAGTGTTCGTCTGTTGTCCTGACTTGCTTCGCGGCACAGCACCCCTCCCGATGCTTTCTGCTGCTTGTGAACGGCACTGTTTCCTCTCCTGGTGACCGAACACTTTTCCAGTGTGGCCAGACCACGTCTTGGTCCTGCGGTCTTCTGTCGAGGCTCCCAGGGCTGAGCTCTTGTGAACGCAGCTGCTCCGCACACAGTAGCGCAGATCAGCCCAGACTCCCAAGGTCGATCGGAAGGTCGGCTGGAGCTCAGCCTGCAAGCAGGTGATGTCCACTAGGTAGCCAGTCCCGGGTTCATCCTCGAGACCGCTGAGGTCGGTAGGCAGGACTCGCCCAGGCCCACAGTAGAGGCTTGTGGCCTAGATGGCCTCCCAGGCCACAGATTCCAGGAGACTGAGGTGTGAGGCGGGTGGGCCATGTTCCCTGGAATAGTCTAGGGCAGGGCAGGTGCCGGTCTCTCCATAGGGCAGGTTGGAGCCGCTCGCCTCAAGGGCTCTGCTTTTGGGCCACGAACGCAGCCCCCTCCGGCGGGAAGGGCAGGATGACTCCCAGGCGAGCCTGAGAAGTGGCTGTGGACTCTGGGTCGGGGACACACCCCCTTCAGGGCGGTCCAAGGACTCTTTGTTGCTGTCTGCCAAGCATAGAGTGCTCAAAAATGTGTATGGTCACTGATAGAGTGATCTGAGGTCCGCTGAAGCAAAGACTAATAAGAAACGCAGGTGTGTATTCCGCGAGACTTTCTCTTCCTTTCACTTTCCTGGGAACTGGTTGTGTTACTGTGTACAAGTGCCCTGCACGGCAGGTCAGGAGCCAAACACGGCAGGTCAGGAGCCAGACACAGGCTTTGCTCACAGATGGTTGGCGAAGCGTTGAGCTGAGAGAATGATTCTTGTACCTGAGAAGAGACTGCTTGTCCACAGGGAGCCTCAAGGCAGAGGGCCCGGGGGACAGCCGGGGAGGGGGTGGGGGCGGAGGCCACGTGAAGCAGAGCCTGGAGAGTCCGGGCTGGACAGCGGTGTCAGCCACAGACCTGCCCCGGAAGTGACCAGACAAGGGGGGGGGTAGTGTTGGGCTGAGTCAATGACAGGGGTGCAGAGAGGGGTTCGGAGGCCGGCGGTCAGCCCATGAGGGTGCACTTGGGGGGTCTGGCCTGTGGCCTGTAGGGTTGGTTCCTCCCTGGCTGGTGCCCAGCCATCCCAGCCCTCTCCTCTGCAGCCTCCTCCCGACGGAGCAGGGCCTCTCTGCCTCCTGCCCTGAAGGCTGGGGGCTCCCGCCTGCCCGACTCACAGCGGGCACACGATCAATATTTAATAAAACGGGGCTGGAGAACGATCTCTTCCTCTGGAGTCACGTGTCTTCTGCTGGTGCCGAGGCTGCAGGTCCCTGGAGCGGGGGGGCGGCCAGCGCTGATGAAACTGAGCAAGACCGGGGGTGGGGGGAGGCCGGGCTGGGGGCCTATGTGCAGACACACGGGAGAAACAACAGCAACAGGTTTGTGTACAGCAGTGAGAAAAGGGAGAGCCGCAGCCGCGAGAGGATTTCTGCTGGGCTCGCGCAGCTGTCCCCCAGGCGCGTCTCAGGCGGGTCTGGTCCCCATGATGGGTGGTCCGGGCCGGAGCCCACCTGAGCTCGGAGCTGCGAGCGGAGGGAGAGGGTGTCGGGGGCCAGGGGTGGTGCTGCCCGCTGCTGGCCTGTGAGGAGGGAAGAGCCAGAGGCTGCAGGGGATTCTTTGCTGTGGGTGTGTGTGTGTGGGGGTGCAGTGGGGTGCGGGTGTGGAGGGTGTGTGGGGTGCGGGGAGGGTTGGGGGTGTGGGGTGCAGGGAGGGCTGGGGTGTGGGGGTGTGCGGTGGGGTGGGGGCCGCTAGTTGCGCCCCTCATGTGCTTCCCTCCCCTCTGGTGTTCCCCAGCTGCACTGCCCGACAAGCAGGCACCTGTGGGGCTAACGGGCTGGTGGGGAGTCTCCCACCCTGGGGCCCGTCGTGGCTGAGGCCGCAGTGGGAGCTGGAGCCCACCTCAAGCCCACGGTGGCTGGGCGAGGAGGGCGCCGCGTGGGCCCACGGTGGAGGTTGGCGGAGCCCAGGCTGGCAGGTGGGCAGCTGTGCTGTGCTGCTGTTAGGGGAAAGGACGCCCCCACCCCAGACCAAAGCCATCAAGACGCTGGAAGCACGAACCCCCGAAGCAGGCCGCTGGGGCCTGCGGGCAGAGTTAGGCAGCCCGCGGTAGACACAGGCCCGGGGGCTGACTCCTGGCTTCCCTCCCTGTCAGCGAGCCGCTGGGGTTCCAGGTCAGCGGACCCGGTGGGGCACATTTACCAAGTTGTCCCCCTCTTCTCCCTGAAATATTCACTTGTTCATTTCCCCTTCTGTTGTGACTAGACCCTTTATTAGCCTTTTTGTGTGGGCCTGCGAGTCTTATAAAGCCACTTGAAGTGCACTGTGAGGACCCACAGTCGGGCAGCCTTGGTCACACCGGGGTCGCCCGGGGAGGGACCTGGGGTGCCCCCTGGCCAGGTGCTGCGGTGTGAGGAACCTGCACCCCGTCTTGGGGGAGGGATGCGCCAGTCTTCAGCCTCCTGCCCTCCTCCCCGCAGTTCCGCAGTTCCGAGCCTGCCTGCCTGGACCGGAGACCGGGATGGGAGGTGTAAACCCAGACCCCAGAGTACGCTCTGGGAAAGGGCAGGCAGCAGGCAGTGGGGCTGCATTACTGCCGGCCCGCAGAGGCCTCTGCGTGGCCTCGCTGAGATTTTACAACGGGCACTCATCTTGGGTGGACACAGCCCTCCGGAGTCCTGGAGGGAGGGAGCCGCGCCTCTGAGCTGGGGATCCTGCTCTGCTGGCCTGATGCGGGGCGGACGCAGGGCCCCAGTGAATAAATAGTTCAGTTCCCAGCGAAATTGCCTGGGCTGGGAATTTGTGCCTTTAAAAGAAACATGAATAATGATCAGGACAGAGCATCTTTTATTTGAATCCAGATGATGCGGGCGCAGATAGTGGCCATGTGAGAAAGCGCAGTAAGGGTATTCTCTGGGTTATAAATTCCTTTTCTCTCTGAGGCTTTGGCCTTATCTGGAGAGGCGCTTGGCTTCTTTCATTTCTGTCTTCTTTATTCACTGTGTTCCTTCTTCCCCTGGAATTTACCAGCTCAGCAGCTGCGGCTGAACTGAGCCAAGAATATTCAGCCCCGCTGTGAGGAAACCGCAGAAGTAGCCTCCTCCTGGTCCACTCGCCAGCATATTGTACTGGCCCCTCAGTGGCATGTCTGTGCCCACGGGGCATTTGGAAACTTATTCTTTCTTTCTTTTTAAAGATTTTATTTTTTTATGCTTACAGAACGAGGTACAGGCCAGAGGTGTGGTGGGTGAGAGGAGTCACCAGAGACAGAGCGGGGAGCAGAACAGGCAGAAAGACTGAAACCCACTGCTGAGGGAGCAGCGGGGAGACAGGAAGGGTCTGCTGCGCCCTGGGGGTCCCTCCCTGGCTGGGGATCGAACTCGTGCTGCGGTGGCTTCGGACAGCTTCATAGTGCGGTGCTGTAACCCGCTGCGCCACCAGGGAGAGACTGGAAACTTATTATTTCTCAGCAAATGGGGGGTGTGATCAGATGCATTTTAGTTATGTATTTACCGGTGTGACATCGGTTTGAAACATCACACAGACCTCAGGGGTACCGTCTTACACATCCATATCTGTACAGAGCATATTATGGTCTCCACCAAAAGTCTAGTTTCCATCACACAATGGTGCCCCTTTAGCCCAACTTACCCACCCCACTCCCTTCTCTCCCTTCTCCCAGTAACCATCTTATTCTAAAAGCTTGATTTTGAGCATTTATTTATTCTGTCTTTACCAGCCACATGTGAGTGAAGTCACACTGTGTCCGTCTATCTTTGACTTTTTGCTCATCATCCCCTGTAAGTCCATTATGTTCATTGTGTTGTGGCAAATGGCAGGACTTCGCGATGTCCCTTAAATTAGTGAGTTCACTTGAAATTACCTCTTGACATAGAGGTTTGGCTGTGGGGCCATGGAGATAATGGCACTTCTGGCAAAATCAGGACCGGCCCTCAGAGCTGGCTCTGGATGGGGACCGCTGCGTGCTGGGGGAGTTCGGCATCCTTCAGCCACTTCAACCTGCCCTGCAAGTTGTAATTCAACTTGAGAACACTTAAGGCTGTGATTTCGGCTGTGCACAGGAGTACATCAAAAGCAGGCTGAAAGGTTAAAAGAAAGTTGGAGGAAGCAGGGAAGAGAGAAACCCACGTTGGTTAGCTATGATAATGGGATAGAATCAGGCTGAAATGAAATAACTGAGTTTTAAAATTAATTAAAAAATATAATGTGGCCGGGCCCTCCATGGTGGTGCAGGGGGTTACAGCGCAGCACTGAGTAGCTAAAGCCACTTCCGCATGAGTTCGATTCCCGCCTGCCCCGGAGGTGACCACAGGGCGCCGCAGACCTCTCCTGACCCGCCCGCTGCTCCCCTCAGCAGTGCACTTCGTCGATCTGCCTGTTCTGCTCCCCACTCTGTCTCTGGGAATCCTCTCACCCTCCGCATCTCTGGCCTGTACCCCAGTTCTGTATGAATAAACAAATAAATCTTAATATATATATATATATATATATATATATATATAAAACGTGGCAATAATACTAGAAATCAGCATTCATGAAGAAAAGTACTAAGGACAGAGACAGGTATTTCATATTAATAAAAATGAAAATGTACCAAAGAAGTATTATACTTCTGATGTATACATCTAAGACCATGTCTTTGAAATATTCACAATATTATCATTCATACAGAGAACTGGCAAATCCAGAACTGAAGGGATTTTGACATGCCCCCCTTATCATGGGGTAAATGGGGGCCCGAAGAGAGGTTTATGTTCCCACTCCTGGAACTGTATGCAGAAAGAGGTTTTTTAAAGATGCAGTGAAGTCGGGCGTGTGGGCTGAGCTTCTCCTGCGTGATGCAGAAGGGGCCTCAGTGGCATCAGTGTCCTTGACAGAAGCAGAGGGTGATGAGAAAACACGGAGGAGGAGGAGGGGAGGTGACGGGGGAAGAGACGGAGTGCTGTGGCCTCAGGCCGAGGGTTCTGCAGGTGGAAGCTGGAAGGGGCGGGGAGCAGATTCCCTCCAGGGCTCGAGAACAAGCGTGGCTCTGTCATACTTCCAGAACTGTGATGGAACACTTTCCTGTGGTCTTCAGCCACTAAGTTTGCGGCAATTTGTTGTGGTGGCCACAGGAGGCAAATTACAGTTCTCAGAACAGCCAGATCAGGTAGCAGAAACATGATCAAGAATACAGAGGATCTGAGGAATCTAATTAACTCAATACATTATTGAGCGCACTCATTCTTTCTAAACACAGGAACACTGAAAAAAAGTTAATCATGTCCTCGACGACCGAAAATTTCCCAAGGTTGAAGTCATCGAATCCTTGGTCTTTGGGGATAATACAAGACAAGTTGAAACTACCAACAAAACAATAGGAAGGATACCTTCCGTCTCCATCTGGAGATTAAAAATGCCTTCTCAATAATTCATGGACTAAAACGAAAATCAAAATGGGAGTTACAGTACTTAAACCAAGTGACTGTAAAAGCCCCACACATTATGTTGTAGAGAGAGGTAAAGTGGTGTTCGCAGGGGAATTAGGGCCAGCATGCATTTATTAGAAAACAAGAGAGGTTGAGGAGAAATTAGCTAAGCTCTCCACTCCAGAAACTATAAAAAAGGACAACAAAATAAATTCACGGAAAGTAGAAGGAAGGAAATAATAAAGGCCAGAAAGGAATGAAATAGTCAAGTAGATTCAGTGGTGAAGCCTGAAGCAGGTTCTCTGAAATGATTAATAAAATCAACATGCTTTGGGCAGATATAATTTGTAAAAATGAAAACCAGCATAAAGAAATATCACAAGAAAAAATATCTCTAGCTTTGGCTAGATCTGTTCTTTAAAAATTATAAAAGAGCTAAATCTCTCTCTGCTAATACATTTAAGAAAGCAGCTGAAAAAGTCCTAAGATAATCCAAATAATCAGACTGAACGAAGAATAGGGAGAAAGACTAAATAGAGAAACATTCGTAAAGTAAAAGGGAATGAGAGACCAAGCTCCACCAGCCAGAGGTTTCAAGGGCATGTAGTCTAGTAGATGAATTCTACAGAATGTTCAAGGAACAAATAACTGGTTGTGAGGAAACTGCTCTCGTGTCTGGGAAGGATGGCAAGTCACCAACCCATTTTATGAAGTCAGTAAAGATGCGATCATCCAAACCTCACAAAGGGCAAGAACAAAGCAGACATCGACACTTGTGACGTATGTGCAGGAGCCACTAAGGAAATATTAGCAAACTGAGCCTTCTCTTGTTTAATAGACTAATCCATCTTAAACTAATGGGGTTGGCTCAGCAAAGAATATTGATAAAGCGGGTAAGTGTCTTAATAAATTAAATGTAAAACGTCTGTGATTTTCACAATAGATACTAAACTTTACCACAGTTCCCATAAAGATTCATCATAGAAACACCTGGAAAACTGAAGGGATGTGAACTCCCTGCCTTGATAAAGAACACACACCGGAAAACTAGAGGCAACACATGAAAAACCAAGCCCTCTGCTCCTGGCTTCTTAGTCTTAGCCAAAGTCCAAGAAAAAAATAAAACGTGTAAGGAAGAAAGACAACTGAGTCCAGAGATTATAACTGTTCACTTTGAAAAAACCAAAGAATCATCTGAAGAATGACTAGAATTAGCTTCTCAAGCGTAGTGAGTGTAAGCTTGAAGATGAGAAATTTTTCTGCATTGTTGAGAAATAATTAGAAATTGCAATAGCAAAAAAAGATCCTGTTCGTAATTGCACAAAGTCTGTGAGGTACCTGAGAACAGACCTGTGGCTGCGATACCTGACGCATAGCTACTGTCTTTTCTTTTCTAAGAAACTCACATTTTGTTGGGTTGGCAATGTGCCTCCTTGAAAAACAAACGAAAACACAACTTGATTTCCCACCAACCTTTGCAGTCTGGGCTGGGCATGTCAAGATGGTGTGTTCATGGAAACGTAGGCAGAATTCCTTTGGGAGGGCATCCTCACCAGACAAGTGTGCACCTTCTTCCAGCCTGGAACACAGACAAAACGCCAGGAGCCGCAGCAGCCTCTTTGTGATCACAGTGCAAAAGCTTCCTGGTGGGGACATGGGAGAAAAGACAGAAGATGCTCTGTTCATTGATGGCCTGCCAGAGCTTCTCTCTCTGGGCTCTTTGGGGTGGTGGGGAAGGAGGACATGGAGGTGGGTGGGGAGGGGGAGCGCAGGAAAAGCAAGGGTGAGTGTTTATAGATTAAACTAGTGCGAGATTTTTCTAACTTGAAAGTGCACACACCTAGCAAAGAAGTGTCAAAATCTTAATGGAGAAATTTGTAAGTTTTCATAAAAGAGAGTACATTAAAAGAGAGTTCCCAGGGCTGTTGTACCCTGGATTCCCACTGGACCTGAAGTCCCAAATCAAGCTGCCTGCAGGGCCATCTTCCTCTGAGACTGGCTGGACCCCGGTAGCTCCTTGCCGGGCAGCAAGTCCCTGCCGTCACCACGCAGCCCTCTCCACACCCCTTCTCCGCATGTGCTCAGGTCTGGGTCGGATGACCCCTCAGAGGGGCATGGCCATTTTGGATTGGGGTCCATCTCAGCGACATCCGCTTAATGTGGTCATCTGCAAGACTCCGCCTTCAAATAAGGTGCCGCTCACAGTTGCGGGGATGAGGACCTGACATGTCTGGCTTGCGGGGACATTGAATCCATAACGGTGTGGGTCCCTGGGGTCACAGATCACCTCCCTGGCTTTGAGTGAATCTGCCCAGAGGTCTCCCCTGCCAGCCTCACTATGCTCAGACTCAAGCTGCAGCTGTTCCCAGGTGGGCCGGAATCGGGGGGGGGGGCCCTTTCCCGGGCAGAGCTCCCCCATGGAAGGCTGACTTCTCAGCCCTCCTCTCGGACGCCATCGGTCCTGTCACTGAGAATCACATACGTAAGCCGGGGTCATCTTTGCGCAATTCTGAAAAATTCCCACTGTCCGTGGGCTGCAGGCCCGAGTTCCTGATGCAGGGCGGGTTTTGACTTGGAAGGAAATTGCCAATTTACCCTTCAGGAATCGCCTGAAAGTTTGACTAAACACCCAAAACCTCCTGATGGGGGAGTGTGGGTGGCAGTGGGGGGCTGCCCGAGATGCTGCCTGTTGGCCCCTCCCTGTGTCCCCCCTCGTCACCAAGGCGAGGCGTGTCAGCTCCTCAGCTGCACATGGATTTCTCTTGCCTTTGACCTGACAACATAGAAAATATCTGAAAGGAGAAATTAAAAATGAGTCAGAAAATACGCAAAATTTAAAAATAACATTTCAGGGAAAAAACACATTTCTGTTTTGTTCTACGAAATTCTGAGATTTTCTGCACCATTTTTTCTGTTCTCATTAAAATATAGTAATAAGGCCCTCCCTGGTGG
>NW_004567108.1:2470521-2471969 GCF_000260355.1 Condylura cristata | reverse complement strand
GCCCTTCCTGGAGCACAACCGTTAAAGTGCAACCCCGAGAAGCTGTCTGCAGCCGCCTCCAGGGAGGGACCCACAGGCCACAGCAGGCCTCTCCTGTCTCCCCGCTGCCCCCCTCAGCAGTGGATCTCAGTCCATCTGCCTGTTCTGCTCCCCGCTCTGTCTCTGGGGGATCCTCTCACCCCCTGCACCTCTAGCCTGTACCCCATTCATAAGTAAATCTTTAAACAAACATAGAACCCCACACCAAAAACAAACAAAACCCCAAATTCTGAAGTCTCCCCTTTTCGGTGCAAGGAAAGTGGGGTTTGGCCACTTTCTTCCACCAGCAAAACTCTGTCCTGCCAGGGGGGGCCTCGCAGTCCATGTTTTGCGACATCTTCCAGCTGAAGGACCATCTCCCACACATTTCTGTAACTTCACCCCAGGCCCTGAGCTTGACTGAATCTGAGCCTTGTGTCTTCCCTGGCTGGTCACCCTGACCCCTGCAGGTGACCTGTGAATGGTCCTCACGCCCCCCTCCCCCCACCCCAGGCCCACCTTCACCCGTTTGTCAAACGCGGGGCACTCTCAGCCCGGCTTCTGCTGAAGGACAACCTTCCCCGCGGACTCTGGGGAGCCGGGTTCCCCAGGGATGAAAGGAGTGGGCCCCTGGAGGCGCTGGGCCTCGGGAGGCTTCAGAGACGCAAGAGCAGGTGGGCTGGGGAGCAGCGGCGGCGGGCGGCGGGAGCAGGAGGCGTTCAGCGGCTGGGCCCTTCGCTTCTTGGGAAAGGGGCCTCAGAAGGCCATGGAGCGGGGGAGGTCTGGGGGTGCCTCCCGCCTGCAGGCACACGTGTGGGGACAGGAGGAGAATGCAGGCTGCCTGGGGCAGCGGGCGCTCTCTGGCCTGGGGCTGGTGGGGAGCCGTCTGGACTGGGGGTGGGGTGCAGGCGAAGGGGATGGGCGGTGGTTCCGGCGCAGGGGCCAGCCTGCGGAGGCCTGTGCCCCCCACGGCCTGTGCCCACCACTAGGGGCTGGCGCTGCCCCTCCGCTCCTGGCGTCCGCGCTCTGTGGCTTGCTCCCCTCTGATCTTCCACAGGGCTCAGCAGGCTGGTTCCTTAGAAGGGATGCTGAATGCTCGTCTTTAAAGTATTCATGATTTCAGCATTTTGTAATTAAAATGCTCATTTTCTCCATGAATTTTAAGCACACATATATCACAAATACAGACAGAATCTATTTTAATGAATATTAAAATATTCCATTCCAAGTAATGAGGTGATTTCCATGTCTTGGCTGATGGTCTGTATTTGTCTCATTCATTCATTTATTCATTCACTCGCTAAATATTTCCCCCCTTGTATGGGGAAAGTATGAACACGGCTTTGCAGATGCGGCTTCTGTGAATGACAATGGCGCACGTTTTCCATGCGTGCAGAGGTCGCGGCCGACCTCGGGAAGGCACGCGAGTG
>NW_004567108.1:2467753-2468956 GCF_000260355.1 Condylura cristata | reverse complement strand
TGCTTCCTTGCTGCGTCCTAACCGGCTGCACCACTGGGGAGGGCTGGGAGGGGCAGTTTTTATAGGGTGGTTGGTGTTGGGCAGGGCGGGGCCTGGTGGCATGTGCAGAATCTTGGTGACTGCGGCACACTGTGGAGCCCCGGGACCACGTCACCCCTCCCCAAGCACCACGTGCTTAGAAACTGGCACTGAGCAAGCCCTAGGTGGGGATTTTATTATGCAAATGGGTGTTCAAGGGCCTTTGGGGTAAGCCCTTGAGGTTCTCTGCACATGTTGCTTCCGGGTTTACCCAGCTGGGGCCAGAATGAACGCCTGAGAATGAAACAGCTCTAAATAGCTTTAAGGGTTTTTCTCAGAATGTTTACCTTCTGGGTAATGAAATGATGTCTGATGGAGAGAATGTTCCAGAACAATGCACAGGTAAAGCAGAGCAGGGAAAGCCCAGCTGATGCAGCCCCAACTCTGTGGCTTACATTGATGCCACAGGGTCCCCCCTTCCCTCTTGGGAACCTTAAAAGGAGCTGCGCCGAATCTGGGGTGCAGCAGAGACCAACATTTTATGCTAGATTCTGATGAAAGCTCTCCCGTCTGGGCCAATTAGCCAGTCAGGTGTGGATTGTAAGTGGCACATCCGCACCAAACCCTCCCACTCCACGGCTCCCTGAACATGGCCAACATCCTTACCACAGTCCAGAGGGAGCTGCTGTATCAAAATATTTTCTTTCAAATAGAAAATTCCAGTAGCTCAAAATCATTGTGATGCAATGAACTGGGTGGAAACCTGATTTGGTATCCATCCTGCAAGCTGACAGCGTGGAGACAGGCGAGGAATTCCTTCCCAAGACAGAGGCCCGGATAAGGGCAATATCTCCTCCCGGGCATCACGAGGGGTGGGGAGACCGTGGATACGGCGATTTCAGGGGGACTTTCCTTGGGGGGCTTTTATCAACCCAGGAAATCAAGTCATAGAAGCTGGAATCACTCTTCTGGCAACCCGAAATCTGAATCCTCCCAACCGCTTTATCTTCCCCTCTTCATCCCCTCTCCTGCCCCTCACTGGCCATTATGCTTGCCTGGAGCTTCAGAATGGAATCTGGTTTGGAAGCAAAAGCTTGAGTCTGGCACTTAGCCACCCTGACACAGTTGAAGCCTATTTGGAAATCAAGTCTTTGTGGATGTGGTTAGTTTGGCTGTGGTCACCCC
>NW_004567108.1:2449334-2467153 GCF_000260355.1 Condylura cristata | reverse complement strand
GTATTGCAGGGGTGGTGGCTCCTTTTGTCATTCTGTGTGGGAGGGCTTGGGGCTGAGACTCGGATGGCTTGTCAGGCATGTGAGTGAGGTGCTCCGTGCGTGTTCTCTACTTTCCGAAGAGGCTGAGGTCTTGGATGGGCAGAGATGAGTGAAGGGCACAGAGCCGGGGCTGACTGGGGAGTTAGAAGTGAGTGGGGGGGCTGAATGGGGTGCGGGAGGGGTACATAACATGGGTCACGACCTCCCAAAATTCTCTCCTGGTTGGTGAGAGGCAAGTGGGCCCCCAACCTGGTTTTGTGGGTGCCCCCTCGGCCAGGTGGGAGACAGAGTAAGACCATGCATGTGGGGTGTCCCAAGCTGTGACAGTTTGCTTAAGGCTTTTCTGTTTCCTGTGAAATAGAGAGTCACTTCCTGGGTTGCCGGTGCTGTGACAGCCGAGAGTGAGGGGAGGTTTTGGTCACTGGGGCCAGCGCGGGCAGCCGCCGTGGCCAGAGGGGTCGGAGCGGTGTGTCCTGGGACTGAGGGTGTGACACCCCACGGCCACCTCTCACCCATTTCCCAGCACCCCTGGGCTGTGGAGTCCTCTGGAGGACTTAGCCTCTTGATGTTGTTTCAGGTTCAGATCAGTCGTCTTTGTTAGGAAACCCGCAGCCCGTATCAGACAGCCTTTACTAGCCGGGCAGCGGTGCGTGCAGTCGAAGCGCCAAGGCAGTGATAACTCGCGGCCCAAGGAACGTCTCACGCGCGTCTCTCGGGTTTGCGGTGACGGGAGTGCCCGGGTCTCCTTCACCGAGGGGGGGCGAACCCCGGGCGCGCACCGCCTTCGTCGGGCTGCCTACTGCCTTGAAGCGGCTTATTTAACGCAGAACGTGCCCTGCCGCACTTCCCACAGCGGAGGAGACGACTCCCAGGGCTGGAAGAAGTATCTGATCATTGGGTTGTAGATCAGGCTCCAGACGAGTCCCACGACGCCGCGTGATGGAGGAGGCCTGGCGTCTGTAGCATCCTCCAGAACTAACTGCAAAGGCATCAGTGTCCCGGCTGCTGTCTGCCCCGAGAGCCTTCTTCGGAAAGGGCGTGATAAACCCAAGCACCCCGCCTCCTTTTCTTTGCGGGTGGGGTAGAGGTAGGGCTGGACGGGGCGGGGTCGGCTGCTGACCGCTCTACCCGCGTGGGGCAAGGAGCGGTGCCCCGCCAAGCAAACGCCCAGTTGTCTGAGAGAGGAAACGGGGAGCCCCTGAAGGCAAGGCGAGCTGCGGGAAACAGACTTGGTTTACTCGGCCCTGCCTGCTGGGAGGGTCTTTTTGTTCGACAGGTTTAGGATTCGTGTGGGCTTTCAGAGCTCTAGAATATTATTTTCATATTTTTGTTCCATCTTTTTTGGGTTATCAGAGAGGACAGTGTTCTTATAAAAAATGGAAAAAGACGAAGGTGACACAGACTGTCTGCTTGGCCCTGTCCAGTGTGACCCCCAGGACACGCCTTCCTGCTTCTTTGATATGAAAGGGCGCACACCCTATAAATTGCTCTGACGGCACAGTGCTCCTTTAGCTTTGTGCCTTGGAGAGCAATCCAGTCCAGCGCACACTGACCCACTGCTTTGTTTTTGACGTTCAGCAGAGGCTATGAGGACAAATAGGGCCTTGAACTACCTGGGGGAAGTGGCCACGGGGATTTTCCCTGGAATCTTTGCGCCCAAAGCAGCCCTAAGGCAGAGGGACACTGGAGACATTGCAGACTGCAGCAGCGCGTCCCTGTCGAGGGAGTCGCTAGAGGGTGTGCAGGGGAGCTGCGCCTTAGAGCAAAGCTCGCGCTGGGACCGGAGACCCGCTTCCCTGGAGCTGGGCATCCCTGGCCTGTGAAGGCATGGCCTCCCTGTGTGCCCGTCTGCCCGTCTGCCTGTCTGTCTGCCCGTCTGCCTGTCTGTCTGCCCGTCTGCCTGCCCGTCTGCCTGTCTGCCTGTCTGTCTGCCTGTCTGTCTGTCTGCCTGCCTGTCTGCCTGTCTGTCTGCCTGTCTGTCTCCCTGCCTGTCTGCCTGTCTGTCTCCTTATCTGCCTGCCTGCCTCCGTCTTTGTATCTCTCTGTCTCCATGTCTCTCTGTCTCTGTCTCTCTGTCTCCATCTTGTTCTGTCTCTCAGTTGCTATTTCTGTCTCTTTCTCTGCCTCTTCGTGTCTATCTCTGTATTTGACTTGTCTCTGTCTTTGTCCCTCTGTCTCTCTCTTGCTCTGTCTGTGTCTATTTTCCTGTCATATCTCTGTCTCTCTCTTCGCAGTCCCTGCAGTCTCTCCTCAAAGCTTGCACCCCGTGTCTCCGGTCTGCACGCAGCTTCACCCAGTAATCCGTCCTCCCTTGTCTTGGGCTCAGCTGGCCTTCCTGGGAATGTCTTCCTTGCTTCTTATGTTGCCACGTCGTCCCACACTTGAAATCCCCTCCCCTAGTGGGCTTGCGGCATCACGAATTCCGGGTGGCACGAACCCCGCTCCTGGACTGCCACGCAGGCCCCCAAATCTCTTCTGTGAAAAACAGCTGTTTTCAAGTACGTCTTTCTATTTTTTCTTTTTTAGTCTTCTTTTTAACTTTTTAAAAGTTATTTTTTATTATTTTTTATTTTTTTACACATTTTTGTGCATGTTTCCATCTCAGGCTAGTCCGCATGGGCAATGTCTACTCTTCCGCCTTAACACCCAGTTCTCCCAGATTTCCTCTAGTTACTTTGTAATCTCCCGGTTTTGAGCTGGATGCTTGATCCACTTGCTTCCTCTCATTGCTTCTCTCAGGCTAATCAACAGCAGGGAGCATTTTCTGTTGCAATTGCACCTCTGTCTCCTGCGGACACAGTGGTGGCCCTTCCGTTGTTTTCTAGACATCATGCATCCTGATTGTCTGTCTGACTCAGGAGAATTAATGTCTTTTTTTTTTTAAATTGAGTTCCTCTGGATGGAATGTTTTTTTAATATTTTTACTTGATTTTCAGTTTC
Source organism: Condylura cristata (assembly GCF_000260355.1). NCBI lineage: Eukaryota > Metazoa > Chordata > Mammalia > Eulipotyphla > Talpidae > Condylura > Condylura cristata. Next base: position 2,464,174 of record NW_004567108.1, on the reverse strand, counting down.
AATTGTTTTTTAAAGATTTATTCATCATGCATACAAGAACTGGGGTTCAAGCCAGAGGCCCAGGGGGTGAGAGGCATCACCAGAACAGGTGGATGTACTGAAATCCACTGCTGAGGGGAGCAGCAGGGAGACAGGAGGGGTCTGCTGAGCCCTGTGGGTCACTTCCTGGCCTGGGCTGGGGATCAAACTCGTGCTGTAGTGGCTGTGGACAGCTTCCCAGTGCTATGCTTTAACCTGTTGCACCACCAGGGAGGCCCCAAGTTTCTAGTTCTGTATGTAATCATAGAAAGTTTTCTGTGGTTTTGTTTTTGGCTTGTGTCCAGGTTTTATGATATTTTCATGTGCACTTGAACTGAAGAGATTTTCTTTATTTCCAATGCGTGTGTTTGTGTGAATTTATGCATGTGCATATATATTTGTAAAGAAGTTCTGATGGCACAATGGGTTAAACACCGCACTATGAAGCTACCACAGCTACTGCAGCGCGAGTTCAATCCCTGGCCAGGGAAGTGACCCACATGGTGCTGCAGACCTCTCCTGACCTGCCCGCTGCTCCCCTCAGCAGCATATTTCAATGCATCTGCCTGTTCTGCTCTCTACTCTCTCTCTGGTGAATCCTCTCACCCCTGCACCTCTGGCCTGAACCCCTATATATATATATTTATAAAGCAGATCTATTTCACTAATTATGCTATTTAAGTCTTCTGCAATTTTATTCCCAGTATACTTATGTATTAAGGACAAGAGGAGTGCATAGCTATTCAGAGTGGTTGCAGGTTTTTTATTTTTGTGAAATTGCACCATTCACTTATCAAGTGCATGTTTCTGCCATTTTTTAATGCTTTACACCTGCAACCTGTCTTGTGTGATATTGAGGTCACATTTCTGCCCTTTTTCGCTTGCATTTGAGTTTTACAAATCTATTCATCAAGACCGACAAGTGTTTGTGGAACGTGCCATTGTTGGAATGGCTGTTCTGTGTGGCCTGGGGCTGGGTTTTCCTTTGACCTCTCCTTCCATCCCTCCTGCTTCCTTCCAGGACAGATGTTGATGGTCACCGGTCTCTATTAGTGGCTTGATAGTGGTGTTTTACATGTTATTTTCCATTATACTTTCGATTTTTATGGTCTTAAGTCATCTTCTAGGTGATTTTTTTTTTTTAAAGCTTCCTGAGGTTTGTGTTTTTATTCCATTGGCTACTTTCCTAATCTCACTTAAAATCAACACCCCCTGCTTCTCAATTTTTTATGCAGTAACTGTTTGTTTCCTCCTATAAAATAATAAAGTCAGTGTCTGCTTCTTCTCCTCCACCCATTGCTAACTTTAGTTAAGCCGTCCTGTCTTTGTATTTATCCACATAAGGGAGAAATGTTTCTACTTCCACCACTCCACTTGTCTGCTATAATTACTCCGCTGTTGTTTCAGGCCTCTCTCGCCTCTACTAGCCCACTGATAAGGACAGATTATCCTTTTCTTCTTTCCATCTTCCTAGCTAAGTGCTCCTGCCAGCTTCTAGGCCAGGAGAGAAGAGGTGAGGTCACTGGACTGTGTGTGTGTGTGTGGGGGGGTGAGATCACTAATATATTCTTTACATTCCTCCTACACAAGTTATTTGTTTCAAATTTCTGGGTTGGGTTTCCTCTTACTGACTTCAGACTTCCATGGTACAAAGGCAATACTCAAAACCTACTAAGCCTTCTTTGGTCAAATAACAAAGTAGAACTGAGGTATATCAAAGTCATTCAAATATACATAGATTCCTTAGAAGCTACTGGAATCAAGTTAGAAAAGAAAGAGATACGAGAAGAAAAGACATCATAGAACTTATATCATGGGATAAAAAATATTGGCATCCTGGGCTCTCCCTGGTGGCGCAGTGGGTCAAAGCACCACATTGTGAAACTCTCCCAAGCCACTGCAGCACGAATTCATTCCCTGGCCAGGATGCTGACCCACATGGCGCGGCAGACCTCTCCTGACCCACCCACTGCTCCCCTCAGCAGTATATTTCAGTAGATCTGCCTGTTCTGCTCTCTACTCTGTCTCTGGTGAATCCTCTCACCCACCGTCTTTCTGGCCTGTACCCTAGTTCTGTAAACGTAAATAAATAAATCTTAAAAAAAAAAATACTGGCATCCAGCCCACAGAGCATAGAGTAGCTTTCCCAAGCGATTGCATAATGAACCTAAAATTACTAGCAATAAACATCAGTGCAAGACTAAGGCTTGTGGCTACATTGATTCCATATCATAATCATTCTCCATGTTGGTCTTCTCAGGAAATGCTCTATGATTCAGACAATAATGACAACCACATTGACATTTTTAAATTCTTTCTCAATTTCTTTCCATAGTTCTCCTTGGTGGAGATGTTGGCATCGGATTGTTCGCGTCCTTTCCTTCAGTTCTTTCCCAGCATTCCTCAGTGCCTTACCACCCCCCTTGTGGAATGTGTCCTCACTCACTGTCTGTATCTTCTTTTCTCACTTTGCTATTGGGGTGGACATTGTGGCAGAGGAGAAGCGGGTTTCGTACTAAGGTTGAGAGTCAAGTTACTGAGTGCTGTTACTCATCTTGTTACAAGGTAGCCCAGAGTGGACTGGGCCGCCTGTCTGTGGGGCCTCACCCAAGCCTCACAACTGCAGGTACATACAAAAGGGTCAATAACAGGTTGATTTACAAAAGGGGAAAGGAATAGGAAACAACCCAGGGAAAGAGAGCGGGATACAAAGTAAGTAGAATACCTTAGGGCTAGGCTGACTGAACACACCAAGTCACGTGGTCCAGAGAGCTGCTTCCCAAGCGAGCCAGCGAGAGACAGAACGCCAGATGCAACCGCATCCCATGTATCCCCCCAAAATGTCCCAGAATTCCATTCCTGCTAGCTCCGCCCTGGCATCCTGCAGTTCTCTCCCTGTTACTGCTGGGAGTTGTAGTTTCAAATCACTGGAGTACTATGTAGGGTCCAGAAAGCTGGAGTAGGGGGTGGGGTCCACAAGATTCCACAGAGTTCCTTTAGGACACCCTTCCCCTTAACAATCTTATGGAAATAGGTTGAGGCAGCTGAGTATTCCTGGGAATGGTCCCCGGTGAACATCTGGGATCAAGAATGGGTTGACCTTCTTTGATGAGCCCATTCAAAGTCTCAGCACAGCTTGGAGCTCCCACTAGTCTTTGGATGAGACAGAAGGTGATGCTCAAATTGCTGCAAAGCAGCCTGGGAAGAACCACATAGCGTAGGAAGAGCTAGAAAAACCTAAACTCTTAACAAAGCATGCTGAGTGAAAGAACTACCCTTTGATTTTTTCGAAGTCCAGAATGTGATTGTGATTAGTCTTGGTGATAACATGCTGGGCAACATCTTTTCCTGACACACAGTTCCCCTTCCATTGTGACACAGATTACATTGTTTGAGTTCACGAGTTTCATGGATTACATCAAAATTCATGTTTCTCATTACTCTCCTGTTTCTTGACTCATTTTTACTCCTTCCAATATTCCTTCATTTATTCTTTCTTGCAGGGTACCAGTTCATGTATTATGTCTTTCTGTTGTATAATCATATCTTTCCTCCAGTCCAGTTCCTGACCTTCTTTTATAAAGCTAATGGCCTCATTGAATGTTTCAAAATCTGTGGTGTAATATTTAGTCAACAACTTTACCTGCTTGTTGGTAACTTATTTCTGGTGAGTGTTCTGTTGTAAACTTCATTGCTCATTTTACTTTTCTAATCTATAATCACAGACCTTAGAAAGTGATCTAGGCCCTCCCTGGTGGCGCAGCGGGTTAAAGCACAGCACTAAGAAGCTAAAGCCACTTCCGCATGAGTTCGATTCCCGCTGGCCCCGGAGGTGACCACAGGGCGCGGCAGACCTCTCCTGACCGCCCGCTGCTCCCCTCAGCAGTGGACTTCGTCTGTCAGCCTGTTCTGCTCCCCACTCTGTCCCTGGTGAATCCACTCACCCTCCGCATCTCTGGCCTGTACCCCAGTTCTGTATGAATAAATAAATCTTAAAAAAAAAAAAAAAAAGCTCCAGAGAGGCCGGAAAGGGATGCAGACTCTCTCTGGAAAACAAAACATGCTGTTTGTTGACCTTCGTTATTATCCTATTTGAACCACATTATTGATTTGCTCATGGTCCGATCATCGGTCACTCAGGTAGAGCTGTGCTTGGGCTTTGCTGCTTCTCCCATTGCTGCCAGGTTTACTCTGGCTTCTTTGGGTTTTGAGCCCCTCCCAAACATGCATGGATGTGACCATGGAGAAAGCAGACAAAGCAGTTGCTCCCTGAGGTTTGCACTTAGCTGCGTTGGGGACCCCCCTCCCCCACTAACACACAGCCAAGCCCCGGCTGACCCTGGTGAGGGCCACACCTGTCTCACTTTGCCCTCTGGCGCTCCTGCTCTTGCAGACACTCGGCCAGCTCCGGGAGCTGACGTGCAGCTGATGTAAAAGGGAGGCCAGGGGGCCGGCCGAGCTCCCGGCCCGCAGAGTGGGCTGATGAACGGCTGTTGTTTCAAGCGCCCGGGGTCCTGGCGTGGTTATTTATGGAGCAATGACGAACATGTTCATTGTGAATTTTTGCCTTTCATCAACATGCTTGGTCCGGTGGTAAATCTCCCCATCTTCAATTTGAGCCATCTCTGTTTTGCTTCCTTTTCTCTCGCGTATAGTTTGTGTATATTTATGGTCCACAGCGTGACGACTGGAGATACATCACACCCTCGTGATGTCTCAACACAGCAGGGGACTGGTCACTATAGTCAAGCTAAGGTGTTTGCGTGCTGAGCGCTCTGGAAGTCTCTGGGGTAGCCGTGGGGGCAGGTGAGGGTCTCAGTCCTCCAACCCGTAGTCTGGAAGAAGACCCAAGCCTCCAATGAGCTCACAGCCCTGGCTGACATATATTTTGGCCTGATGTGACTCTGAGCAGAAGACCGCATGCACTCACACTGTGACCCCCGGCACATCATGCATGGAAACTGTGAAATGGTAAGTTTGTGTGTGTAATTTTGTATTTATTTGTGCACAAAGAACTGGGGTACAGGCCAGAGGGGTAGGGGTGAGAGGCTTCACCAGAGACAGAGCGGGGAGCATGACAGGCGGATAGATGAAGTCCACCACTGAGGGGAGCAGCGGACGGGTCAGGAGAGGTCTGCCGCGCCCTGTGGGTCACCTCCGGGGCAGGGATTGAACTCGCCCCAAAGTGGCTGCGGCCAGCTTCTCAGTGCTGCGCTCTAACCCGCTGCGCCACCAGGGAGGCTCGAGTGTGTGTTGTTTTAGGCAGTTCAGTGTGTGATGCTTGCTGTTCAGCAACAGCCCGCTTTCAGAACACTGTGCGTACACTGCTGCTGGTGGGTCGCGCACTCCAGGCATCCAGTATTACTTCTTGGTGGGTGAAGCTGGGTCACTGACAGCGCCTGAGCTCCTCTGCCCACTTCTGCCAGAGCCGAGTTTCAGCGAAGGGCTGGCCAGGCTGCCGGATTCCTGCTGTGGCCCAGGATGAGTCTTGATTGGACTGTAGCTCAAGGCCTTGTCGGCTTTATCTTTTACTGTTGCGGATGAGAAACAGGCCCATCTTGAAACCTGCAAAGCCAGGAATTTACGGCCTCTCCTAACTCCTTCAGTTCTGTTTGCAAAATGGCCGTTTCGTCGAGGGGCTTATTTCTTTCTTACTGTGCCTTGTCAAGAACAACCATTAGCAAATCTCCAGAGTTACCAGTCTCCTGCTTTCCCACTTGGCTACAATCACAGGGCCTAGCGACCGACTGCAGCTTCCTGTCCTGGGTGCCTACACTGGCACTGCCGGGCAGTGCCCGCACGCCAGCCGTAACAAGCAGCACCGAATCAAGCCACCAGCGTGCATGGCATGGCAGAGCAGCTTCACTGTGGCAGGCAGCAGGTCTCGAAACAAACGCTTGCTGGGAAATGTCAGTGTGGCCTCTGCACGTACTTGATTGCCCAAGAGGTCATGTGGCCACATGCATTATCCACGGGTCGGCCTGTGTGACCTGGAAGGGCGACTGCTACTGCCCCAGACACCACCGCCCGTGGACAGGAAACATGGTGGCCCACGAGGCCTCTGGAGACCCAAGGGGCGCTTGTAAATCCAGCAGGTTCCTGGGGCCGGGAGGCTTCGGAGGGCAGACGCCGGCCACTCGCGGGTCTGGACCACACCTGTTTTGCTGGCACCGGAATGGGGCCTCGGCGCCGGAGCGACGCGCAGGGCCAGCCGCCTGCAGGACCCGGGGACCCCCCGTCCCGCGGCTGCCCCCCGTGTTCCCAAGCCACAAACGTGGCCCACTGGGAGCTGTGGTTGTGTGAAGGCACCGGGCGGCGAGCCCTGGAGTAAGTTGTCTGGGAAATACTCCTCTCCCATTTAAAAAAAAAACCTGCCTGTCAAAATCTGATTTCCTGGCTGAACGAAATGGTTTTGTTCAGATCCTTTGGGTCTCAATTTATTTTGCATGAATTTATTTAAGACATTGATTAGAAACCTCCCTCCATTGGTGCTGGGGGGTGTGATGGGAGGGTGAGAGAGGGAAGACAGGAGAATTAAATAGCTCTCATGCTCGCCTGGAAGCTGGAGGGCGGGAAGCTAAAGCCGAACAGGCTGTGAATCCCTCGCTCCAGGTCTGTCTGTCTGGGGGGAACCCACCCTCAAAGGAGCTGATTCTCGTTCTAGGTCCCCCTCATGATTCCTGGTGCTGTGGCAGGAGGAAGGGACCCCGCCGTCGGCTGCAGGGGTGGAGCCATTGATAAGGTTTCAGGTTATTGTCAAGTGTTTCCAGACCCTCTCCTGGGAGGGCCACTGCAGGGTTGTCTTTGGGGGCTGGGTCACAGCTTTGCACCAACTTCCTGGGCACAGGGGCCCTTACCTCCGGCAAGCTCACGGACCTAAGAAAGGCCACTGGAAAGTCTGACTTAGAAGCGAACCTTCACCTTGTGGCGGATGGAGCCTCGGGAAGCCTGAGCCCTCCAGGAGGGGGTGACCGTTGTCTGTGGCCTGCAGGCAGGGAGGGCTGTGGTTGGGTCCCTGGGCTCCCGCGTCAGGGAGACCGTCCTGGGACTGGCCAGAGAGCGGGACCATCAACACGGGCTTCTGGCTGCCGGTGTGTTGGGTGAGGCCCTTACTCGCTCTGGGTGTACCGGATTTCTCCCGACGGACACACAGGTGGGCAGTGGGGGCAAGCTGAGATTTATTTATTTATGCATACAGAGCTGGGGTACAGGCCACAGGTGACTCACCAGGGACAGAGCGGGGAGCAGGGATTCTGTCATTGGACTTAGATTCAGACTGTTTCATCTTCTCCAAGCCATAGGGCTGCTGGTCTTGACAATCGTGTGGGCCAAGCTCTTGAAATAAATGATTATCTCTCTCTCCACGTCTATCATCTCTCGCTCTCTCTCTACCTATCTGCCTGTCTGTCTTTATCTATTTGTCTATCTCTGTCTGCCTGTCTCTATATCCATCCATCCATCCTGTTTTTTGGAGAGCCCTGACAAGTCCAGGAACCACACACCGTGTAAAGTGAAGTGCATATATTATCTCATTTAAGTCTTTTGAGCTGGGTATTTTAGTTCCACGTGAGAAGTGGATAAAGAGAAAAGGACAGGAACTCAGGAACTCCCCTAGGTTACGGAGCTAGGCTGTGGCAACGGGGACCTGGTGAACGGGAGCTGGCTTCGCGCGGCAGCCCGCGACGTGGCCGTGATGCTGCTCTCCTGTTTCGGCACATCTGTGGCTCTCCCATGCCCAGCGCCACGAGGAATCTGAGCATTTAAGGGAGTGATGAAGCCTTAGACCTCACTCTGTTTTAGTCTCATTTCCTTATGGAATAAATTATTTACAAGCTGGATAGAAACACAGAGACCTTATAGAATATACAAATAAAAATCTCGATCCGGGCCCTCCCTGGTGGCGCAGCGGGTCACAGCGCAGCACTGAGAATCTGGAGCCGCTTCCGCATGAGTTCGGTCCCTGACTGCCCCGGAGGTGACCACAGGGCGCGGCAGACCTCTCCTGACCCGCCCGCTGCTCCCCTCAGCAGTGGACTTCATCTATCTGCCTGTTCTGCTCCCCGCTCTGTCTCTGGTGAAGCCTCTCACCGCCCCTGAGCCTCTGGCCTGTACCCCAGTTCTGTGTGCACAAATAAATAAATCTTAAAAAATAAAAAAAAAATCTCGATCCCCAAAGTGGTCTGATGAGAAATTGAATCGGAGAAGCCACAGGTCTGATGTGACGGTGAATTCTTAGCTGGATGCTCTCACTGCCTGTCGGCCCTGGCGGAGGGCTGCAGGGGCACTTTCCACGCGCCTGTGGTGGACGTGGTGACCTGCACTGGCACCTGTTCCAGCTTCTTTCCGGTGCTTCTCCTGGCCCAGGGGTGGAGCGCGCCGCTCCCTGGCAGCGCTGGCTGTGAGTGTCAGTCGGCCCAGCCTCAGACGCCGCGCAGGGGCTGGAAGAGCAGGGCAGGGGCCTCCCTGCTGCCTTGGGGCGGGGGCGGGCCGGCGAGGAGGGAGCTGGCCGCGGAGCGTCTCAGGGGCTGGCCTTGCTTGGGGCTGGTGGAAGCTCCCAGCAGCGTGGGCAGCTGCCCGGCCTCAGGCGCGGCCTGGCAGCCCGTGTTGCCAGTGTGGAGCAGAACCCCTCCCGCCCCCGCAAGCCGTGCTGGGTGAACTTTCAAGTCCCACCTCCTCCCGTGGCACGGGCAGCAGCTCCGTGGGGGGACCAATTTGACACGGCGCTCAGCAGGCCGCTCCTGGCCACGGCGCAGCCCTGCAACGGCCCAGTGTTCTTACGGGAGCCTCGATGCGACATGAAGCCCGGTCCGGCCTGTCACGGCCGCGTGGCTCCTGTTCCTGTGATGAGCGCGCCCCACAGGCAGCTCAGCAGCGGCAGAAGTGTGTGATTTGTTGGCTCATTAGTGGACTTTCGACTTCTTGCTTCATCGGCCGTTAGGGGCTGTCGATGGTCATTTGCCTCCCACCGTGGGGAGAATCGGGAAAGGCAGGGAACGCGCGGAGCGGAATCTTACCGAAGTGACCCGAATTTGACACGACCACCCCAGGGAGAGCCGCCCTCTCCACGGAGGCTCGCCGTCCGTGCTTCCGCCGTGGGCTTCGCTGGACGCTGCCTGAGCGTCCCATGGCTCCTGCGAGTCGGTCTGCCTGTGCTCTGGCTCTGCTCGGGCCCCTTGTTCCTCAGGCCGTGTGCCCAAAGCACCTGCTCTGGCTGCCCTGGGCAGTGGCAGTGCGGCCTCACTCACCCACGCTTGTCACTTACAAGAGGAGAAAGCGCTTTGGGATTCAAGGCCAGTGTCATCGGGTTTCCTCACAAGGCTGGCGCCTGCACCCCAGCGGGGTCTGGGCCGTCTCTGGAGTCTGCCTGCCCCCGTCTTACGGGTGAGTGAGCCGAGGACGGGGGGCTGTTTAGGGTGCCCGGCTCGCGGTGGTGGTTGGCAGAGCTGGACTCAGAGCGCCTCGGGGAGGTTCTTCCCGTCACACCAAAGCCCCCGCCGGCTGCCTGTGAGGTGCGGTTCAGCCCGAGCCCGTACCGAGGCCCAGACTAGAGGCTCTCACTGCCTGACTTCACTGCACAGGCCTACCGCTGACGTGGTCTTCTAAACAGAGCATCGCCTTCTTAATCCTAGGAAAAGACATGAGGGTTCTTAGTAAGCAGAACTCCTTCCTACAATGCCAGAATCACATTCAGTACATAAACATTTGCTCAGTATTTATTTTTATTTTATTTTATTTTTTTAAACGATTTTTTTATTTGTCCATACAGAGCTGGGGTACAGGCCAGAGGCTCAGGGGCGGCGAGAGGCTTCACCAGAGACAGAGTGGGGAGCAGAACAGGCAGATTGACGAAGTACACTGCTGAGGGGAGCAGCGGGCGGGTCAGGAGAGGTCTGCCGCGCCCTGTGGTCACCTCCGGGGCAGGCGGGGATCGAACTCATGCGGAAGTGGCTTTAGTTTCTCAGTGCTGTGCTTTAACCCGCTGCGCCACCAGGGAGGGCCATTTGCCCAGTATTTAACATGAAGGGTTGATTTTTAATTTTTGAGTTCTTATGCTTTTGATTATTATTTCAAGAGCATTAGTGACACTGGGATTGTTCCGGAGAAGTCTGATGCCATCACGGGGTCCGTGGGCTGGCCGGCTCCACCCCCTCTGTATGTCCTGAGTGTGCTGGGGATGCAGACCTGAGACACCCCGAGAAGCATCCTGAGGGAGTAACCCCTGAACCCAGAGCAAGCTGCCCACGGCTCGGCTCAGTGGACTCAGTTGAATTTTCAGAAAGTGAGACCTTCATGAACTGCAGGTGGGGAGACGATTTGTTCTGTAGTGTTTAGATCTTTACAGAGAATGTAGAGCAGCGTTGGATTAGTCAGGGTTCCTGGAGAAGCAGAAACAGCGGGCTGGAGACCGTTACAGGACACATGATAACAGAGGCTGGCAAATCTCAAGTTCTGCCATCAGCAAGCTGCAGGCCCCGGAGAGCAGATGGTGCAATCCCAGGATGGAGGCGGCTCCTAGCCCAGAGAGTGGATGTTGCAGGGCCAGCGCGCGAGGCAGGGGGAGACTGATGTCCCAGTCTGTCCCAGGCAACCAGGCAGGAGGTCCCACCTTTCAGCAGGGTGGGCTGCAAGTGATTGGACGCGACCACCCGCATTAGGGAAGGGCATCTGCTTCAGTCAGGCGACTCACTCAAAAGTTAACCCCCGCCAGTGACACCCTCATAGGCACATCCAGAGTAGCGTCTGGCCCAATGTCCGGCCACCCTGGCCTGGCCACGCTGAGACTAAATACACGGCTCCCATGAGTCATGAGCCCCGCATCCAGGGAAGCGTTCAGCAGAGGCTTTCTGACAGCACTGGATTTGTATCCCACCGCAGAGGAGAGCCTGGAGAGCCAGAACTCCGCCTGCCACTCAGAGTGGTCATCCTGGCTTTCTACTCCTTTCCACTGACGGACACGAACGTCCAGTCCGGCTGCAGTTGGCACGGACATACTTTCCACATAAGGAGATAGGGCCGTTCAACTGGGTATGTCCTCTAGAGGAAAAGTGGGGAATCGGGGACATGAGTGGTGAGGGCCGACGGGGCGGGATGGCAGCTGCCTGGCTCATTTGGGACAATGCAGGAGTGAGAGGCTACGGAAGTGCCAAGGTCATTTGAAGGTGACCCGTGTGACGTTTTGCAATAGTTACCTCTATAAAAACGCGGACATGTGTACCTGGAGTCTAATTTGTAGTGTTTCTGCAGGAAAGTATTAGTATTAGCTAAAGAGAATGAAGTGCATTGAGAAGATGAAGCTTTCTAGACATTTTAGATTAATCTTACCTAGCAAGACGCTTCCATTAGCACAAAAAATAATGGCCTGTGCGACAAGATGGCTGTCACACAGAAACAAGGCAGACGCGCTGGTGATTTATTTCCCCCTCTGCACTGAGTTTATTCATGGGGAGATTCACCTTGTGAACTAATAATTTTCTGGGCTAAGAAAAGCAGCAGGCATTTTTCTTTTCAGGAAATGCCCATTTTTTTTTTTTTACAATGGCTTTCTTTTAGCCTAAAAAATCATCTAAGTCTGTGGCTTTGATATCAAGGAAAAGGCCTCTTTCAATGGCTTTCACCTTTTCCAACAAGCGACCTGTTGGGATAAATGCTCTCATGCTGAGAACTGAAGCTCTATCTGATCTCTAGAGCGAGGCAGGCAGGAGGGGAAGTCCACTTTCTTGAAGTGATTTAAGAAAAAAATCAAGATCTCAAGACTGGGAGAGGAGCTCTTGAAAGGTCAAGTTTAAGACTTACACTCTAGGTGGTTACAAAGACAAAAGATAAACCTCACTCTGACGTCAGTTCGTGGAATCTGCCAGAACTCGGGAATTGGGATTGAACAAGGGACTCTGGTGCCAGATACAAGAGAAGGCTCTGGCAGGGGATTTTTTATTTTTATTTTTTTTACCTTTTGGGCAATTTAAAGGTCAAGTTCAATGCGGAGGTGTGTGCAGACACAGGGGGGTGGGGCTGTGTGTGTGGGACTCAACTTGCCTGTGGGAGACTCAGAGATCAGAGTGGGGCTCCATGAACGCCCCCTCCCCCCTCGTTGCTCAAGGACTTCAGCCCACAGGAGGGCACCCCAGTCTTTCCCGTGCACCCCACCCCTTGGGATGATTCGTGCCAGTTTTATTTGTATTTTATTAGTTTTTTAAAGATTTATTTATTTATGCACACACGAACTGGGATACAGGCCAGAGGTGTGGGTGGTGAGAAGATTCCCCAGAGACAGAGTGGGGAGCAGAACAGGCAGATTGACCGAAACCCACTGCTGAGGGGAGCCGTGGGGAGACAGGGGAAGTCTTCTGCACCTAGCGGGTCGCTCCTTGGCCGGGGATGGAGCTCAGCTCCTCAGTGCTGAGACTCAACCCTGCACCCGCAGAGAGGGTCACTTTCCTGGGCAGCTTTGACCTTCCCTCCCTGGCCTTCCCTTTGTTCCTTGCAGGGGCTCTGATGCTTGGGCCCTGGCTCTGGAGCAGCAGGCTAGAGGTGACCCTGGGGTCTCCTCTGTGCTCCGCCCCAGTCCCTCCTGCCAGCCTTGGGCTGCAAAGGGGCTGGGCCGTGGTTGGTCTTGGGGGTCTTCTGGCCTCTTTGTTCCCCCACCCGCTCTGGTTGTTCTGGGTGGGTACCCCAGCTACTCCCACAACAGTGGCGGCTCTGCTGGGCTTCCGTCCTCATTCTCAGACCGGACAGGGCGGCCCTGGCCTCACCCGAGTGTGCCTGTCCCTGCCGGTGCGCGAGCGGAGGTGTGCTGAGCTTCAACATTCATCTTCTTTTCTGGAGTTCTGCTGACCACATGATTTACTAGCTTGATCCCACAGGCCAGGAGTTGTGAAGGGTTTTGGGGGGTGGGGGGTGGGGATGGGCCAAGGCTCTGGCTAGCTCCTTCCATCCAGATTCGAGTTTGACTTTGCCAGCTCCGTCCACCCACTTTTGAATATCTAAGTTATTTGAGGTCATTCATTTAAGGCAAACCCCTGAAAGTAAAAGAGAAATCAAGGAGAGCCCCGAGGCTTTGAAGGCTTCTCTTAACGAGTGGCCACTCTCCGCCTTTAAAAGCACCAGCTTGACTTTTACAAGAGCCGGTAGAATAATGTAACAGAAAAGGATCCCGAGCAGGCCGTTCCCTTAAATATTTTATATTGCATTCGGATGTTCATTTTTCAAAGATCATTTCCTTGACATTTTCTGGGGGTATATTTCTTGGGAAATAAAATAAATATGTTTGGTTGATGCTCATACCAATTTATTTGGAGCTATAAATAAGATAAAGCTGCCTCCTGTCATTTGTACTAGAAAATACAAGGATCAGAGGAATATCGAGGGCAGAGCATGAATAATACTGTTCAGATTATGTCCGGGTAGGCCGAGGCTCTGAGCCGCCTTAGCTCCTCGTGTGAGTTGCTCTTAAGAGTGAAAGATGGAGATGCGCGGTGGGGGCCGCTGTACCTGTGGCGGGCGCCATCCGCGGGGAGCGACAGGCCCTGCACCTGGCAGTTCTCTGGTCTCTGCAAGTCCCGCAGCCTGCCCAGCTGCTTGGGCGGCCAGGGGCTCCCGCAGGCCAGGATGGACCTTACCCAGGAGGAACGACTGCAGTCGGCGTCCGAGGGGTGCGAGCGGCTCTCCCCGCCGAGTAGCAGGGGCACCCACCCCTCACTGCAAGAGAGCCTCACGCCTCACACGTGCGGGTCACTGCTTCGCTGCTGTGGGAGGGGGTGGGAAGGGCTCCCCGCGGCGGGACAAGGCGGGCCTGGCAGGCCGGGGAAGGGCGGATGCCAGAGACACTGGACGTGCAGAGAAGTTGCACCAGGAAGGCAGCAGGGAGGCAGAGGCGGCTTGGGGGTCCCAGGAGGGGAGATGGCCCCTGGGTGGGGGAGGGCGCCAAGGTGGCCATGGGACAGGAGATGCTGCAGGACCAAGCGAGGCACCGTGGGGGACAGTAGAAGGACGCCCTGGACTCTGGGGTCAGGCGGTGTGGACAGTGGGGAGAGGAGGTGGCAGGCGCAGGGAGATGCCTCCGGTTGGCCTGGAAGTTTGCTCGTGAAGCAGCCAGAGGCAGCAGGGGACCCAGGGCAGTGCTGCCCTCGGACCGGGCTGCCGGGAGCTCCTCCCTAAATCCCCCCCAAGGCGCGGGGACGCTTTTACCATGTAACCAGCACCAGCAATGGCTTTCAAGCTCAGCTCTCCTAGTTTGCATTTTGCACGGGGCTCCTGCCTTCAGTTCGATGACAGCAGCTCTGTCCCCTTCACCCCGTCACGGACATCACCGTCCTGGGTGAAAGCGTAGGCCGCGGGACAAGCGGGATGAGAGCTTGGTAGAAGACCGCCGTGCCGCCGAGACGCTTTGGAGTTTTGTTCCAGAAGGGAGAGCGAGCTTGTTCGTTTCTGCTTTTCACCTTTACGTCAGCACGCTGCGGACCCAGTCCCTGCAGACATGTGGGAGAGTCTCGTCTGGAGTCGTGGGCGTGGAGAAAGGGCTGCTGGTGGTGGAGCCTGGTGGGCGCCTGCGGGGGGGCCCCGCCTGCCACCCCCTTCCCTTTGCTGCCCACGGGAGGTGGAACCAGAGCCTGCCCCAGTCTCAGCCGATTGCTCCTCGCACTTCAGAGGGCATCAGCAGCCCCTGGCAGGCTCCGCCGCACCCTGGGGTCTGGGCTGGGCCTGCAGTTTGCTGTGGGTGCTGCTAGGTGTGGCTGTTCTTTGAGAACCACCATCTTGGGTTTTAGAAAAGTCATCCAAGACGGTGGTTCAGTTTTCCTTTCAAAGAGGGTTAGCTGGGAGAGGAG
>NW_004567108.1:2443954-2448884 GCF_000260355.1 Condylura cristata | reverse complement strand
GGTCAGGAGAGTTCTGCCGCGCCCTGTGGTCACCTCCAGGGCAGGCGGGGATCGAACTCCTGCGGAAGCGGCTTTAGATTCTCAGTGCTGCGCTTTAACCTTCTGCGCCCCAGGGAGGGCCTGACTGCCTTGGATTTTAAAGGCTGAACACAGGTAGGCTCACTCTCTCGCTTTTCCACTTTGCCTCACCCCGGCCCAGCCCAGATGGTGCTGCTGGTAGGCCAGACGGCCTCCAACACCCACTGGCAAGCAAACCAGCCTCTGTTTCCTCTCCTTATACGTAAACCATTTAACATTTCTCTTACGTATCTGCTTTCTTAGGTGCATAGATGAATGACTCACAACCTGGGTCACCTCTCTTTCCCCTGGGGTTGCCTGTAGCTCAAGGGCCCTATTTCCAGCTGGCCCTGGGGGTTAGGCCGCCAGGCACCGGGCCCACAGTGACCTGAGCCCCGCCGCTTCAGGAGCCCCGCCACCTGCCGGGCCTGCAGGCGCCGCCGGCAACCACTAGGGGCGCTGCTGCGCCACCAAAGCCCCAGCGGGCTCGGGGCTCCTCCTCCCACTGCCTTTGAAGCCTCCGTCCCTGGCGGGTGGCGTTTTGTGCCTTGTACTTTGACGTCATTCCATGTCAGACGTGAGCATCAGTTATTCTGCATAAAAAGGGCATGGCTTCGAACATGGCTCCGACTGACAGCGCGGTTAGGCGCTCCCATCCAGCCTCAACTCTAAGACAAAGGCCCGCGTCTTCGGAGATGAGATGTCTGTGCGGGACAAGCCGGGGCCAGTGGCTCAGGGCCTGCGAGAGTCTGACGCGTTCCGGGGTGCTGAGGGGCGCCGGGGCCAGTCTCACGCAGTGCTCGGACTGGGGGCTCCCCGAGGCGCGTGTGCCGATCTGTCAGTCCCTACCAAGAGTATTACCTTGTTCATTAAGGTGTCCCCAACTTAAAATGCAGGCTTTCTGCCTCTCCGGTAACTGCTCCAGGCAGGTTGCAGGAATCTCAGCTCCGCAGAGCTGACTCCCAAGAAGAAAGAGGAGCGGGGGGCTGCAGCCCTCACCGTGTCTGGCGGCCACTTTACTCCCACAGAGGCTGCAGGGCCACTGTGCCTTGACCTTTCCCTTCTGTGAAGTTTCTGTTTGCTTCACGGACTTGAGTCTGGGGGCCACAGGGGCCAAGACCATACGAGCTCTCCCTCGGGAGTGGCAGGTGCTGGAGGAGTCACTTTGCGTCTGCCGCTGTGACCCTCTGCACCCCCAGCCCTGGGGGTGTCAAGCCCCCTCGAAGCTACTGCACGCAGGACTGCAAACACCTCCGGGGGCCTCCAGGCTGGGGTGTGCGGGTCAGCGAGAAGTGGAGAGTGGTTGACAGGCTGCTGCTCGCTTGCTCGGGGCGCCCACGCCCGCCTCTCATGACAGGGCGTTCCGCCTGTTTCCGGGGACCCCGTCTGAGGGCTGGTCAGGGTCATGCTTGTGTGAGGGATGTTTACATGTTTTTTTAAAAAGATTTTTTGGGCCCTCCCTGGTGGCGCAGCAGCTTAAAGCGCAGCACAAAGAAGCTTAAAAAAGCCGCTTCCGCAGGAGTTTGATTCCCGCCTGCCCCGGAGGTGACCACATGGTGTGTCAGACCTCTCCTGACCCGCCCGCTGCTCCCCTTTGCAGTGTACTTCGTAGATCTGCCCGTTCTGCTCCCCGCTCTGTCTCTGGTGAATCCTCTTGCCCTCCGCATCTCTGGCCTGTACCCCAGTTCTGTATGAATAAATAAATCTTAAAAAAAAAAGATTTTTTGACTTCTGCGTACAAGAATTAGGGTAAGGGCCAGAGGTGCAGGGGTGAACGGACTCCCCAGAGACAGAGTGGGGAGCAGAACAGGCAGATCCACTGAAATCCACTGCTGAGGGGAGCAGCGGGGGGTCAGGAGGGGTCTGCTGAGCCCCGTGGGTCACTCCCTGGCCGGGGATCAGACTCATGCTGCGGTGGCTACAGACAGCTTCGCAGTGCTGCGCTTTAACCTGCTGCGCCACCAGGGAGGGCCCACGTTTACATGTTTAAAGGAGAAGCTCTCTCCCTTCGGGGTGTCCCCTTCCCTCTCTCAGAAAGACCCCATTTTGGATCAGCTGGTGGAGCCTGGCCACTCGTGGTGCTGGGCAGGTGGGAAGGACGTCTTCCTGACTTCTCCAGTGGGAACAGATTCAGAGACTCTCGCTAGAAATGGCAACGGCGGAGCGGAGGCCCCGGATGGGCACAGGAGCACGGCCACAGCCCGAGGAGAGTCAGGCTGTGGGCCGCCACGCGCGGAAGCTGCCCAGGGAGAGACCGATGGACGTCCTCTGCGTAGCTCGCCCGACTCGGAGCCCCGCGAGGACTTGCAGGAACAGCTCTGGGCTCTCAGGCAGCCGGGCAGGCAGGCCCTGCGGACTCGCCTCCCGGGGCCCTGGGGCTGGGCCTCCGGTTACCTTCCTGCCGTGACAGCCCCAGAACCCCAGCCTGTCATTCCCTGCTCCAGACACTCTTCCCTGCAGGTCGCCCCAGCAAACCAGGACCCCGGGTGCTCAGCCCGGCTTGAGGCACAGGCAGCTGCCTTCCCTCCCCTCGTGTGTGGTCGCTTGACACCAGTGGCCGCGTCCTCCAAGGTCTGTGTGGGGCTAAATGGTGAAAGCCGAACAGCCCTGAGGGGCCGTAAGAGAGCCAGGATGGAGGGGCGTTTGGATTTCCCGGGATGGGAGCCAGAGCTGGTGGTGTTTCTGCATTTCTGTAGGTGACGGCAGACCCGGGTCCGGTCACAGCTCCTCCGCAGAGCCCGTGTTTGCGGAGAGGACCACGCAGCAATGCCCGGCGCTCTCTGCACGCCACCGGGCACACCCGCCGGCTTTGAGAGGCGTGTGACGTGCCACCCCTCTGCGTCCCTGCGAGGGGGCGCATGGGCCGCCGTTCCGGGCAGGGGCGCCTGCTTTTCCGGCCACTCGTTCCTGTTGAAGTCTCTTCGGAAATGCCCCTGAGCCCGGCCGCCCTCTGGTCACAGCACAGACGTGGAGCGTAAATCCCGGCCTTGTTAGCTGCTCATCCTCCTGAAGCGCGGGGTAATTGGTGGCGGCTGGCGTCTCATTACCTCTGGCAAATGAAGAGAGTCCCTGGGAGCCAGCCCCGGCGCGCCCAGAAACCCAGGGCGAGTTAATCAGCAGCTCTCTCCCCGGGCGCTCTTTCCCTCTCTTTGAATCGCGCTGCTGGTGGCTCCGGAGCTGGCAGCGCAGAGAAATATGACGCTCGGCTAATGGCTCGAGGAGGGGGGGAAGGACTCGGGGTCACCTGTGGCACGTCCTCTTCTGAGCCGAGCCGGAGGAGATTAATGCTGTCACTCGCTTGATTCGCCCTACCGTTCGCTCCACTTCCAGACGTGTTAATTCCGAGAGAACGGCCATCGGACTGGGCCTGTCCGCGTGGGCAGCCAACCTTGTCACGTCCCGCGGCGTGGGCTGTCGGGGGAGGCCCGGCGCGGGAAAGCTCTGCCTGCCCTTTGCTTGCTTTAGGATGAGAGCTTTCAGAACAGCGCCGAGTTGCCGCAGCGCGAGCCTCAAAGTCACTGGCGCCTGGTGTCTCAGGTTAAAGCGCTTTCAGCCAAGAGTCCTAGAGACGCGCGGGTGGAGCGTTCAGACGCGGCAGGTGTTTGCTCGCGTGCGCGTCAGGAAGTTCCTTGTTGCGATGACCTTCCCAAGCACGGCATCACGATGGTGGGCGATGGATGAGCTGGTGGGCGGGACGGTGTCTGTGCGGGTTTAATGTTCGCTGTGCGGCTCGTGGCTGGGCACCCCACTTAGACTGCGGCCATTTGCGCCCGCTGCTCCTGGGCTCAGGCCAGCTCTGCGCCCCTCTCCTTCCTGGAGGAGCCTGGCGGCCCTGATCTTCAGTGTGGAGAGAAGTGGACAGACCCAGATTCCAACCAGATCGGCACTTGCAGGAGTGATGAGCCGAGGCGGGCCACGGTGCAAGGAGAATGGCACCACTGAAAAGCGAGCGTGGGCTTAGAAGCCTTTTGACTTCTCAAGCCAAATTCTCCTTTAGAAAGAAAGGGAGGGGCAGGACGGGAGGGAAGAGCCCAAGGGACCGGAGCGTGGCGGGGCGGGCGGGCGTGAGGGGTCGTGCCTGAGGGAGACACCTGTTACTGTACTCAGGATGATGCAAGGAAACAAGCCACTTTGTAAAAAAGGCAGTTTATACGGGTTTCACAGTCCCACCTGCCTGTCCTGAGATCCTTCTGGTATTATCACGCAAATGATCCTACCCAGCTTAAAGGAAAGCTGTTTGCTATTGTTCTAATTCCTGTTTTTTTGCTGACTTGTGGGATGTTTGGAGTATGTATATTAGGCTTTTTACTGTTGTTTTTCTGGATTGCCTGTGAATGTGTTTTGCAAGCTCCCCCTTCCTCCTCTCCTCAGTGAAAATGGTACAGTGAGATAATAATACAAATCGTTGAGGCATTCTACTTTTTAAAAAAAGTTCTAACAGCATTGTTAAACAGTGATTCCAGAAGACACAGGCTGAACCTGGAGCTTTTACGAAGCCCAGGCCGCTCACATCAATCCTTTTGAAACCGAGCTTCTGTGATAGCTTTTTCTCTCTGTCTCTGGAACTTTCGTGGGTGGTCCCTTTCTCTTTCTCCTTGTGATTTGACCATCTTATCAAACTCCAGAGTTTTCTGTTGAAACAGCACCTTCCTGGCCTTAGGACTAGATGGTTCTTGCCCTGGCACTCAGGACCCTGCTGAAGCAGTCCCCCCCCACCCCCAGCAGGGACAGAATCCGGGGTGACCCCAGAGGTGAAGATGCGAGCACCAGGCCACGGGTGCTGAGAAGCACTCACCCTTCAGTCGTTAGTAAAGCTGAGTTGAGGGACTGTCACAGTGCTGCCAGGAAACCCACTGCAGGCCAGGGAGCCATA
>NW_004567108.1:2407544-2443229 GCF_000260355.1 Condylura cristata | reverse complement strand
CTGTAACCTGCTGCGCCACCACAGAGGGCCTATTTTAAGATTTTTTAACCTGATCACTGCTGCAGAATAGAATTTTTCCATTTAAGCTAACAGTCACAGATCCCGAGGATTAAATCGTGGTTATCCCATTGTTCAAAGGACACTAATCATTAGCATAGTTGCTTATGTTTTGATCCATACTAGAAAGTGAACAGCTTTCAAGTAATTGTCCATCTGGTGTTACAAAGTGTAAAAAGACTTTACTTATACCAATTTTCTCCTACAGTTAAACCTTTAAGGATGTGCTTGCAAAGTGCTGTGTTGCAAACTCACTTGAGATAAATCCTTTCTCTGTGTTAGGGTCATTTTCTCTGTTTGCTTTTAAGTCAAGGATTCAAGTAAATTTGTCATTTAGAAGCCAGTAGTATTTTTCAGGGTTCAGGTCATCCTCTACCCGTTTGCTAAGTGGGGAGGAGGGAAAAATCATGTTTCAGGCTGCTGGGCCTGTGATATGGGGCAGAAACTCCCTGCCTTGGGCTCAGTGGGTGCTGCTCTTGTGCACAGCTGTGGGGGTTCCCTCCTTGCGCCCCTCAGGTTGCTCACCAAGATGTTCCTTTGCTGTCTTTTGTGCCGAGCGCCTTTATCAACCAGCTAGCCCCCTTTGCTTCCTTGCTAGGGCTTTCCACTTGCCGTTGAGCATTTTATCAGGATGTGCCTTCCCCAACCCCCTTCTGCCTCCTACTCCGTCAACTAGACGCTGGGGACCAGACAAGGGGGCACAAGCATGGGGCTTGCGTGTTCCTCTCGCTCAGGCCGCTTGTCCACGTTCCAGGTCATCAAGAGCTGAGGGCAGGAAGGCGGGAAGGTGACTGCCCCGATATTTTTTTACACTATGCTGCTTCCTTAAGAACACTGCAGCTGAAAGCAACCTCGAAGTGTCCACCCGTCTGCATTTGCTGCCTTCACATCTTGGTTCAGCCGACCCGCGTCCTCTTGGGGGACGCCATATGCTCAACCCCCCTTGCCCAGCAGGTCTTGCTTGCATGACCCGATGAAGGCATTAAGACTATGGAAGGTGGGGTGGCTGCGCGCCGGGGCCTCTGGTTACTGCTAGGCCTAAGCACAGGAGGGCTGCTCTGGCAGCAGAGCGACTAAGATCGTGCTGTTCCTGCCTTTATTGTTTCCCATTCTAGGGCCCTCCCTGGGGGCGCAGCGGGTTAAAGCGCAGCACCGAGAAGCTAAAGCCGCTTCCGCATGAGTTCGATCCCGCCTGCCCCGGAGGTGACCCACAGGGCGCGGCAGACCTCTCCTGACCGCCCGCTGCTCCCCTCAGCAGTGTGCTTTGTCGATCCGCCTGTTCTGCTCCCCGCTCTGTCTCTGGTGAAGCCTTTCACCCTCCGCATCTCTGGCCTGTACCCCAGTTCTGTATGAATAAATAAATCTTAAAAAAATAATTTAAGCAATTCTAAAACTCATGGAAGATAAACTAAGTTTTCAAGAAAAGAAAATTGTTAGAAGGTGAAATAATGCAGCATGCATAAGTTATACCGTTATTAACTCTTCAGACTGCTTAACATCACACTGTAACTGTAGGATGTGTTTTGACAAAGTGGAATAGTCTTGAAGACATAGCAAGTGACTAATTTAGTACTTAGTAGACTGGTTTCTAAACCATGAATTAGCTTTCTTGCATAGGGAAGTGGCTGAAGTTGTGTGTTACCTATTTTTGTTCACCAGAGTAGCCTTTGTTACACTGAAGCAATAAAACTCAGACTTGTGAGTCTGGAGAAATAAAATTCCACGGTCAGCCAACTGGAGTGGTTCAGGAATCATGTGCCCAACGGTTGCGGGTATGATGGAGCGGATTTGGGGTGCCTGCCCAACTTACAGGATCTTTCTCGTGGTCATGGCTGACCCAGTCCTACTTAGCACGAGTCTCTCCTCCCCCAGCCCATTAGGAGGTCTGTGTGATCCCAGCTCCTTGGCAGCAGCCCCGGCTGAAAGAGCAGGTGCTTGACCTGAGCTGGACTCTTCAAAACTCGCCTTGCTAGCTACAGTAATTGGCCTGGGGTGCACGCAACTAGGTTCCACTTGTTTTGGTTTGCAGACACTTTCCAGTTTCAACATCAGAGGTTTCCTGTTCTAGGAAGCTCCTAAGTCCCTGGCAGACTGGACATCTGGTCACCCAACATTTAAATAAGCTGTTTAATCAGATTCTCCCTTGGAGATTTGGGCTGGGAATAGGATCATTCTCAAAACGGCGAGGAGGTGTGTTCCGGGCAGCCAGCAGCTCCATCCACAGCTCAGGACCCAGATTGTTTGAGATGATCAATTCCACGTGTGGGGAACCAGATGGAAAGAAAGCCCTGAACCATCCGTGTCTGGGTCAGTCTCTCCCCACCTTGTTGAGGTGCACGGGCCTCACGTGAGCCTATGGGCCTCGGCATTTGCCCCAACTTGCTTTTCCTTTTCCTTTTATTTATTATTATTTAAAAAACAAGGTTCTGTCAATGAGAGCAGTTTATTTATTTTAAACAATTTATTTATGTATGCATATAGAACAGGCCTGAGGTGCAGGGTTGAGAGGACTCCCCAGAGACAGAGTGGGGAGCAGAACAGGCAGATTGACTGAAACACACTGGTGAGGGGAGCAGCGGGATACGGGCGGGGTCTGCCGTGCTCTGTGCGTCGTCACCTGTAGGTCCAGGGGTCAAACTCGTGGTGAAGCAGCTGTGGTGAGCTTCATGGTGCTGCGCTTTAACCCACTGCAGGCCACCAGGGAGGGCCCCCAACTTGCTTTTCTTATTGGGTTCGTGTCACTTGCAACCAAGGAATCCGAACACAGTATGCTGGTCCCTAAACAAATGTGGGAGTCCCTCCTTTGGAATATTTTAAATGATATCTTTTCCCCCAGTTTTATAAAACTTGGAAGATAAAAAGCTGGAACGTTTTGTAGTAGAATTTAAGTCAGAGGGGTCCTTAGGGGATTCAGAGGCTAGTCTCGCAGGTAAGGACAGAATTTACCTCTGCAAAGTGCCTGGAAAACTCGGTTTATGTCTCTTTCCACCTTGTTACCCAGCCCAGTTCCATCATGACGTGTAAGGCGTGTCGCGTGTGATCATGGGTCTAACGCCTCATTTGGGGTTGCTTTGTGTCTGTTTGGGGGTAGCATTTGGGGGATGAGTCCGCCACCCCTGGCCATACCCCACAGATGGAGTTTCTGTGACACCCGGGTTCTCTGGTTAATTTTGGACTTGGTACTTTCCCCTCTGTCTTGTCCTGGAATTAAAACCCACGTGTGATTTACTTCTGCTTCCCTTACCGACCGTTCGTTCTCTTTCCTGGTGCTTAGAAATGGCAGAGAGTTCTCCCCGAGCTCCCCACGGCGACCCGCACCTGCTCTGCTCTCAGGCCACCCCCCTGGGTCTCCGTTTCGTTCCGTGTGCCTTGCCTCAATGCTGGGACTTCCTCTGGGGCCGTTGAAGGAAGACACCACTGCCGTCAGCTTCAGCAGGGCGATGTCTTTTAAGCAGAGTTAAACTATTCGGTCGTAATCACTCTTGCATGGCAGCCTGTGTGTGAGCTCGAGGTTTTGGAAATGAGAGGCTTGGTGTTTGCAGTTGATGCTCTCCGTGATCAGCCCCCAGGCTGGCAAGGAGGTGTCTGAGTAGGGTCTTAATGCTCGAGTTCTCATTAACTAGTCACTGTGACAGGAATTTATTAAATTTCACATTTATTAAAAGGGCTGGCTGTATGGGCCCTCCCTGGTGGCGCAGCGGGTTAAAGCACAGCACTAAGAAGCTAAAGCCACTTCCTCATGAGTTCGACCCCCACCTGCCCCGGAGGAGACCACATGGTGCGGCAGACCTCTCCTGGCCCGCCCGCTGCTCCCCTCGGCAGTGAACTTCATCACTCTGCCTGTTCTGCTCCCCACTCTGTCTCTGGTGAAGCCTCTCACCCTCCATATCTCTGGTCTGTACCCCAGTTCTATATGAATAAATAAATAAATCTTTAAAAAAAAAAAAGGGCTGGCTGTGCTGGAATTACTATATTCACCTAAAGAGTGAGGCCCAAGGCTTGGAAAAGGCTCTTTCTCAGGAATGTGAGTGGAAGTTTGGCCAATTCCTGCCCAGCGCCTGCCTGTGGGGCTGGCCTGAGATGCGATTCAGGCTTATTGGCCAGTGTCCTTGGTTGGCTTCACCGCTGCTGATTTCTCGGTGGAGACAGGGAAAGCAGCCTGGCTTTGTCCTTTCCTCAGTGCTCAGGGTCTCGGCAGCCCCAGGGGGACGGTCCTTGCCAGTTGACCTTGCGATTAGCTGGGGCCGTACAACATGGAGGGCACATTGATTGGCTTTGACTTTTGAGACATAAGACAAAGGTGCTTTCTGCTGATGGCGGAACTAATTACAACACAGGACTTCGGGGCTTTCAGCAACTCACACGAGCGCTGCCCTGTGGTCTCCTAGGAAATCAAGCAGGATCAGCGTGTGAGGGGTGAGTGAAGTGAGGGCACCTTTTTGACATCTGCAACTGAGAATCTTGTAAATTTCACAGATGCCTTATAGTCCCTTCGAGGTGACCCAGGGCCCGGAGAGTGACTGTTCAGCCCTTCCACCTTGAAGCAGGACTTAGGGTTTTGAGTGCCCCATACAGATTGGGTTGGCCGTGCGTTTAGGAGACAGGGATATTTGGCTTTGAACCTCTGGGAGTGATGGAGAAAATCACTCACATGACTGGCTGCAGAAATGGAATCAAATTCCCATTGGGCATCTGTGAGTCTTGTCAACATTTCTCTTTGCCTTCTCTGCCCAGCTCCCCTCCCTTTCTGGCTCGGCCTTGGCCTTGGCTGGCAGCCTGAGGCTCACTCAGCAAAGCAGGGCAGGGCAGCTGAGCAGGGCCATCTGTTCTGGCTCCTCGTGCAGCCCTGTGTGCTGGTGCGGTGCCTCCCCTGGCTGAGTCTGCACCCCGGCCCTCCCCCCACGGTCCGGCTGGTTAGGCATCACGCTCCGGCGGCTCTGACTTTTGGAAATGGGCACAGAAGCAGAGAGCGCTGGCTCTTCCTGCAAACCCTTGTCTTCCAGCTTTGGGATGTGATCTGCTTTGCTCGGGGACTCTGACATTGGTTCAGAGCTCATTCCATGCTACACCCCTCAACCTCTTAGGGGTGCTGCTTGGATCTCACCCCAGGGGTCCTCAGTGTCTCCAGCTCTTTCTTGGGGCCAAGTTCCCTGGAGTAGCCCGGTCTCCATGGGGTGCTTGGCCTCATTTTGGCCCCGATGACACCCCCCCCCCGCCCGGCCCTTCTGAGCCTGCTGCCCAGCTTGGCCCCGAGAAGGCCTGCTCCCCCCGGGGGCCGGAGCCCTGCTGCGACGGCCCCTTCGCTCCGATTGCACCGGCTTGCCCTCAGATTTCCCATCACTGTCTTCTCTAGATCCTGGGGGGCTGGGCCCCAAGTGAGGAGCACTGTCCCTCCTCCCTGGCTGCCTGCATCCTGCAGATGTCAGCTTACGGGGCCGTCGCTGCCGCTGCGGTGGAATCAGGTTGTGTGGTTGGCGGGCGGGCGGGGCGATAGCCATGATTATTTGCGTGGATCCAGCGTCATCCCAGGCGTCCCCAAAAGTGGGCGAGGAGGCAGAAGAGGACCAGGGCGGGTGGTTCAGAAGGGGCTGGACCTGCCCAGGCTGCTGGCCTGGAGGGTGGAGAGGGCTCATGGGCAGGAAGGAAACCAGGCCCTGCCTCTGCGGTGTGGCCCGGGGAGACCCTCCGGAGACCCGCGAGCTTCAGAGTGGTAAGAGAACACAGTTGTGCCGTTTCACAGTTGTGTAGGTCATGGTGATTGTTTCGGCAGAAATTCAAACACTATTCTCAGCGCGCCCAGCGTACTCCCAGCAGCCCTGCGCCCCCCGGGCCCTGACGGCGAGTCCCCGGCAGCTCATCCCAACTTGCCTTGGGCGAGCTCTCCCCTGAGGGCCAGAGCGCTCTGGGCCTGGTGAGTCACCCTTGAGCTAAGCTGTCTGGTGCCAGAGGCGGGTCTCTGGCCCGCCCTCGGGCTGCGGGTCTCACTGCAGCTCATCGGGAGCCGTGTGCCAGGACGCGCCAGCTGTTCTGCTGAGTGCCCGGTCTGGCCCCGGCCCCTTCTGCAGGTGCCGCACCAGCCACCAGCCCTCCGGCCCCGGGTTTCACCAGACCTGTGCCAACCCCCGCCCTGGAGAGCCGGAGGCAGGCACGCAGACGGCTATCTGCAGGGCAGTGCCACGGCCGCCAGTGGGCCACGGCAGATGGTGGACCAGGAGGGGCCACACACGCGGAGCAAGCAGACCCCAGGCTGCACCCAGAGGGGCCTTGACGGCTGACGCTCAGTTTCGCCACCCAGACACGAGCGGATGCGCAGAGGTGAACTTCACGAGCTGCCTAGAGCAGCCAGCGCAGAGACAGGACGTGGCGGGGGGTCGCCCGGGGCCTGGCGGGCGGCGGTGGGTGACGGTGCGGATTCTGGCTGCTCCCAGAAGTCGGGAGGGGAGGGCGTGCTCGGCGGCAGCGCCGGGCTGTGCTGGGTGACGCGCCCCCCGAGAGGACCCGTTAGACTCCCCGCCGCGCACTTCCGCACTGAGCCCTCATCGCTTCGGATTCTGGTTGCTCACCTCTGCGGTGCTGTTCCTCCTGAGAGCAGCAGTGTAGACGCTAACGAAGCGCCCTGAGAATGGGCCGCAGACTCCATGAGCAGCCACATCTCACGCGGCTGAGGTGGACAGGTCGGGAGCCTCCCCGGGGCCCACGGAGCTCATCGCAGGTGACAGCTGTCCAGGGTGCCTTGGTCTGCTGCTGCGCCCCAGGCACGCGGCAGGTGACTGCAAGGGTCGGGCCCGCCCGCCCGCAGATGCAGGTTGGGGAGCCCTGTAACTGTGGCCGATCCGGTCACCTAGCGGCAGATAACAGGCGCCGTCCGGGGGAGTCTCGCGGGTGATGTGGTTCCCCGCTTCAGTGGGACCGTTTCAGTTGGCGCTTTCCCATGTCTTAACATTGTCCAGAAGTTTTCCCAGATAACGTGCTTGGGCAGGAGGCCAAGTCTAGTACTGGATCCAGGACCAGATGGTTGTGCTGGCCCGAAAGGTCAAGAACGACCTCTGGGCCAGCGGCAAGTCCAGCAAAGCCCCTTGGTGCCCCTGCCGCGCCCAGCTGGGTCTTCGCCCGAACCCAGGACAGTGGACTGAGGCACTGAGCTCAGCTGCCCCTCGGGGTCGCCGCGGCTTCTCTGGGAGAACACGCTGTCTGTGCACGGCCCGTCCAGAGGCCCACGGTGCACTGCGTCCTTGGGAGTGGCCCCCCAGGGGCATGTCAGGATCCAGCCAGCAGCTCCCCGTGTCCTGCGTCGCCATGATCAAGACAGACTCTTTTCTGTTGCAACATACGCTCCTTAATTCTTTTTTTTTTTTTTAAAGATTTATTTATTTGTGCACACAGAACTGTGATACAGGCCAGAGGTGCAGGGTGGTGAGAGGCTTCACCAGAGACAGAGCGGGGAGCAGAACAGGCAGATGGACGAGGTCCACTGCTGAGGGGAGCAGCGGGCGGGTCAGGAGAGGCTGCCGCGCCCTGGGGTCACCTCCGGGGCAGGCGGGGATCGAACTCATGCGGAAGCGGCTTTAGATTCTCAGTGCTGTGCTTTAACCCGCTGCGCCACCAGGGAGGGCCACGCTCCTTAACTCTAATGTTACCATAGCTAATGGTTTCCGCTTGTTATTTTCAGTCTGTTCATTCATCAATTCACCCATTTGTCCACACACGTAGCTAAACTCCATCAAACATCCACTTATGGCATTGTGCTGTCTGTTAGGGGTACAACGATGAATTCAGACACGGACACTTGCCCCAGAGCAGCTTATAACCCAGCGGGGTGAGAGACACAGGAGCGACGATCATGCGATGTTGCATGTATATGACGGTCGAGCAGGGCTGGGCTGACCCAGACACCGCGCCGAGGCTGCCGGGGGCGTGGTGACTTTGGTTCCCGCGGCGACTTGTACCTCTGGACAGCGCTGAGCGGCCGAGGGCTGTAATCCGGGGCAACAAGTGACCGGTCAGATTCTCTTTGTTGTCATTGTGACTGGATGGCACAAGGCGCCCTGAGCTGTGGGTACAGGTGGATTCCAGCACCACAGCCCGAAAGCCTGAATGCCTCTACGATTCTGAGCTGCCCATCGGCCCCGCTCCCTGGCCGCTGTCCTGGCGAGGAGCCAGTGCCCAGCCACCAATGCACTGGCTGGCCTGATGACTTGCTCTTGTTGGGTCAGTCAACACCCAGGGGTCACGGACTTACGCCCCTCTTCCTGGGAGCGTGGGGAGGGAGGCAGCTGTCAGCTTTTGTACCCAGGACTGGGCTGTGGACCAGCGAGCAGCGAGGGGACTGGCCACTGCCCTACAAAGTACAGTTACCGGTGATTCAGCAGCAGAAATTTGTTCCTCACAGTTTGGGGGGCTGGGAAGTCTGAGGTGCGGGCGTCCGCGGGCTGGGCTGTGGTGAGCGCTTTCTGGCTGTGCCCTGCAGGATGGAGAGCGTGTGCCCTAACCCTAGTCTCTTCCCCTTTCCAGTGTTCTAGAACAGGGACCAGAACTCATTTCTCAACCCTTCTTCTGTGGTCATCGCTCAGTGCTTTCTTATTATTTGATCGATTCCCTAATTAATGAAAAAGAAGATTTTTAACAAAGCTTTTTTTGGGGTATTTAACTTAATCTGTTGGCGAGAACTATGTGCTAACAGAGCTCCTGGTTTGCTGAAACCTTTTGATTCAGTCAGTGTCACCCTTTACACTAGAAGGACACCTTGGGGCACACCCCTCTCGGTCTGCAGCCGGTGACATGACTTGCATTTATGTGGGGCTGTGCAGCCTGGGAGCCTCGAGTCCCCTGTTGCTCGAGGGGGAAATTTAGGTGTCAGACGTGATTACCTAACAGGTTCCAAGCCCCTTATTTCCGACGCCCTGTGATTCTTCTCACTGTGGGAGACAGGGTTGAAGCGGGTGTCCCAGACTCTCACAGCTGCCAGTCAGGGCGGCGAGGCTGTGAGCTCTCAACTTCTAAGTCAAGCCCCATCCGAGCGCTGCTTTCATTGTTATTCAGAACACAACTCAAATCAATATTTGTCAGATACAAAGGGCAACATGAGAAAAATCACTTTCTGAAAGCTCCCCGGACTCTCGGCCACACAGGCTATATTTAGAACGCTCTGGGGCCCGTTCGCCGGGGCGCATCTCTCTGTGTGACCTTCATGTGTAGAACAGACTCATCCCAATGTTTCCATCTCGGTCAGCAGCGCGACGATGTACATGAGCCCATTTATTCTTGGAGAATGCAGGAACTGGATTCCTGGGGCGACTCACTGCTCTGAAACGTTGTGGGGAAGCTTGAGGGAGACGGTTGGTGGGAGGGGGTGAGGTTTTGGGGCCGCTGACTGGGGTGGCTGGAGGTAATTGAGCTGGTGTGGGCAGAAGCTGTGGTCACCTCTGGAAGCACAAATGGGGATCACCCAGGCCATGTCCTGTGTCCCTCCAAACAGCGTGGCTGTGAGGGATTTGTGAGTGGGCAGGTGGAGGAAACCGGAGTCCGTTCTGCTAAGCAGGACCGTTGAGATTGCAGCCTTGATGGCAGATGTGGTTTCAGGGTTCGTGTTGGGCCTGCCCTGGGCAAACGGACACCTCTGGCCCCTCCCCACTGTCTGGGTCTTGTCCTGGGGGTCTGCAGTCCCGTAACGCCCTGTCATGTGGTCCTGTAACACCCTGTCAGCCTACCAGCCCCCTGCGAGGCCTGTGCAGTCTGTCCAGGGAGGGCCTCGCCCACTCAGGCCTCGTCCTCAGCTCGGCGTGGTGCAGGTTGGCTGGCGGGCCTGGTGGTGTGGGTGACCAAGCACAAAGGAGTGCGTGACCGTGACAGTGCCGAAGTGGCACTCGGCCGCCAGGGCAGCTGACAGCGTGCTTGACAAGGCTGCAGAGAGCAGTGGAAGTTTGCTGGCTCGACGAGCACTTTGTGCGAGTTCAGACCCAGCACCGGGCTCCGCTATTTCCTTCTCATCAGCCCTGTGAGTGGCTTGATGTCGACACCTCACAGCGAGCCCTCCTCTGTCGTTCCAGTAGGTTCTGGGGAGCCTTGCCTTGAAGTGAAAAGACATGTAATAAAGCCACTTTGGCCACAAGGTAATTGACAGAAACAAAAGTTAGGTTCCTGCACGTATATTTGGCCAGAAGAACATGCAACTTGTAGATGGAAACCCCAAATAATATTCAACAACCTTTTGGATTGACGGCTCATTCATTCATTTTCCAACCTGGTTAGTTCAGTTCAGGATTGCAGGTGACCTGAGCCTCTCCCAGCAGAAACCCTCTCCCCAACACACACACACACAGACACACACACACACACACACACGCACATGCACGCGCATGCGGGGAATGTTTCAACCCCCCACAATCACTCCACCCAGAATTGTTGTTGTTTCCTTATCAACATTACAATGAGATGATGTTGAATGAACCAGAGTTATTTGAGGACTTGATGTATTTAGAAGACAAAAGATCTTCAGATGTTCCCTTTACACTTTAAGTATCTGTTTGTGTGAGGAAAACGGACGTGCTGGCCTACGTGTTCTCAGCGAGTCATTAAGTCTGCTTCTCCCAGCCCCCTCTGGCCACCCAAACAGTCCACCCAAGTGCCCAGGAAGCCCGGGGCAGCCTTGGTTTCCATCCCCCCACTGAAGGATATTGCAGAAATGAATACTTTCTCTCTCTCAGCTTTCCACTGCCTTCCCCCCTCGAATTCCAGCTTCACCATCATGTCTGAGAGCGGGGCGGGGGGTGGAGGGGTGGGGGGAAGGCCTTCCTATAATGTGGTGGTGGAGAAGGGGAAGCTGGCGCCAAGGAGCCAGGCTATGTCCTAAACACTCCGTGTATTTAGGGACCCGCTGGAGAGTTTTCAGGGGCCCCTTGCTCAAAGATGGTCAGGAATTCCAAGATGGCCACAGCAGAGTGTGAATGGAGCGTGTGGCCCTGCGTGACATGGGGGTGCCCTGCTGCATGTTGACCTCTCTCCTGCGCCCCAGTTCTCACGGCGACCTTTGCAGGTATTGCCGTCCCACTTGCCAGTGGGAAGCTGAGGTGCACAAGGACCAGAGGACCAGTGTGAGGTCACGGGGTCGCCACACAGTGCAGCTGAGGCTGGGGGGCAGCTCCCGCTGCTTGCCACGTGTGCCCCGAACTGGCACCCTCGTGCCTCCCTGGGGAAGGGGGTCTGGCCCATGTCCGGGGGCTCTAGCGGATGGCCACACTTGTCCTGCGGGGCCCCTCTCTGGCTTCTTCCTGCCCTCAGCTCCTGAAATCGCCTCCATTACAAAAACATCCCCAAAGCTAAGAATAAACTGACCCGCACCCCAATAACCTACAGACTGTCTATTTTATTGTAATTTAAAACAAACTCCCTGGGGAGTCTCCTCCCCACATCCACGCACCAACCAGGCGGCTTAATAAGGTTTCACGCCAACCAAAATCAATCTCCGCTCTTCTGGGAGAGGGTTTACTGCTATGGAAATCAGATTTTCTCCATAGTGTTATAATAACAAAATTACATTTCCTTTAAAATATTCTACTTATTTGTGCCCGTTTATTCACTTTTATAGTCTCTTCTTCCATCAGCTTGAATTTGTGAATTTTTATTCTAGATTGTTCCAGAGTCCAAGCAATCATGATAAGGGAGAGTCTATTCTAATCTATTTTGATTCGCTTGATATTTCAATACACCCAACGCACCACGAGTGCACCAGGCTTTCTGAAAGTGCACTTCCTTCCCAGAGAGTTCTGCCAAGAAGTTAATCTTAATGTCAAGAAATGTTGCCAAAATATGACGCTCTGTCCTCCGGGCAGGCACCTCAGGGACACTGTCCCAACATATTTGAGGCTCAGCCAGACCGCTAGAGCAAACACTTGATTAACTCTGCGGCATTTACGGCTTCACCCTCTCCGTCCAATGTCTTCTTCCTGATGAGGTTGGAATCCGGGGTGACTTGAGGCTCCTTTTCCCTGCCCACCTACAAAGTGATAGGAGTGTGTCTTCTATTTCCGTATTTTCCTTGAAAGATCCCCAGTTCCCACGACAAGGGGAATCCATAAACTGGTTTGAATGTTTAGGAGGAGAACGAGCCAGCCTGAAAGGAGGTCTCCTTGGGAAGTCTAAATAAATTACGTAGATCTGATTAGTAAGAGAAGACAGCCACACTTCAAGATGCTAAATGTTCTGTACAAATCATTCTATGTTGATTAAGCAGTACACTGTAATTTCTTTTCTAAATTGAATGAGCTACAGTGAAGAATGGTGTTTGGCCCACCCTGAACAATAGCTTCTCTCTGAAGACCTTCACTGTCAGTTGAGAATTTGAAATTAGATGAGGAAATAACAATGCATGATGTTGCTTAGCAACTGGCGTGTGTCTGTCAGGAAGAGATTCCAAATGGCTAAGTTTGGGGCCTCTCTCGGAGAACAAATCACTAATCACCCAGGGCAAAACTAACCAAACCTCCAAACTGAGAATTGGGGCCAGCGTCACTTTGTCCCTACGTGTGTGCCGCAGGAGAGGTTCTCATGGTGAGGAGGCCCAGGGCTCGGTGATGGCTTGAGCCAGGCAGGGCTGGGTGGGGTGGTGACAAGTAGCGTTGCTTCGGGGGGGGGGGGGGGGGGGTCAGGAACCGGAGGGTGCCCAGTGGTAGGCGGTCAGCATGTCTTCAAGTTGTCTGCTGCTTTTTGACGATGGTCTCTGTCGTCCCCAAGAGCAGAGGCAGCGAAGGCTTTTTTCTGTCCTTTGTAACGTCATGACCAAGTTTTACTTTTTGACTTATTTTTAAATTAAAAATTTCATATTAATATATAGTATGTACCTATAGGTAATCCAATATGTATTTTATTTTAAAATTATTTGTATTTCTATACTTTTAACATGTTATGGTGGTAAGGCAGAGTATTGGCTTATAACTCAGGGGTCTTTCACACCCTTCAGATGCATGTCCCCCCCAGGCACCCATCCTTCTGCCCCACAGTCCAGCGGGCGCCTCTCCCTTTGCTGCCACTCCCCACCACTCCTGGATCCTACTGTCCAGACATTAGGTAGAAGTTAGGATTTGGCTCTGTGCCTTGTGCTGTTTCTCTGTACACCTATGAGGCGAGCACATGAAAGAGGTCTTTCTCTGGCTCATTTTGCTTGTCATCACCCCGCAGGCCCCCCGTGTTCTCACAAGTGCCAAGTGGTCATTTCTTCGATAGCTGTGTAGCGAGACAACACTTCTCTATGTCCACGCAGCTGTCCGTGGGCACTTGGTGGTCTCCCTACGTGGTTGTTGTGGACGGTGCTGCCATGAGCCCAGGGGTGCAGAGACCCCTTCACCTGAGTGTTGTCACGTCCCTTGGGTGCATACCGAGGAGTGGAATTGCTGGGTCACATGTTAAGACCTATATTCTAAGAAACCTCCAAATTGTTGGAAACAATGAACTTAGCCACCAAACAAGCTCTATGAACAGGGAGCCTGAACTCTGGCCTTGGAGGCTTAGGGGACCATGCTGCTCCCCTCGGCCTCTCTGGCGGTCAAACATAACAGAATCCTCCGCCGTCTCGTGGTGCCCAAGAGGTAGTGGGGTTGTGGAGAGGGTGTCGGGCTGGCTGCGGGCCAGCGTCTCTACCCTCCACCTGTCTGCGAAGAGAGGCCTGAACTTCGATGGCCTTTGGACACCCGCATCTCACGAAGGCAAGATTATTTCCGACACGGTGTGTGCTGGGAGCGTCCTCTGAAGGTGTGGAGGGGGATGGCCGAGGGCTCGGCATCGTGGGTTCTGAAAAGGGTCTTTCCTGAAGGATGCTCCTGCCTGGGTCCTTGAAATGCCGATGGCGCCTTCAGGTGGCCGGTCGGAGCTGCTTCTCACACGCTCCCTATTCACTCACCTGAGATGCTGTCACTCCTCGGCTCGCCATTAATTTTGTCTCACCAAGAGAGAAAAATGCTGCGGACAAAGCAGATACCACACCCTTGATAACTTGGTCGTTCGTTTGGTATTTATCGAAAGCTTGTTAGACCAGGTTTGGG
This sequence comes from Condylura cristata, assembly GCF_000260355.1. Lineage (NCBI taxonomy): Eukaryota > Metazoa > Chordata > Mammalia > Eulipotyphla > Talpidae > Condylura > Condylura cristata. Next base: position 2,429,139 of record NW_004567108.1, on the reverse strand, counting down.
TTTTTACCGTAGCATATTCATAGGTTGGTGAAGAACAGTTTGTGGTTTTACTTAGAACTTCTTCACGTACAAAGCTTGACTTTCCTCAATAGCTTTCTTGGCTTTTTATTTGCTTTGCTTTCTTTCTCCCTGGCTGCGCGTGGGGCCTTCCAGGGAACGAGCTTGCACCTTCTCTGATCGTAGCCAAAGCCACAGGCGCCGGCTTCCGCCCGAAGCTATCGTCATGTGGGGCCCGCACAGCAGCGTCTCGGTGATGGGAAATGGGCCCTGGCTTGTAAAATTTGGGAAGGGATCTTTGAAAAAATAAAAAAAAACCTACAAAATTGTCAACACAAAACTAGGGACTATAGCGACGGCTTAGGTTAGAGTGAGGAAAACATTTCAGAAATTGACAAATTTATGCAGTCAAGTTTTGCAATCAAAAGCATCAACCAACACAAATACTACAAAATAACAAAACTAACAGAAGTGTGTTTGGTAGTGGACTGCTTGGCCCACCTCCCCGAGTGCATCTCCCCTCCGTTTCGAGCTGTGCTCGGTGGCTGCTGTGTTTTTACTGAGCCACCGAGCAGGCGTCACACTGACGTGTTGTTCCATGGGAGAAGCACTTATGTCGCTGGACTTTGATTCTCCAGACCAGCCACGGCTTCGTCCAACTTCCTCCCTTCAACTTAGATTCCAGAAGCTGTGGCCACACTAAGGTGCCGTCTGGTGTATGGGGGGTGCAGAAGCACCCCTTGCTGCTGGCTGTGAGCTCTCCATGGCTGAGTCTCTGCAGAAGCGCTCGTCTCTGGGTAACTGAATCCTAGGTTTGCACTTTAGCGAGCTCGGGCTGGATGAAATGGACACAGGCTGGCTCCTGGCTTTCCGTCTTCCAGCCTTCTCTTCCTCTGCTATTCTGGAGTATAAGCTCTATTTCCTGTGCTGTTCAGGAAAATACACCAGCCTGCTGGAACAACAGAGCTTTCTTGCAAAAAGTCCAAGGTAGGTGGCTACGTTGGTTTCTCCTGAGGTCTCTCTCTGGCTTGCTCATGCCGCTCCCACGTCCCGTGTGCCTTTCCTCTTCGTGTCTCTTCCTCTTACAAAGATACAGGTCCTTAGGTTAGGGTCCCTCTTTTACGGGCCTCGTTGAACCTTAATTACCCTATAGGTTTTGATGCTTGTAGTTCTTATGCTTGTTCGGGTACAGGAAAAGGCCATAATGGCATCTAAAGACAGCTGCTGAGCAGGGCAAGTCACAGATGCCATCACGTGGAGTAAGGTCTAAGGAGGAAACACGGCAGATTATAGAGCCGCTGATGGAACACCTTCCTGTGAGCTCCGGACTCCACTGCATCATCCGTGGCTGATGGCTCCCCAGAGTTCTGGTCTTCTTGCTGCTATTTCCCAATCTGAGGATATTAAAGTCATGAGAATATTAAACTTGGCTAATGTTTAACAAAATGAACAAGAGGTCTGTGCACACAGCTGGTGTTACAGGCTGGCTTCCCAGAGCCAACTCTGCTGAGCGTGCAGGGCTAATCCCTGAGATTTGGGGGAGCTCTGGGAGAGGGTGCTGAAGGGGCAGGGTGTGGCAGGAGGAGTTCACATTGAGAGGTGGGTCTCGTCTCGGACTGTGCTGGCCTGTCTGGACTGGGCCTCTCTGGCCAGGTCTTTGTGTACCCACAGAGTCTTTGGGCAGGGTCCTTCTAAGGAGGGACATGTGTCCAGCCAGGTGGCTCTGTGCCCAAGAGCCTTGAGCAGCGGGGATCCAGCCCACCAATGATGGTGGCACTAGAGATCTGTGTGTGCCAATATGCATCTATAGAGCACAGATGTGTGTGTGGTAAACACACAGCTATCAAAATGTTTGTGTTGACTCTTGTACGTATTTTAGAGAGGTATGTCAATAAATGTATCTTAGAAAGATGTGTATGTTAATAAGTATACATTTAAAGATGTGCGCTAGTAAGTCTGTGTTAGAAATACATGCACGTGTCACTAATATTCCTGTATTAGAGATATCCGTGTGCTAACAGATGCACCTGTATTAGAAATGTGCCTGAATGCCAGTAATCCCACATATTAGGAATGCACGCAAGTTAATCGATATATGTATGTTAGAGATACCTTCTGAGTGTTTTACTCTCAGGAGAATATAGCTGTTCTTATACAATAACAAAAGGTGGTCAGGAGAATATAGCTGTTCTTACACAATAACAAAAGGTGGTCAGTGACCATTCTGGAAAGCTGACTCCTTCCATGAGAAAGTGATGCCAGCACCTCTGTTTGCAAAGATCTGTCAAATCTGATGTGTTGATGCAAATTTTGGTGTTTAGGTTGGCTTTTTTACTCCCCAAGGGGATGAGCTACATCTCTTTGAGGATTTAAATTAATATTCAGTTTATTCCAATAAAAAATATGAGATCTTGTTTTCCTTAAGCCTATAAGTCCCACTTGTAAATCTTTTTTTTTTTAATATTCCGTTGGATTTTAACAATCCCACTGAAGGGTGCTTTTATGGGTTTCCAGTCCAACAGACAGAACTGCCTTAACTAATCAGCCCCGTTTACAGCTTAGTTAATTAAATTCCTTTAAACATTTTTACTGCATTTATAAATATAATATATTTGATTTCTCCTCTGTAGTTGATGTAATAAATTAAACTTACGACTATTGTAAATTTCAAGTTCTCTTAAGCTTTCCAGCCATGTTTACAAATTTAGCCAAATACCCTAAAACTTTCAGCTTAAAATCTCGACTCAGCATAAACTGCACATTTCAGTGGAAACACAAAGCCAACCAGGGGAGCCCCGCTGTGGGTCCTGTGGGGATCTGACCACGCGGCAGGGAGGTCCACCCAGGAAGATGGACTATGACCCCGGTGAGGCCGCTCCAGCCCGTGGTGGACTCCAGCCACGAGGCGTCAAAGCCGGTGCTGGGTCTGCGCTTGTACTGAGGGATCACGTGCTGGGCTCTTCCAGCTGCTCACGGAGCATGGGGCTGGCACCCACATATTCTGTGCGATCAGACAACTTGAGCCCTCGTTTCACCAACAAAACCCGCTCTGACCCTTCGTGTCTGCATCAGAAAGCTGGGGCTGGACACAGGCGCCTCCAAGGCTGCAGTGGTGAGTGGCTTTGTTCTGAGGGTGCTGCCTACCTCGTGGGAAGGTGGGGGTCTCCCCCAGGGAGGGGGTCTCCACCTGGAGGGGGTCTCCCCGGGGGGGGTCTCCACCTGGAGGCGGTCTCCCCCGGGAAGGGGTCTCCATCTGGAGGGGGTCTCCCCCGGGGGGGGTCTCCATCTGGAGGGGGTCTCCCCTGGGTCTCCAAGGGCCCCAGCCGGCTCCTCACTCCCTGGGCCGCAGTGTTTGGGGCAGATGAAGCTACTCAGCTCCTGCGTGCACAGCGACACCAAGAAGCCAGCTGTGCAGCGTCTTCTGGGCCCGCTGCGTTCTTCCAGAGGCACAGGTTGGTGCCTTCACCCCAAGTGGTCGTGTTAGGAGATGGGGTCTTTGGGGGGGGAGGTGTTGGTTTGAGTGGGGCCCTTCAAGATGGGATTAAAAGCCTTCTGAGAAGAGGGCTCAGAGACCCCCACCACACCGCCAAGCCCACGGACCCCACTGTCTGCTCACAGCTCTGTGACCCAGCACTCGAACCTGGGTCCTCAGGCTCCGGCCCCTGCCGGGCTCCGCCCCGCCGACCTGAATTCAATTCATTCTAGAATGAATCTACTTGCTAATTTTGAGCAAAATAAGCATCTTTTTGAGTATCTCAAAAGGCAGCGAGAGCATATGGAACCACAGGACATAGCTTTATGCGTCTGGACTTCAATATATGATTAAAAAGCGGCCAGTTATAAGGAAAAAGACCATCCCCTATCACTCCCTCTCCCTCCCTCCTCCTGACCTCAGAGCCCTCACTGTGTTTATTAATATCCACTAGTTTCTCTAAGTACTCTGATTTATAAAACTGACTTCTATGTATTTTTTTTTGTAGAAGAACAGGGTACAGGCCAGAGGTGGGGGGTGAGAGGACTCCCCAGAGAGAGTGGGGAGCAGAACAGGTAGATCTACTGAAGCAGGCTGCTGAGGGAGCTCCCTGGCCGGGGATTGAACTCCTGCCACAGTGGCTGCTGCAGCTTGACAGCGCTGTGCTCTAACTCCTGCGACCCCCAGGGGGCCCTAGGTTTTTTACAGCTTTGGTTTGGGCTGCCCTTGACTTCGTTCCTCCCTGGTCTACACAGCCACGCAGCCACGCCATGCAGCCACGACGCCACGCCACGACGCCACGCCACGCAGCCACGCCACGCAGCCACGCCACGCCTGTCTCTTCTTGTGGCTTGCTTCCTCGGCATCACCCCTCTAGCTCTGCGCACGTGCAGCACTGGCAAGCGCCCACCTTTCCTGGCCCTGCGGCGCACAGTGCGTCCACGCGCGTCTCCACGCACTCAGCTGCGCAGGCGCCAAGGTCGTTTCCCCCAGACCGTGGCGGCGGTCACAGCCCGAGGCGAGGATGCGCTGAACCCCCGGGGCCATCTGGCGAGGTCCAGGGACTCCTTTTCCGAAAATAGGTTTAAACTCCCAGGCTAAACACATGGCATTACCAAGGACACCAATTGTGCCACGGGATTGCCAGCCACACGCGTGCCACATCAAGTAGGTGACTGTGATATACAGGCTTCTTTATTGCCCTGTTAAATAATAGCGTGAGCTCTCGTGGCAGGTGCAACAGCTCTCTGCATCTTGAAATAGCGAGGGCAGTAAATATTCGGGGCTCTCTGCACACCCTAAATGTGGTCTGGAAATATCGGCGATTTCGCCTGGTGATAAAGTCTCCGAGGAGGCCGGGGTTGTCGCCTGCATTCACACTTGAAGGAAATGCTGAATTTCATTTCGAGGTTAGTGAAAATAAAGATGTAATGTCCCCTATCCCAGCGTATGGAGCCCCTCAATTCACGCCTCCAAAATAAGGTCTGTGGTTCTGTGGCCCCAGGAAGAGCCCAGGACAGGCGGGAGCCCGCCGCGGCTGGAAGGGTGAGCAGGCCTCCGGGCCAGCAGGCTGATTGAATGCAGCGCTCAGTCGCGCCGTGAAGATTTATGGGGCGCATCATCCCAATGGTGGGGTGATAAGTTACCGCACATGTTATTTGCATATAGAAAGGTCCTTCACCCATTCGCTGGTCCTCACCATTCAGCCCTGTGCCCCAGGAGAAGGGGAACAGGTTTTAGATTTAATTAGAAGGTACCAGAAAGGTAAATTTAGGGGCCGGGAGACAGCAGGGTGCGCTGAGGGAAGATGGAGGAGTCAGCCTCCAGGACCGGGCGATGCTGGCACAGACCGTCGTGTCTGGATGCTCAGCGTGAGCGTGGCCAGGAGGTTTGCTTCAAGGCTGTCGTGCTGGTAGGTGTGTGGCCATCACCCAGAGGCCCAGAGGCCAGTGGTGGGACCCAAGGCCCCCGGTGGGGAGGACTTATGCAAAGACCAGCACGTCTCTCTGTGCCTGGAGGCTGCCTTCGGTGTGTGGGAGCTTCCACTCAGCTTCCCTGCATTCCAGAAGGATCGTTGAAGAAGTTCCCTACCGTTGCTGAGAGGATAGGCAATTACTTCCACGGAAATGTGATTTCAGATTTATTCTCAGCAAATTTCGAGAGACTGTCAGCATGTTCAGCGACTGCCATAGTATTATACATTCAGGGCCTTGGCTTTTATGAGACCGCGCGCTCAGTTCACGTACAAAACTTTATTTCCTTATCTTATTCATTTCTTTACTGGTAAGTCCTTAGTACAAAACCACCAGCACCTCCATTTTAAAGATCTATTTCGGTATTATTTTAAAACTTAGCATTCATAGATGAGCTTGAGTTTGCAGCTGGGTACCAGCAATGGGAGTTTCAGGCCGCAGGTTGGAGGCAGTGTCTTTTTTTTTTTTTTTAAAGATTTATTTATTTGTGCATACAGAACTGGGGTACAGGCCAGAGATGCAGAGGGTGAGGGTGAGAGGCTTCACCAGAGACAGAGTGGGAAACAGAACAGGCAGATTGTGAAGTCCACTGCTGAGGGGAGCAGCGGGCGGGTCAGGAGAGGTCTGCCGTGCCCTGTGGTCACCTCCGGGGCAGGCGGGAATTGAACTCATGCGGAAGCGGCTTTAGATTCTCAGTGCTGTGCTTTAACCCGCTGCGCCACCAGGGAGGGCCGGAGGCAGTGTCTTTAAATGTGAACTCAAATTAAATAAAACGAGGAAAGACATTTAAGGAGGCTTTTGGTTCACCTCTGGCCAAATATAAGACAAGGGGGAGATTTATCAGAGAACAGGGCCCACCGGATCATGTTTCTGTGAAGCAATTCATTGATGCGCTGACTTACTTTCTTCCTCACTCGAACTAATGAAGTGTGAGGCTCTGGTAGAATTCTAGAGCTTTGCTAAGGGGCCAGCGAGAGTTGTCGTTTAATTAGCTGGCTTTTCCTACCTCGAGAGAGCCTACTTGCAGCTGCTGTGCACAAAGTCATCGAGCGGCCGAGAGCCGTGGCCGGAAGGTTTTGAACACGTGGCTGTCTCAGCGTCCCCCGGCCCTTAGGGAACTGCAGCTGACCTTTGGGGCTCAGGGGAAGAACTCAGAATATCCAGAGCAAGTGTCTCTTCAAGTTTGAAGATCAGTGTGACCCCCAGTGGGAGCGGCCAGCTTGACGCACCGTGTTAGGTCACGCGAGGGGAAGGACACGCTCTTGTCTTGTAGGCGCTGATGTCCACAACGTGGACTCTCAGGGACCTCAGGCCGGAAGACGACGGTGCAAACTCACCTGCGGCCCAGCTCTCCCTGCCGTGTGCACTGTTCCTAAGACAACCTGAGGATGCTGCAAGGACTCTGCAGGAGAGCGTGGGAGCTTTCGGACAGCTGGAAGAGCGGACGCCATCTGCTGCAGGAGGTTTTGCCAGTCGGACACCTCAGCAGGTGGGGGACCTCGGCAGGAAGCGCTGGTGGGAGAAGAAATCACTTCCACAGTTGGGTTTCTTGAGGAGTCTTCTCGCCACTAGCCTCCCTCTTGGTCTGGCCACTTCTAGACCAGCAAGCAGGCCAGCTCCTGTTGATGATGGGGAGGGTCGGCCGGGACACCAGGAGGTCCTTTGACCCTGGCCGGTGTGGACGATGTAAAACAGGTAGCAAGTCAGGAGATGACTTAACTTCCTTAGGATTTGCGGTCTTGAAAATGGAGGAGAGATGGGGTCGCAGGCTGACAGCTTATTGCCTGTCAGTTGTGCCAATTTGATGTGCTCTCAGCAGAGGCATCTTCAATGAGGACCAGACGTAGGTTAATTAAAAGCAGATCTTGCTAAGCAAAGATAATTGTTTCTTTGATTGTAATCACTGACTCTGGAGCGTGAGTTGCGGAAAGGGACCTTCACACAGGTAGCTGCTATTCTGTGCTCCTCGAAAACAATGATTTTGAAAGCACAAAGGACCCTAAGTTCTCAAAAAGGTGAGCTTACCCTTGAACAACAATGATTGTGTCTCCGTGAGTCCCAGCCCGACGCACGGGGGCACCTGGGCCCTCACGCCCTCCGCCGCCCAGGGCATGCGTCCGACCATCCGAGAGTTTTTCCGGGGGCGGTCATCTCTTTGGGGGCAACTTTGCATTTTCATCATGTTCACAGATACTTGACATGCAAGTGTTTGTTGAAGAAACGAAGGAAGGAGGGTCAGGCCAGCGCGGTGGGTTAAGTTCAAGGCGGGGAGCATTCTCTAGTTGTGTGCAATTGAGACATTGTCCTTACAAAGCCACCCTCAGGCCCGCCGTTGATAGGGTCCCCTCAGCTCACGCCCCTGTGGATGGGGTCCCCTCCGCTCAGCAGAGGTCTCTCCGTTCCGTGCGTCTGAGGCCCGACTCCCATGCAGGCTCTCAGGCAGAGCGCGCCTCCCGCCAGTCTGCAGTGCTAGCTTCTGAGTCTCGCTCAGCCCCGGGGGCCCGAGGGCCCGCAGATGGGCTTCAGAGCGGCTTACCCGCCTCGGGACGCCCACGGGTGTGCTCCCCAGCGCTCCGGAGGACACAGAGGGGTCCTGGGGTCTCGTGAGGGCACCAAGCCAAAGCGGGGGCAGCTTACACGGAGGTGAGGCCCTGGTCTGGGGCAGCCGTGAGCTGCTGAGGAGGCGGGAGGCGCTCGCTGTCGCTTCTGCTAAGTTGGTGTGTTGGCTTCCCAGGAGAGTGTTGGGCATTTACGCGTGTGGCTGGTTGTTCTTCACCCCCACTCATTAAGTGCCTACTGTGCGCCAGGCGGCCTTCTGAGCACCGCACACGGCACTCAAGCCGAGGGCCCAGCTCAGTCTCCCAGCCCGGCGCGGCAGCAGACAAGGACACAGCAGGCCGAGCCGAGCTCTGTGACACCCAGAGGGGGTGGCCCGGGCGGTGGCCCTCGGGGAGGCGGTCAGGGTGGGCTGGGTCGGGGGCACCCACGGGGGACGTGCGTTCCTGGACAGGAAATACTGCGCAAAGGCGCCTGGGGAGGGAAGTGGCCTCTGGCCGCAGGCTGGAGACCAGGCCTTCAGGGACACAGTGGACAGAGGGCCACCGCCCAGTGAAGGGTTGGGGTGACAGGCGGCTGGATGCAGGTGAGCTCTGAGTAGAGCCGGTCCAGCCTGACGCACGGGCTGGGGTGTGAGGGGGGAGCCGGCATCACAGGTGCGTCCGGGCTTCTGGTGGGAGACGGGGTGGGGACTGTGGCTGAGACGGGTGAGGGGCCGGTCTGGGGCCCCCCGAGGGGCGCGAGGGCGGGAGGAGGCTTTATCCCTGGCCCCCCAGAATGAGTTTGGTGCGCTCTTTGCCACCGCCCAGACTTCCCACGGGAGTGACGGACCAGGGCGGACGGTCCAGGCAGTTTGGGGCCCCCCGTCCGCGGTGGTCAGGGTGCTGCAGGAGCCCAGGGTTTGGGGCCCTTTCTTGTCTGTTGTTCGGAGACAGCCGGGCTCACTTCCTCCCTCTGAGGCCGGGACGGGCTTTGCTTCATCGTGCTGGGGAACAGACCGTCCTGCTCGGACACGGGGCCCAGCTCCCCCTGCCCGAGAGCTGGCAGGGAGGGCGGGCCTGGTGAGCTCCGCGCCTTTCGCATTTCTCTCACCTGAACAAAACCCAAATCAAACTGTGCGAAAAGCACAAATGAGGGCCCGAACCCTACTCAGAAACAAACAGGCGAGCAGAGCGCCTCATGCCCCTTGCTCCTCATGCCCAGGGAGCTGACATTTTGTTTTCCCTGGTGGGGAACAAAATGAATGTTTCCCCCTTTTGGTTTGCTTGAGATGTTTGCTTAGCAACACCTGCGTGATGCTATGAAATTACAGCCTGTCTCCGTCAGCATATCCCCAGGAGGGTTCTGGAAGTGGTCGTCTCCTCCCGAAATCTCCGCGGGGGCGAGACACGGAACGCACGGATCAGTGGGCCAGCGTGTTCACCGGAAGAGACTCCTGCAGCCCAGGAAGACCCTCATCTCAGAGGGCACGGCTTCTTTCCAGAACCTTCCAAACAAACATTTAGCAGCCATCACAGCTCTTCACGATGACATGACTATCCTTAGTCATTTTAGGCTGGACTTTGGGGAGCGGGGGGTTCTCAGCCGGTGCCTGACAGCCACGCGTACCTGGGACGGTCATCCAGGCCATCTCGCCCCGCACCTGGAGCCAGTACCGGCCCTCCCTGACCGGACTCAGAGGCAGGAGGCAAAGCCCGGTGCCTCCAGGCCTGTGTGGTTCTGCGCTGCCGGGGGGAGTCGCCCTCAGGCCACCGGCACCCAGCCCCCTCGCCTGGCCATTATGCACACCTGTAATTTGACCAGGCGAACTTTTCAGTTCCTTGACCGTCCCCACGCCCACCCCAGAGGTTAGGAATCAGGATAAACCACGAAAACAAAAGGGAGCGTGTCTGAGACAGTGGCCGAGTCTGGACAGAAGGCGTTGCCCAGAGAGCGAGCGCGGCCCGAGGCCGCGGCCAGGGAGAGCACAGCTGGAAGACTGACCGGTCACTCCCGGTGGGGCCTGGACCAGGCCGATGTGCAAGGAAGCCGGCACTGGCTGGGGTGAGGGGAGCCGAGGAGCGCTCACGGGACCACAGAACCCACTCTCCATCCCGAGACCTTGTGGGGTATACTTCATGTCACATACTTGATGCTAACGGCGTGCAGACATATTTGTTGCAACCATTCTTCCCTTTAACCAGTTAATACATACCAAGCTTATGCCTGGACATTCAAATACACTACTTAACTCTGGAAAAAGAAACTTCCTTAAAAATAGGAAGTAGTGGCCTTCCCTGGGGGCGCAGCGGGTTAAAGCACAGAACTGAGAAGCTAAAGCCACTTCCGCATGAGTTCGATCCCCGCCTGCCCTGGAGGTGACCCCATGGCGCGGCAGACCTCTCCTGACCCGCCCGCTGCTCCCCTAAGCAGTGTACCTCGTCGATCTGCCTGATCTGCTCCCCGCTCTGTCTCTGGTGAAGCCTCTCACCCTCCACATCTCTGGCCTGTACCCCAGTTCTGAACCAATAAATAAATAAGAAATCTTTAAAAAAAATAGGAAGTAGAGTTGACTTACACACGTCTTTGGATACATACAAAACTAATCTAATAAAAGTAAATAATGAGGATGAGAAGCTCTAAGACGAAATTAAAACACAGACAGACAGATACACACACACACTAAATCACCTTTCTTTCTTTCTTCTTTTTAAAAAATCGCCTTGAAGTCAAATAGCAAATAAATGATTTCCTTAAAGAAAACGTGCCAAAAGCGATGGTTCTTCATGGTTTTGAAATAAATCAAGACTCTCGGCACAATGCCAGTTCGCATAAATTTGCAGCCTCTCCCACCCCTAGCTCCAGGCTGGAAATTGGCCTTATTAATACGTTAAGTAAATCTGTTGTATATTTCATAACGGCTGTGTCCTTTCTTGAACCCTTGGCTGGAAGCCATCCATTTAGGGCTGTTTCGGAGCCAGAGGACAGGACCATGGCCGTTGCCTGGGGTGAGCTGGCCGAGACCACCTGCTCGCCCTGTCCTCTTCACACGGCCCACAGACAGGCGTGATGGGGGATACATGGTGATCGCCCAGCGGCTGGGCGCCGAGGCCCCGAGACGGACGTCAGGAACGCGACGCACTGGAGGCTGCTTCTCGGCAGGGTCCTGCAAAGATCTACCCCACGCGAGTGCCAGGCCAGCCCGAGAGACCATTTCCCGCCAGCTCCTCGTGGGACCCCTGTCGGTTCAGGCAGCACCGACAGCCTGAGCCCCAGAAGGCAGTGACGGGGGCACGTCCATCCCGGGAGAGGGTGCTGGGCTGGGCGGAGGAGACTCCCGGGAACAGGAGCCGGAGGCTGGGCGGAGAGGGGGCTCCCCGCCCTGAGTTACTCCCTCACGTGGGCGAGCTGGTTCCCGTGACTCAAGCGGAGACATCTGGATTAAGCAGCCTCCAAGCAACTCTATAATCCCCTGTCGTGCTGCGCTCACTCCACCCCACCTGGCCCCAGACACTGCTCCTCTTCAAGAGAAAGTTGTGCCCGGAAGCGTGGCTCCGAGCAGTGGTGAGTGGGAGCGGCAGGGACACACCTCCGCCTGGCCAGCTGCCCGCAGGGGGCCACCATGGCTGTTACCAGCTACGGCATTTTTTAGTTTGACGTTGTGGGTCGTGCCAGCCCATGCCACGTCACGCAGATGATCGGGACAATGAGCGACAACAGAGGCAGCTGGTTCTGGGATCCATAAGTAAGGGCCTCGTGTCCTGTTGTTCCAGGACAGGGAGAGGGGCGCCCCGGAACCCCCAAACCTGCCTGCTCTAGGTAGGTTCTGCCATCTGCTGCATCAAGACAAGACCTAAGAGCTTTGTTGGAAAGGAACTTTAATGCAATGAGTGTGCAATACTGGAGACAAAGAATATGGTTTCTAAATCAAACACCTGAAGGGACCCGTCCCCTGGTGGGCAAAAGCCCACTGAGAAGGGACTGGCCCGGAGCAAGGCCTGAGAGCTGCCACGATCTAAAGCCCCTCTGGCCGGGACCCACGGAAAAGGGTCAGACAGGGCCAGACAAGTGTGGGAGGAAAAGAGCAACGTCAGAATCAAGGTAAACGCGGCCATCGCCACCCCCCGCGGGCCTCTCACCCCCGTCTGTCTCCCCCAGCCCAGGACCAAGAAGCAGGCATGGTTTCTTCACACGTCTCTCTGCTCCCGTGCCCCTCAGGTCTCCCCTGCCTCCATCCCGCCTCCTTCTCCAGACTCCTCTTGGGAGTCCTCTCTTCTCTTTCAGCTCCACCTTCCTCCTCCTGGGTGGGGCAGGAGCCCGGAACCTCCCCTTTACCTGGGGACCCCGTTACACTCTGACATCAGCTTATTTTTATCTTATTTCCTTTGAAAGAAACAGGGACCCCATTGCTGAAGAGACCAGCCAATGAAATAAAATAATCTTTGGCGTTTCAGAAAAAACAAAAGCCAAACCCCAGCATACCCACCCGCTGCCCGCGAGAGCCGCCCTGTCCCCAAGTGTCCGGTCCTCAGCTGCACCGGTCACTTTTCCAGTTTCCGAGGCAGCCCAGCCCGCATGGGCCCTCTGCTGTGCGCACACTGGCATCATGAGGCCTGTGCAATGATGTCATCACGCGAGGTGTTCAGTACTGTGCCAGGAGCAGGACACATTTCATCTGAACAAGAATTACTCTTAGAGGGCTAAATTTCGTTTATGTTCTTGTTCTACATTTAATAATCGGTGCGTCCCTCTCTGGTATTTGGGATTAGAAGCCACTCCATTTTTTTTTATAGACACTGAGTTGGAGTTTGGAAACTATTTATTTAGATAAAAATCTACTATTTATGAAACCATTTTTAAGAAATAAAAGAAAGAACAAAAGTCTACTCCACTGTAATTGAATTTTTGCTAAGATTTTCAACGACTGTGGTGTGGAATTGAGCGCTGTAAAAACTTCTAAATTTTGGTTATGCTGCCGTTAAACCAATAGACTAAAACCGAGTTTGAATCATAGCTGTGAAACTGCATTATTCTAGAAATAATTCTGGTACAAATGCCATAAAAGTGATGCTTTTTTGAGTTGGACTTTTCCTCCACAATTTCCTCTCAGATGGCCTCAGACACCTCACTGCTGTTGCAAAGCTGAATTACAGCTGGTGAGACGCGTCAGTCAGTCATTTATTCATGGGCAAACTAGTATTAGCAGAAATGCTTTCAATTTCTATCTATTCTGTCAATAATTTTTGGTGTCTCCTTGGAGGGGGCTTCTGGGCTGTGTAATTTCTGTTTTTTTGCCTTAATCGACCCATCAAGGATGAGTTAGTTCCCTTTGATGGTCACTCGTTAAGTCTCCCTTGAAAACTCCCCAGAGAATGTTAATAACTATCTGCCAAGTAGTTCAGCTACTCTGTGAGTTTCAGGAGAACCAGGATGAAGCTCAATTATTTAAAGGGAGACGCTACTGAAATAAATGACTAGAAGTTCAGAAAGAAGAGAGATATTGGGCACAGGAAAAAGAACACCCGTGAGCTTTAAGAGGGATAAGGTGTAAGAAGTATCAGGCACATCAAACATCAAATGATTTAATGACAGGGTTTTGATCAAAATGTCTCGACATCACTAAAGTGTTTCATTAATTACATGTGAATGCTGCCGGGTGTTCTGTGGAACTGAGTTGATTCCCTAGCCCTGGGCCTGTGTGACAAACACCCAGCAATTAAGCACTTAACTTAGCTGAAATTTTGTGCACGGTGTAGGACAACGTTCTCACGAAGGAAGCCCCACCCTACCCAGGTGGAGATGAACTTGAGGTAACTTTCCTGCCAGTTAAATAGAGCTGCATCACATGCGGTTTCCTCGAGGCCCCTCTTGAATTGGGTTTGTCCCAGACAATGCACTGGAATGATTTGGGGATCTTCACGTCCATCAGCAACACCCTTGTGAAACCCGCAGGGAAGAGGTTTGCAAGCACGGGTAAGCTGCCCCGCCACCCCTCCAGCTACCTGGGCAGGGTAGTGTTCCTTGGTGCAACACAGGCATGCGCTGAATGTGCTGGTCTGACGTGTGGGTCATCGGCCGCTTCTGGGCTTGTTTGGATTTCTACAGGTTCAGAAAGAAAAGAGATTCTTGGACACAGAAAAAAGAACACCTGTGAGCTTTAAGAGGGATAAGATGCAAGAAGTATCAAGCACATCAAACTTGATAGAGGGGATCTCTATTCTCCTCCCCACAAAGGCTTTGGTTTTTAAATTTTCAGTATTATTTTGTATTTTTGTGTAGAAGAACTGGGGTACAGACCAGAGGTGTGGGGCGGGGTAGGGGGTAGTGAGAGGACTCCCCAGAGACAGTGAGGAGCAGAACAGGCAGATGTACTGAAATCCACTGCTGAGGGGGCAGCGGGCGGTCAGGAGGGGTCTGCGGCGCCCTGTGGGTCCCTCCCTGGCCGGGGATGGAATTCCATGCTTCAGTGGTTGCTGCAGCTTCGCAGTGCTGTGCTTGACCCCTTGTGCCACCAGGGAGGCCCTGGCGGTGATTTTTTAAAGACAGAGCGTGACAGTGCTTGTCGGGGCGAGTCTGAGCCGACGGGGCTGCAGGGAAGCTGCTCAGGCCAGGGGCAGGGACCCCTCCTAGCCCACAGCGGGTCCTGCGGCACAGAGGGGGTCTGTGCCTCGAGGTCTGTGGGGGTGTCCGTGGGGACACGGCGTGCAGAGACCCCTGCGCCCGGTGAGGCGCCTTCTTCAGGCGGCTGCCTGGGGCAGAATCACTGGGCCTTTTAGTAGATCTATTTTTTTTTTTAATTTTTTAAATTATTACAAAAGTTTATTTTTACATCATTTTGCACATTTCTTTTTTCCATCTCGATTGTAATCCCCGCAGGTTTCCCATCACCAAATCACCCCTGTGCCACCGCCATAGTCCCATGCATTTCCCTCCCTTCCCCCCACCCCCGTTAGATCTATTTTTTTTTTTTTTTCATAATTTGAGCCATCCAAACTCTTTTCCATGGGGGCTGGAACTTTCTTAAAAGGGAAAGAATTGGTCTACTTTCCTGTGAGATTTCAGGGAGAATTGCCACAAATGAATCATTCATGTCAGAGAGGAGCACGCAGCAATTATCTTATGAATAGCAATGCTGTGACAGGGGCCGGATAACCCACCTGCTGCTGTCCCGCCTCCCGGCCGGCTCCTCCTCTAGTGGGCCAGAGGCTGCCCCAGCGGGGACACCTGGATTCCCCAGGGAGTGCAGCCCTTGGGAGATAACATCAGAGAGGCCTCGGAAGGGTGGAGGGGCGAGGGGCGATGTTGGGCCCACCGGGAAGTCCTGCCCCCCAACGTTTGGGTAAAGACATTTGCATTTCTCTTTAACCCCTGTGTAGAAAGGCTGGGGTGTAGGCCAGATGTGGGGGTAAGAGGAGTCACCAAAGGCAGAGTGGGGAGCAGAACAGACTGAGGGGAGCAGCGGGGAGACAGGAGAGGTCTGCGGCGCCCTGTGGGTCACTCCCTGGCCGGGGATGGAGCTCAGGGGTGACCGTGCTGAGACTGAACCCCTAGGCCACTGGGGAGGCCCCTAGGGACATAGGCGCTGGAAGGCAATTATGTCCCGTGTTCCTTGTCCTACTGAACCTTAACCATCACTGACAAAACACGACAAAAAGTAAAAAAAAATCTTTGCTTCACTAACCTCAGCGTTGTTGAACGACTACTCGCGCTCTAGAAGCTGTTGCCTTTAACGACAAAGCAAGATTTTCCTCTGTGATGCTTTGACATGATAAGAAAATGCACCTGTCCCCCAGCTGTCTGCTGGAACCGAAGCCCTGGGAGTCCCCGGCGGGTGACAGGGCACCGCCTGCTGCCATAGCCAAGCTTCCAGCCCCCGAGCCTCCCAGGACGGCGGCCAGGGAGGACGTGGGAGCCGCCCCCCCACGCCCTGTCCCCCACCTCCCCCTCTGCCTCTCCCACCTCCTGCTCTGAGCACCCTTCCTGATGGGCTGGCCACAGGAGGACAGCGCTTGCCGGTCCCCGACTGTCCGGTACCCCTGACGGGGGGCGGCAGAGGTGGGGCCGCCTGGTGGGGCCGCGCCCTTGCCTGTGGGGCCCGGCCAAGCTGGGGTGTCAGGGGCCGCCTGGGAGATAACCCACACATTCGCCGTCAGAGTGGTGAGTACAAGCCCTGGGGGTGTTCTTTTACCTGGGCGAAGAGGCTGTGCTGCTTTTCTCAGCATTTCTGTTGTGACAGTTTAGCTCCAGGTGATGAAACTCAACTCAGACCCGTCTAGCACGCGGCTCTGAGACAGGGCGACCCGGGCGGGCACAGGCGGCCTCCGAGTGCGGCCTTCCCCCGGCCGGGCTCCAGGTGGCTGGCACGGGGCGCCCGGGGCCGCTGACCAAGCTCAGAGTCACGGGGAGTGTCTTCTTTCCGGGGACCCCGAGGGCGCTGACCGAGGGGGGTGCTGCTGCCCTGCCTCAAGTGGGTCCTGTCCCTGACATCATCGCTCTGACCAGGACCGTGTCCTTCAGGCCAGCAGACCTGAGTGTGGGCACAGGGACACGCTCCCTGGTGGACATCACCGAGCGAGCCCACGAGGGCTTGGTTCTGGGAGAAGGGGGTGGGCAGGAGGCCGACGGTGGGGGCTGTAATGGCGATCCCCCCTTGCAGGCAGCGGGGGACACGCTGGCACCCACACAGCGGTGGTATCGGCTCAGCACTGCTGGGAGCCGGGGTTCAGGCTGTAGCGATTTCTCGGATGACAACGGTGCCCGAGAGAGGCCCCTGGTCAATGCCAGGGCCACTCTCCCCCACGTTTGCCCCAGGAGACATTTTTCGCGATGTCGGGGCTGCTCGACACTTATATTCTTGGGCTTGGGTTGGGTTAAACCCACTGGGGCTTGCTCGTGGCTGTGGGCTGACGGTGGGGATGTGGCTCCGACACCCCAAAAGGAGCAAAGGGAGGTCTGCAAAGTCACCACACAGGTACCTGAATGTTACTGTGTTTCAGCCTTTCTGCTACTGAGGAGGAGTAACCGACCTGCACGGAGGAGCAAAATGGATTGTCAACAAATTGCGGCTGGGATGTTATTCCTCAGCGCAGACTGCAAACGGAAAATGGCCTTTATGAGGGTGTTGATATATTTTTAATAGAAACTCTCCCTCCCTGATGCGGTAGATCACAAATGTTTTCAAAGGAAAATGGTGTAGCAGGTTTATCATAGAGCCCGTTCTGCTGGTTTTAGTAAATTGAGTTTTCTCCGTGCCAACAACCCCGGTTGCGTTTCCCAGACAAGAGACCCAGCACCCTCTCCGACCGGGCGCCAGGCCTCTTCCATGCTGTGCCATTATTTTTAATTGCTTGGGAAAATTATGTGCGAGAAAGACAGCCATCAGAGCTCAGTTGCGGAGACGGAGGACAGAAACCATTCTCCCGGAGCGTCCACGCTTTAATTCTGCCGGCCGGGCTCAGCGGCTCGGGTGGTACAGCGCTCTCGCCTGCGTTCGTGGGCTCAGTTTGGCTCTGGGGTGGCAGCGGTCCCACCCCCACTCGGCGGCGGCGCAGGGCAGGAGGCTGGCAGGCCGAGCTGGGGCCTCATGGTGCCTCAGTGCCCCTCACCTGTGCACCACCTGTGCGCCGGCAGACAGGTGAAGCCCGCAGGGCAGCAGGCGGGGCATCCCTTGCTCACTGCAGCCCCCCCAAGAGAGAAGTCAGGTGCGATGAGGCCTCCCCGACACCCAGGCGGGCTGGTGCTGCCCACCCAGAGCTGCCCTTGAGCCACTGGGGTGTGGCCCCGGGCCCTGGGGTAGAGCAGCGAGTTGGCGATGGACCCGCTACGGTCTCGCAACCACCTGGCTTCACCAGCCTCACCTGGGCTCCCCTCCCAGGGCTCCCATCTCCAGGACCGCTCCTCACCCCGGGCCCCCCCCTCAGCAGGCCGCCCTCACCTGGCCCCCCTTCACCCAGGAGCAACTTGAGGGAGGGCGAAGGGCAGGCGGAGCGGCCAGGCCGTGTTCTGGAGCCAGTCGAAGGCTCTGGGCGCGAGGGGCAAACGCGGCCTGACTCCTGAGCGCTGCACTCATGCCACACACTGGCAGCAGCCCGGGGCCCGTGCTTGGGGGCTGGGGGCGTCCTCTTCCACCTGCCTAACTTGGGGGCTTCTCCCAGGTCTGGGAGCCCTGTGCTGCAGGCCGCCAGCCTGTCCAGCCTAGCCGAGGTGACCGGTCTTCATCTGGTTGGTTTGAGTTTGTTTTCTTTGGTCATTTATTTTCGGCAGATGAGTCACCTGTGGGGTGGAAAAGCAAAGCTCGTCAATGGTGCGACCTCAGGCAGGCTCCCCAAATTTGGGGCCAGCAGCTGGTCTCCCCGGGAACTTGTCAGTAATGTGAGTTCCTGGCCCCCCACCCCTCAGACCTGCAGAATCAGTCTCCAGTGCTGTGACCTTTCCGGGTGGCCCCCACCAGCCTGGGGGCGCATTTGGGGGACCCCTGTATGAGAGCATCTCTGTAGACCCAGTGAGTCCTGCCCGCCTCCTCCCTGTGGAGGGCTCAGAGCCCGGCAGGCACCTGCTTCACGATGGAGTGCTGCTCAGGGGCATTTGGGGTGCTGGGAGTCACTCTCCTCACCCCAAAAGTCACATCTTGAAGTCCCGACCCCCTTTCGGATTGGGGTCTGATTTCTTTTCTTTTTTTTATACTGTCGTATTTTCCAGACGCAACCTGTTTTCTACTCATTTCCTCTATACGCTAAGTTCCATGTTGCTATGGCTCGTTTTGTTTTTTTCTTTAAATGATGGTGTTTTTAAAGTCGAGGCGACGTGGCTTTACAACACTGTGTGGCTCAGAAGTACACGCGCACGCGTCTTTCCACCTGGAGACCATGTTTCTCTCTCTGAGCCCGCGATCCTCTCTCCTCCAACCCTCGGCTCCCCGCTCCCTCCCAGCCCTCCCCCTCCCCATCACCCCTCTTCGCAGGGATGTCACCCTCCACCTGGACACCAAGGCTCGGAGCCCCTCACCACGGTCCACTGGGCCCTCCCTCCCTGTGTTCCCACCGCCCCCCCCACCTCAATTCTACAGGCCCCTTTTTTTTTTTAAAGATTTATTATATTTATTCGTACAGAACTGGGGTACAGGCCAGAGATGCGGAGGGTGAGATTTTTAGGGTTTGTTTGGTTTAGTTTTGCCTGTTCCTGTTTTCTTTCTTCCTGTCCCCAAGTTTTCCTTTCTCCTTCAGAATGGGACCTTATTTGGAGGTGAGCTTGTTGTGATTAGTTAAGAGGGGGGTCACAGTGAGTCCCCCAGGACAGTGTGAGCATGGAAGGTTCCGTCTCCAGACTTCCAGCTTGCGGGGCTTCGCCTCCCAGCCCAGGGACTGACGACGAGGGGCTGGGTTTTGTCACTCAGTTCCCTTTACGCCATTCTCCAGACAATGCCATCTTCTCAGTGTGAAACACAGCGGCAAGTCCCACATGGAACAGAGATTTGTAGTGTGGGGTTGGACAGGCAGAAGCAAGAGAAAGAGATGGAAGACTTCAAAAGCAGGAGGCCCCCGTCCGGCCCTCTGTGGAGTGGCTGGTGTTTAGGGGTCGCACATCGTTCCCTAAAGAAGGACACAGCAAACAGCTGCGGTGCATTTAGGGGAATTTTCTTCTGTGGGCCCAGAGTTCTGAACAATTAACTCAGAAAGAACTTTTGAGTCTAAGCCATCTGTCAGTTGGGCTCTGCCTTGGAGCCGTGCAGAAGCTCTCTGTCATTCTGACAATTATGGGGACGCGGGGTTCTCAGCCCCTAAGTGTGCTCAAGATGATATTTTTAGTGAGTCATAAGCGATCGTCGTATCTTCGTCGTATCTTAAAACAGCTTGTCAAAAGAAGAATATTTTAGGTTTTATAGCACTTTTGACCTTCTTCTTCTTCTTTGTCTTTATTTTCTTTTAGAATTGCCCTTTGTAAATGTTTTCCCCTTAGGATTTTTCATTTGTTTGTAGCTACAAATCAATACAATTAGAGACAAAAGCCTTAGCTGAACATAAAAGCAAATTAATATATATGTTGAAGGAACATTTTGTTCAGTTTTTCTCTTCCAATTAGCCCAATTAGTCAGTGACATCTAGGTCTGGTCTTCCAGAAATAATTATGAGCCAACAGTCCAGTTCTCAACTGCAATGAGTTGTTTGGAGGGAGCTGGTTTTTCTGCACCAGTAGGTGTTCTGGGCCATAATTCCGAGTGCTGATGCTTCTCTTCCTCTTGTTCCTTAATTTTTGTCAATTAAGTTTGGGGTTTCAAACATTTGAAAGTAACTTTTCACTGTTAGATGGCATTTCCAGGAAAAATTAAAAGGTTACAGCTCTCTAAGAGGGCTCGTTTTATTTTAGTGTAGCACTCAGATCAACTGCAACGCATGGCTTCTTTTAATGGGCACACAGACTCTCGGGGCTCGGGGCCCTGGCGGGAGAACTTGGGGCTGGAAAGTGCTGGCCCAGCTCCTCCCCAAAGCTCAGTGCGCGGAGAAGCACAAGGAACACCCCCATTAACAAGAATTGCTTGGGCCCTCCCTGGGGGTAAAGCGGGTTACAACACAGCACTGAGAAGCTAAAGCCACTTCTGCATGAGGTCGATCCCCGCCTGCCCCGGAGGTGACCACAGGGTGTGGCAGACCTCTCCTGACCTGCCCCCTGCTCCCCTCAGCAGTGTGCTTCATCAGTCTTCCTGTCCTGCTCCCCACTCTGTCTCTGGTGAACCTCTCACCCCTGCACCTCTGGCCTGTACCAGTTCTGTATTCACAAATAAATATATCTTA
Organism: Condylura cristata; assembly: GCF_000260355.1. Classification (NCBI taxonomy): domain Eukaryota; kingdom Metazoa; phylum Chordata; class Mammalia; order Eulipotyphla; family Talpidae; genus Condylura; species Condylura cristata. The sequence goes on along the minus strand of NW_004567108.1, from coordinate 2,408,374 downwards.
AAAAAAAAGAACTGCTTGAAGTGGTAACCGGGCCTCCAGGTGTAAATGAAATCACAGGAGTGGGGCGAATTATTTGTCACATCCAGGAGCTGGGCCAGCCTGGCCTGGCTGACCCGCTGATGGGTGGAAACAGGAGGGGTGGCTGGGGTGGACACCTCTCCCGTGCAGCCCTAAGCCCTGCCCGGTGGGTTTTGAGGTGATGATGTCACACAGGCGAGGCTGTCACCCGCGTGGTACAGAGGGAAAGCAGACGCTCAGTAAGACAATCATAAACGTTGGGACGCTTAAGACCCGTTAGTGTTGCCAGAAGGGAAACGCGAGGGAGGGTTGCGCCATTGCACCAGGGAGAGTGGTCAGGTGGAGGATAAAACTGGACTCCCATTGGTGGCCTTAAGTAGTGGACACGCCTGCTGACCCTTAATGATGCGCACCTGAGGCTTACGCCTGTTGTAAACGCAATGTTACTTAAAGAGAAAACAAATTAAGAAAAAAAGAAGAGGGTGGAAACACATTCAAAGAAGAGAGGTACTCAGGGAGCTGCTCGGGATGGTGCCGAGCAGAACAGGCCCTGCTGCGGGGCGCCTGGGGGTTGTGAGGTGAAGCAGGGCGATTGGGGGGGTTGTGGGGTGAAGCAGTGCAAGCGGCGGGGAGTTTCCACAGGGAGGGGGGGGTCAGGGCAGTGAAGGCTGAGAAACAGCGCAAGTTTCCTTGGAGTTGGTCATGAAGGACCCTATGAAGCTTCTTTTGAGGTAGGATGATTTGGGGGGGAAGAGGATTCTTGGGGTGGAGAATAAAAGACCAGGGGAGCTTCAGTCTCTAAATAGATGATT
>NW_004567108.1:2400859-2404734 GCF_000260355.1 Condylura cristata | reverse complement strand
TTTTATTAGCCACATTCTGTCTGTCTCCTACGCTCCCAGTCTGTGGAGTGGCAGTGTTCCACAGAATCATTTATCATTCTGGGTTGCTGTGATCTTTTGTGGTTTTGTGACTTTATGATGGCATCTCATTAGATCGATACCTCTCTTAAGAAATCGCTGGTCATTAAGAAAAAAGGCATTTCTGTAACTACTGTGCATGTGTTTGTGTGTGTGTGTCCCTGCGAGTCTGACTTCCACTGTGGCCTTTCTGTTCCTCCCCCAGAGTGCTGAGTTGTAAGACTCTCTTGCCCTGCGCAAGTCCAGATTCCATCATTTTCGATCAGGCTTCCTTTTCTCATTTGTCTGCAGGGACTCTTGTGCCCTGAATGTAATATTTTTGTTCAATAAGCTTGACTCATAAATCCACTAGGAGTTATTAATGCTCTTATGACTTCTGCAGTAGACAGTGGCTGTGTCTCTGACCTCTGATTCAGTAGATCTCTTCTGAAGAGAAGGAGAGTAGAATTGCACCCGTGAAATATTTATATACTTTCCTTCACCCGAGATTTCAAGCGTGGATTAGAAGGGGAATGCACCCACAGAGGAGCAGTCCAAAGAGCAATGGATTCTAGTCATTTAAAAAGACCAGGGACGCCACTGACATCATGAGTGATTAATTTGAAGAACTATGATTATAAGAGTCTTTTTATGCAGTGAATTAGAAGATTTTTGTAGGTTTCATATTGAAATACTTTTCCATTGCATTAATCAGGTTCGCAGGATGTGTGTGGGTGTGTGCGGTGGGCACAGTTCAAGACAAAGACTGTCAGGTTGGGAGTCTGGGAAAGAGCCTGTTGTGGTTCAAGACTGAGGACTGTCTGCTGGTAGAATCCCCTCTTGTTCCCAGGAGGTCAATTTTTTTGTTCTGTGAAGTCCTTCAACTGACTGGATGTGGCCCACCGCCATTAGAGAAGGCAATCTTCTTTATTCTAAGTCCAACAATTTAAATGTGACTCTTAAAAAGCCTTCACAGAAACATCTAGAACGCATACCACAGCCCAGACCAGTTGACATAAAATTTACCATCACACAAATAATCTCTGAAAGTGTAAACATGTTTTGATTGCACTTGTGTTAATAGCAGTTTTTTCACTTTTGACAAACTGGGTGACTTCTCCAGCATAACTCAGATGGGTATTTACAGGAGCCTGTGTCCTGGTGGGGTGGGACCGGGGTGCACGCCTGGTCTAGGCAGTCATTGGGGGAGTCTTAGCACGTACTTGAATGTAGGCATTCAGTGCAAGCCCATGAGCACCACATGACTGCCTGGGTTTGCCTGCTGCCTGCAGGTAAGCCTTTTGAAACTGGACTGGATACATGATTCTATGGGAAGAACATTCTGGCAAGAATCACCAGTTGGGTGACAGCGACCCCCAAAGTCGCCATCAATTTGCATTTGACATAGAATTCCTAGACTTTTATGTTCCAGAATTTCTAGACTTCACCATTTTTATTGGTAACTCAATAGAGTTTATTGGTAGAGGCAGGCATGATATGTAGAGTGTTTGAAATGATAAGCCTGGACTGGACAGTAGGTAAATGGGATCATACACTAAGGATCCAAGACAAAGATGACAGAGTCAAATGAAGAGTCCTTTGTGACCCTAGGCTGTCCCATTGAGACTTCTGTAAATCTAGGAAGGTGGGCTGTGGCTGGGTAATATGGCATGTGTAAAAAACTTCAGGGGCCAGAGGGATAAACAGGTGTGGTGAATTTTCCCAAGCAAACAAGATGCACTGAAATGCTAGGCTCTGGCTGATTTTGCTTGCCAAACTGGCTTTGCCTAATGAGAGCCAGCATTCTCTCTCATCACCATACACTAAGATAACATTGCTAAAAGGGGCTCCCTTTACCAATTGCTAGGGGGTGCCTTGGGGTGCCTTCCCATTATCTTCTTATTTTGCCATTATTTAGAAAAGCGACGCTCAGAATTTTGTGTCCACGGCAGAAGCTTTAAAGTACAAATGTATTTGTGATGGCACATGTATCTCTGTTAGGGTATTTTACCTTAAATCAATTATATAAGTGTCCTTTAAGACATTTGTTTTGCCCAATGTTTCATCAGCATCAAGGCTTTTAGAAAGTGTTTGATCTCTCCTTTCCTGAAATTCCTTTAAAAGAATGAGGGTTTGACTAACATTTACAGTGAAACTAACCTGATTACTCTGAGCTATTTTAAAGAGGATTAGAATATTCAAGGAGGAGGCACGCTAATCTCATGACTAATGTTTTGGCCAATATAGCACAATGCTTTTTGATTACGAAAATTGGCGAGTAACCATCTCCCTAGGCGCCATCCTTTCTGGTCATGACGAGCAGCACAGACACGTTCCTGCTGGAACGGGGCTCTGCGTTAGCTCCACAGCCCCAGTTAGTCCCTGGTGGCTGGGTCACGTGGCGGGGGACTTCTGGGTAACGTCCCTGGGCTATTGACAGTGGTAGGCAGCTCATTATAGCCAAGTGTTTCCCATTGTTTAATCAAGGTTGAATGTAGGCATGGAGTGGCTGATGGTGGCCACAACAATCTCGGCAAGGTGCGCGCCAGGCTAGAGGTAGGCATGTCCAGGTTGAGTTTTCCAGCCGTCTCTTGTGCTTACTAACTTCGCATGGCCATGTGCGCAGGAGAGGGAGTCATTAACACCTCCTCTGAAGCTCAGGGCGAGATCTGACACCTCTGGTAATCGTATTTTCTGGGCCCAAACTGTCCTGGCTTGATTGAAAAAACGCCCAGCGACTTGAGGGCCCCGTTGTGCCCCAGGAATTCTGGAAATGTGCTCCGGCTACCAAACTGGCAGGTTTTCCGAGAGATGTTGAAAGTCTGTGAAGCAGGAGGCCAGACGCTCTGAAACGGGAGCACTTGGCGGGGTACCGGGGAGCTCTGCCCATCCTCCCTGCCCTCAGCCTCCGGGTGGCTCCTTCGCCATTATTTTCTGGTCCCATCACCGTCAGGGAGCCTGGGCCGGGGCCAGCCCCATCGGGACACCCCCTCCTTGCGGAACCGTCTAGGCCCTGCCCCCCTGGCCCCCCTTCTCCGCCCCCACGCGCCGTCCCAGGTGAAGCACAGCCCCGCTCCGTGGGCCGCAGGGCCCGTTCGCAGCCCGGTCAGCCCGTTCGCAGCCCCGTCAGCCCGTTCTCACCTCTGCAGTGGAGCTGTTACTAAAACGGACGCTGACCAGCCGTCACCCGGCCTCGGGGCCGACTCCGCAGAGGGCTTCGGGGTCGGCACGCGGAGAAACGCTGGGCTGCGGACAGCAAAACCGAGCACTGGCCGCCCCGGCCCCCGCGGGGGTCCTCAGTGTGTGGGGGCGGCTAGGAGGGCCTGGGGCAGCAGGAGCGGGACGCGAGCCAGGAGGCAGCCCCCCCAGAGGGCTCTGGGGAGACAGCAGCTCCAGGAAGCTCAGACAAGGCATGTGCAGGCGGCCCCAAGGGGCCCCGAGTGGCCAGGGCCCCACCGGTAACAGACAGCGTCCAGCACCGAGGCTCCCGCTTCCCTCAGGGCCGGCCCAGAAAACCACACGAACGCCCTGGGCCACCCGCATGACACCCCCTGCTAGTTCCCCGCCTCCAGCTTCTAGGCGGGGCACAGCCCAGCCGCCCCCTTTCCATGTGAACCCCCTCCCCCGCCCCTCCCGCCTGGCGGTGGCTCCGAGCCAGTGTTCCTGCGCTGTCGTGGGGGGTCTGTATCGCCACGTCCTCCGCTGTCCTTCCTAGGATACCCGGGAAATGTTTTCCGTGGGGTGCCGCCCCCCATAACACCCCTTTCCACCCACAGTGCAGGGAGGCGCCATGCCCCTTGGTGGGACTGGGGGGACTAGGAAAGGGCAAAGCCGGGGGG
>NW_004567108.1:2399422-2400337 GCF_000260355.1 Condylura cristata | reverse complement strand
CCCTGTGCCCACCCCAGGCGCCCCGCAGACCCTCAATTCTGTGCCAGATTCTAGGGCCTGCGCTGGCTGGTCTGTTTCACCCCCATGTGAGTGCGTCTCTGGCCACTCTCCCCCACCTGGCTCCTTTCACTTGGGTCATCCCTGCGGCTCCATCCGGCCGCTGAAATCTTTCTTTCCTTAGTGGCCAGCAGTGTCCACCTGTGTGTGGACCACACCTTCCACCACGGCTCTGTCCATGGTGCACCAGGCCGCAGTCCTGAGCACAGCCGTCCCTGCGACTCCCTGACCTGCGCTTGGGCGGGGGCGGGGGTCCGGCGGCCGCAGCACTGCCCTGGCGTTGAGACCTCCAGGCAGTGTCCGCGGGGGCTGCCCGGCCCACGCCAGGCAGAGGCCCTTTAGCGGGACGGCTTTCCAGGGTGCACGACTGTGCAGCTGGCCATGCAGATCAGTGGGGGTGGTGCGAGTCAGGGGTGCAGAGAGAAGAAAGAGCCGCTGCTGGAAATAGCCTGGCTGAAAGCCGGGAGGCCGGGTGGTGGAAACAGGGGCCGATTTATGGGGTCTTCACGGTTCCCGCCTGCACCATAACTCTCGGCTGGACGCCTGACATGTGCCCGATGAGGCAGTAAATCGGGGCCTCTGTTGTGCGTGTGGAAGGCCCCAGTTTTCATTCCGAGTCTTTGGCGTCGCGGGGGCTGCAGGTCTCACATGTGGCTGATAGGCGAGTTGGTCTTGGGGGGCTCCAGGTATGCCCAGGTTTTCCCAGGAGCCTGGGGCTGCCGGGCCTGACCTGCATGGACACTGCTCCCCGCTCCCCCAGATAGGTCACAGGGGCAGCTCTACTCCAGCTCCTCGGACCTTTCACTCTGAAGACGCTTTCTGGCAACTGCTCTCTTGAAGGTCCTGCTACTTGGGGGC
>NW_004567108.1:2364851-2397982 GCF_000260355.1 Condylura cristata | reverse complement strand
GGCCATTTCCCCGTGCTGGCCTCCAGCGTCGCTCCTGGCTCCAGCCCCGCTGCCGCTCCCTGTGACCCTTCCTCTCTGCCACTTTTCACAGCCGCCCCCAAGGATGCATTTGGCTTCCTTTCACGCTGACGGTCAGCCCCCCGGGCTTGCTGTGTCTTGCCGGGGCCCCCTGCACACCCACTGCCCGCCGGCTGCCCGCTGCTTCCCCGGGAGCCAGCAGCGGGCACCTGCCTTTGGGCTGTGCCTGTGCCTTTCCTCACCCCAGGGGCTATCAGCGGCAGCACTACTGAGACTTGGGGCCAAGCGACTCCCCCCCATGGCGGCGGGTACAATGGGGTCCCCGCGTCCACCACGTGGGTCCCAGCAGCAGCCAGCTGTCCAAGTCATGACAACTAAGACGCGTCCAGATGTCGCCACAGTCACCTGGGAGGCGACACCAGCCCCGCCCGCGTGTCACGGCCCTCCCCGAATGCGCCCCACACTCGCCCGTCCCCCAGCAGGGGCAGCGTCTGGCCCCGGCATCGACCCGTCCCAGCGACGGCCGGAGTGTGCTGGCCACAGCAGCCTCGTCTTCTGGAGGGTGAGAGGCTCTGGCCACAGCAGGGAGAGAGTGGTGGGTCTGGGCGTAAGGCGCCCCCCAGGGCCCGCCTTCCAGGCCACCCCCGCCTGTCGCCCTCGTTTCACCAGGGCTTACTGTCGTCAGTTCCAGGCCTAGCGAAGCGGGGCCCCCCGGCCCCCCACCAGTCTCTCTTGAGGTTGCACCCGGCTGTTCCCGTAGAACGTTCTCGGGGTCACGGTACTTGTCTAGCTTTGCGCCTTTGCCCGGCGCCCGGCCCTGGCTCCCCTCGTCCGTCCCGGAAGCCGCGAGCCGCAGTCTAACTACTGCAGGAGCGCCCTCGCCCCAGCGCCTTCCCACACAGGGGCCTGTCTCCTCCTCAGAGGCAGCTCAGGGCGGAGCACAGAGCACAGGTCTCCCTGGAACCTGCCTGCGGCTCCCCTTCCACTAGCATCTGGAACTTCTCCGATGGATCCTTTGGCTCCAGCTCAGCAGCTGGGGGAGGCGGCGGGAGGTGGCAGGAGGCGGCCCACAGGAGGACCCGCCCCGCCTGCAAACCCCAGTGGCTCCTGCCCTCGCCGGGCTGCTGTCCAGCCACATGGCCACGCGGCCGGCTGCAAGGCAGGCTGGGAGAGGGAGAGGCAGCCCTGCCCAGAGGGGAGGCCACAGCATTGCGCCGCCAGTCTCCTCACAGGCTGGTGTTGTGCACCAAAACAGTGCTGGGCAGATTTTTTTTTTTTTAAAAGATTTATTTATTTGTGCATACAGACTTGGGTTCAGGGCAGAGGTGCAGGGGCGGCGAGAGGCTTCACCAGAGACAGAGTGGGGAGCAGAACAGGCAGATCGACGAAGTACACTGCTGAGGGGAGCAGCGGGCGGGTCAGGAGAGGTCTGCCACGCCATGTTCTTCTCCTCCCCTCCTGGGGCAGGCGGGGATCGAACTCATGCAGAAGCGGCTTAAGCTTCTCAGTGCTGTGCTCTAACCCGCTGCGTCCCCAGGGAGGGCTGCTGGGCAGATTTTTTAAACTGCAGTAACATGGCTTATGAGACTGCCCGTGGCTTAGGATTGTGCCTCCTCAGATGAGGCCCTTATCTCTTTTCGTGTCATCCAGATTGGAAGAGATTATTTTGCCCGGGATGAGGAGCGCTGACACGCTTTGCTGTGCATGGGAGGCTTGTGGGAGGTCAGAGAGTGTCAGCTCGGCCACTGAGCCCTGCTACAGCTTGGTGGAGCCATTTCTCCCTCAAGGGCCTCGATTTCTTTATCTGCTCTCGTCGTGTCCGACACAGACATCTGGAAGGGGTCCGGGTCAACAGCACAGTTCTGTTTCTAGAGAAGACCTGAAATCGATGTTTCCAGACTGATGTCTGACCAGCGCCGCCCCCCGACACTCAGTCGTGGAAGGACATGCATTAAGAAGGGGGACGCCAGCGTGTCGGTCGGATGGCTCGGGCGCTGGCAGACAGGTGCATTTCCCTCTGCCTCAGGTCCGGCGAGGCTTGACCCAGGAGTGTGGTGACCGGGAGACGCCGTCACCCTTCGTGATAACTGGTCAGCCAGTGTCGTGGCTTATATCGGAGTGTCAGAAAGCTCCTTGAGATGGTTCATGTAGGTGATGTTCAGATTTACAAAAAGATACCGGCGGGGACTGCATGGGACTCACAGCAAAGGTTATTTGTTGTCTACCTGACACCCTGATTTGACCGGAGCTCCTGTGTTATCCGGTAGCAACATTCATGTGGGCCCTTAGCCTCAAGCACTGGGCTGGCTCAGGCTGCTTGGTCTCCAGTTCTGACCAGCAGCATTCATGTGGGCCCTTAGCCTCAAGCACTGGGCTGGCTCAGGCTGCTTGGTCTCCAGTTCTGACCAGTCTGGACAGTGGCCAAACTGCCCGCACCCTCCAAGATGTGTGAGCTGTCACTGCAGGTATCTTCTCCTGCCTCATTAGCTGTAGGTTTACGCCTTGATGACTGACTCGAGCGCCCACACATTGATTCCCAGCTCCACTCAGTAACCTGCTGGGTCCTCACCTGCTTCCTCTCTGTTCCTTGAGTGGGTGCTTTCCTTCCAGTCTCCAGTAAAGGGGAGGTCATGGCGGCCCACTCATCTTCCTTTCCACCTGACCAAAATTACTCAGCTGGGTCTTTAATGATTGTATTTTCTTCTCCTTTATTAAAATTGGGGTTGACCTTAACATCTGTGAGCCATGTTCTGATTTAATTAAGATATACTTGGCTTGGTCCAGAACCACTTATAAATTTTAATTAAACTGGATATATATTAAACTGAATTATTCTACAAGAATCAGTGCATTTGATAAAGAATGCAATTATCTGTGTTTGAAACACTATAGTTTTATAGTGTTTGAAATGATAATTCTAGAGGGGAAGTCACTTTAGGTCAACTTTGGCCTTAAATAAGCATAGATGAATGAGGCCACTCCTAGATTTGACTTTAATTTGCATTAAAGAATACATATTTCTTCATCTATTCATTGGCCAGTGAGGGTCTGTTTAGAGCAGGGACTGTAGAGTCGCCGGCTGGAAAGTGTGACCTGCAGACTCGTGACTGACCTTGTGCTGGTCTTCTAGCACAACTGAGCTAGTTGTCAGCTTGAGCACAGTGATTACCTCTTCTTACTCGTTTACAAGTTCACCTCCATTAGTAGCTAGGAAAATGTTTGGGTAGAGGGTGTCTACACTGTTTCACTCTGGGGAGAAAAGAAAAAATAGTTTTTTTGCTTGAGTAAATGCTGTCAGCTTTGGGAGGCAAAGGAAGGCTTTCTGGAGATAAGTGTAACAGACTGAGTTGCAAACATTTATCGAAATCCCCAAATTCGTATGTTGAAATCCTAACTCCCAATGTCATTGTGTTTGGCGATAGGGCCTTCAGGAGGCAAAATGGAAGGAAGTTGTGACTGGGCCCTTACGCTGATAGGATCGGTGGTCTTATTAGGAGAGAAAGAGACATAAATAACGGTCTCTCTCTCTAGATGCTCACACCTTGGCTCAGTACCAACCCTTCCCACCCTGGCTGGGAAGAGAAGCCCTGATTGTCAGGCCCTGAGCACCCCGGCACTTTGGGCTTGGTCTTGAAGCCTCCCAAACTGTAAGAAATGAATTTCTACTTAAGCCACCAAGCCTGTGATATTTTGTATGGCAGCCAGAGCCCACTAAGACGGTGATCCTGAGTCCATCCTTCTGACACAGGTGGGATCTCCTGAGGCAGCTGGCATTCTGGCCCTGGGGTTGGAAAGCTATTTCTGGTGTGGTTTTGCTTTTGCTGTAAGAGACTCTTAGGTCAGCCAGTCCTTGCTCCTGAGAACAGTGTGGGCTCCATCCTAGGATTTGTGGGACAGCCTTTGACGGCAGAGTGAAGCTACCCAAACTGCCTTGGGATTGAGTCATACTTCGACCTATTTACAGCACACCTTGACTGATGAACTTTGCAGCCTCGGAACTTGGGATTTACAACCTAATGTCCTCCTCAGAAACAAGAAAGCAGAATTCTGTTTCTCAGGTCGACATGGCTCCACTCTGTCAGGGGGAAACTCCTCCATTAGAAGAGGTATTAATCCTTTCCCTTTTTGTGTCCCATTGAGTCTCATATGTCAACAGATTTCAGAACAGTGAAAAAAATCTCAAGTTCAGTTTAATATTTGATGTGACTTTTACACTGCTGAGTCGTGTCCAGCCTTAAAACCGTGGTTCCTGTCTTTCCCTCTGAGTCTCACCTTCTGTAGCTTTGATGCACTAAAAATGCTCTCAGCAGATCAATGGAGAGTACCAGTCCTCCAGACATAGAGCTGTGACAGAAAATCAATGTGTGGTGTGGACAGTTGAAGAGAACCTTAAATAATGTCTTAAAAGAATCTGCACTCTGTTGTCCCTTCCAGCGCCTGTGGAGACTGCTGGCAGGGTCCAGAGATTTCATACACTTTCCTTCATAGTGTGAGGAGTTACAGAGAAACCGGCTGATGAAAACTCAGTCAACATCACCATTAAAGGGCATTTGGATTCACAGATGATTTAGACACTTCTCCCCACCCCTTCCCTATGGTGAGAATATTTTAAAAATGCTAGGTGTTTTGCTCAAGTCCTGCTTGACCTAAACTGAACATTTCATTTTCCTTCTCAAAGCAACATTTCATAACTTTTACTTGTTAGCATCACTTGGTGCCAAGAAGAGTGAGAGGATGTTGCTGGAGAGAATCACAGGCTACTTTTTCTGAATGTCAAATGGGAAGAAGAGGGGTAAAGCCTCTATTAATTACTTTCTTGTTACACCATGAAGCATTACAATGCTGCTTTTTGTCATATGCCTGCAATTCCCAAAATATTGAAAAAGACCCATCACAGCCATGGATGATGATTTTTGCTAGATACTACTGTCAGCTTTGAATTTCACATGGTGGGGTGCCACTTAGAAGACATACCCTGAAGCTTTTGTGGAACAAAGGAAAACTTTTTAGATATGAATAGGTAGGTCTTGGAGGGCACACTTCATAATATTTGATGTTGCCATGTTTGTTAAAATAACAGCAACAACAAATCGGGGACAGAGGAGAAACTCAAAGGGCACTATTAGTAGTGAGACTAAGATGTGAGATGAGATTTAGAGTTGGTCTGTCTGTGAAGGTGAGATGGACATTAAATTCAGCAGAAAAGGAGATGCAGCCCCAGGTAAGAGAGAAGGTGTGACAGCCTAGGCTTGTGACCAGCATCTGAGGTGGAGGGCAGCCTTGGGAAGCTGAGCCCTTAAAATGTGGGTCTGATGAAATCTTCAGATAGACAGTGTCTGACAATTGCTGGATGGTATCAAGAGGCACACACACACACAGACACACACACAGAAGCTGGTCTCAGAGACACCAATGTATAATTACAAAAAAGCATTTCAATCATAGTATCTATGAGATATATTGATAAGGACAAAAAAATTACATCTTAAGCCTTTATTTTTACAAAGCTACTATAAGTCCATATCATGAAGATTAACATTAAATTCAAATGAAAAAAATAAGATCAGTGTTTATAATAAAACGACCTGTTAAATGTGTTGTCCTACTCAATGTAGGATGATTCCTATGATGTAAAGGTCAGTGGAGGAATCACAACACTACCTCCTGGTGGTAATGAGTCTTAGTGGCAGAGACAGCTTTTTCAAAAATGGTATTCTTCCCAAGATGAACTGTTAGGTGGTAACAAACTGTGACTTAAGCTCAGAGCTGGGAGAACTGTAACTCAACAGCAGCTCGACTTGGGGAGAGTCTGTTGTGAGCTCACCATGAAATACCACTCGGCTGTTAAAAACAGCAGAGATCTTGTCATCATGGCAACATGAATGGGGCCGGAGGGTTGATGCTGAGCGAAGCCAGTCAGAGGAGAAAGGCAAAGAGGATGCTGTTACATGTGTGTGGGCTATAAAGAAACAAAACAAAGGCCTGACAAAACGAAACCAAACAGACCGTGGACGTCTGCCCGCAGAACTGGGGCTCCCCGAGGAGGCTGGGGAGGCCAAGGAGCCCACGGGTCTGGGGTGGTATGGTTGGCGAGAAACATCTGGGACTGTGTGGACCTTCTCTAAATCAACGTTATAAACGAAGGCGACCTCAATAATAAAAACTAAGGGAATTCAGGCACTTGGCAGCTTCTTTGAGTTTCCAAAAGACTCCACGTCAACTTAAGAGAGAAGCTGAAAACAGAGCAGACGATGGGAAGAGCCGACTTGCCTTCCTCACCTGCCCTCACCTTCGCAACGACGGTGTCCAGGCCCCCAGGGCGCCGTCAGGCTACGGCGGGTGGCTCCGTCGGGGACCTGAGCTCTGGTCTGGGAAACCTGCCCCCTGTGCGATGGGAAGGGAGCGTGAGGCACTCGCTCGTGGGCTGAGTGAAAAGAATCAGCGGCATCCAGGTCACTGGCCTCGCGGAGGGGGGCGGCTCGCTCTGGGTACCGGCCGAGATGACAGCCTGGGAGAGACGGTCCCAGGAAACGACGACCATCCCTGTGCACAGCACGGCTGTTTAGTTTTCCTGCCTTCCACCAGGAAGTGCCGCTAATGCATCTGCGCTGGCCATGACGTGCTGGCCTGCTGGCCTCGTGGACGGCTCTCCTGGAGAAGAATGACCAGCCCTCCTGGGGCCGGCGAGGAGAGGGCGGCCCTAAGAGAGGCCGGCCACCGCAGGGGGCCCAGCGACTAGAAACAGTGGCTGGAACGTTCGTTTGCGAGAACGAAGCTAGCAGGGCGTTTGCTCGATTCCAGGTGATGGCTCTGAGGGATGACGGCAGCGTCTCCCTGGGGGGGTTTAAAGCTCGGCTCTCTGAACACACGTGTGTGGACGCAGCTCCATGCGATGCAAGCTGGGTTCAGGGGTTCACTGTAGAGAAAGATGGGGAGGTTGATGCGGACTCCCAAACTGACGGGCACGGGAAACATTTTAAAGCTTTGTGAATTCCCTTGGTTGACAGTGCTCTGGGCGAGCAGGGGTCCCCCAAGAGCGCACAGATCACTCTTTAGGGGGTGCACCTGAAATGCTGTTTTCCTTCTTCAGAAGCGAACCCAAGATTCAGCTGAGTTCTGACCCCGCATGGAGATCCCGTCCGATGCCCGGCTCAGGGCCGTCTCCCCGCTGCCACGTGGGCTCTGCCCAGCCAGTTGGATGGTCCTGACACCCCCTCCTTCGACTTCAGGCACTGTTAGCTGTGCTTCTGACCCAATGGCGACAGATCAGAGGGTACCCCCAGCCCCCCCTCCCCGAAAGTTGACTTCCTCGGATGCGCTGGTGCTCAGGAAACCCCTTTCCTCGCTGGGCCACAGCTCCCTTGTGAGGAGCGGGAACAGGAGCGCACAGTGAGGAGGAAGAGGGGCTGTGAAGTTGTGGGGAGCCATTCTCCCATTTGCAAGTTCTCCAGAGCCCCCTCCTCTGGGCTCTCATGGGGCTTCATGTCATGGGCACGGGCGCTGAAGTCATTGTCCATCCACAGCTGAACTCCACGGGCTCCCCTCCCCACGGGTGACAGGAGGCGCCAACCTTCTAATCCCAGCTGGTTCCCCTGGCCACCAGCTCCGATCAGTGGCTGCTCCAGGTCACCTTACCAGCATAACAAGAGGCACCTCTAACACCAGCAATCAGGACCTTCCCGACTGGAGCGGAGTCAGGAGTTGCCATGAAGGACCCTGGAGCTAAGCGTGTGGTCACCTGAGCACCCAGGGACACTTGCGGGCACAGCCACCCACCCAGCGTCCAGGGAGGGCTGCGGGCAGGCGCGCTGCGGGCAGGCGCGCGTCAGCCCGGGGAGTTCTCGGCCAACAAAGGCTGCCCGGGTGGCCCCAGGACATGCCAGCAGCTCTGGCTTTTCTGGCACAAAACCCAGAAGAAGAAATAAAAGAAATCTGTGCTGTGCTTTGCCCGAACCTGTGCGAAGTCTATAGTGAATCTCCCCATCTCAGGTTTTCCGAGTTCAGCGTTTTCTTTTGTTTTGTCAGGAGCCTACAACTCACTCCGGGTCCGAGGTCCTCTTTGCTGCTCCCCCTGAACTGGAATCAGGCTGCTGGAGCTTCAGCAAGACCCTTTACTAGTGTGGGGCTGAGGCCCAGGGCAAGGGGAGAGCCCTCAGAGTCAGGATAGACAGGGAAAAGCCTCAGGAGCGTTACGGGGGGCTCCAGGGGAAAGGCCAACTCGTTCCAGAGGGCACTCATCAGACACCCCAGGACCTTCCAGAACAAGGACGAGAAAGAAAAGCTAAGGGCCGGGACGCAGGCTTAGCTCTGGGCACAGAGGCGCTGAGGCAGAGACCCCGAGCGCTGACCAGCCGCAGAGACTGTGGAGCCCCAATAATCGGGGGGAGCAGGTGCAGGCCCCCTGAGGCGTGGCTCCGCTCGGCTCCCTCGCCCCTCCTGGCTCGTGCCACCTGGGGGTCCCCCTTTATTTCTGCCCCCTTTCTCCTTACTGAGCTTTTTCTCTCTCTAAACAAACCTGCCTCCTCTCGCCTGCCCACGAAGTTCCCGCTGCAGCTCCGTGAGACGCTGCCCGCTTGCCTGAGGCCTGGCTCGGCGCTACCTGGCCGCCGGCGTCTGTCCTCGGGGAGACTGGGCCTGGGCACCTGAAATTACGTATCAGGCTCACGGGAGGACAAAAAAGTGTAGCTTATTTAGGCAGTTTACTTGTAAAGAGTGTCCTGCACGGGCTGTCACACACCGGCCCCGCCTGGGACACTCTGCGTTTTGGGTCTCTAGCCCAGCTCTCCGGGACTGCCTCTCCCTTTTCTGGGGGTGCCCACAGAGAGGGGCTTACCTAGCACTTGCCCGCAGAGGGGCGGATGGTGTCTGAAGACCGATCGGGGTCTGTTACGGGAACTCCTTTCTCCTCGCCCTTCTCCCTCCCCCATTTTCTCTCTCCGTTCCCCCTGCCAATGAACGGCCTCTGAATGCAGTAAGACTTTGCTCTCTGCCTTTCAGCACACAGATGGCCAGACCCTTTTAGAATGGGCAAAATGGGCTTTTACCCCTCAGTAGTTTGGGGGTCCCTGGATGCCTCTGGTCACATGGTTTCCTAGACACAGGCATCCCTGGGCTTCTACTGGGGGCTCTTTGGTTCTGCCTCTCAAGCTCGTGATCCAGTAAATGCAGAACAGCCAGCGGGCAGCCTCGGCCACCCCAGCTTCAGGCTGCTGCGGAGGACACTCCTGTCAGTCCCTACCTCCCCCCCACGGGGGGCGGGTCCCCTCTGGTGCCTCATCTGCCTGTCCTGAGAACACACTGGAAAGTATTTTGGGAGTCCCCCCGCCCCCAGCAGGTGAGAGCAGAGCCATCTGCACAGACTAAGTCGGAACAGGGCCGTCGCGGTGCAGCCTGGCCGGACCCCGCTGCCCGGGAAGCAGCCGTCCAGCCCGCACTGCCGGCCGAGTCGCCGGTAAAGCTTTGATGATGGAGTCCAGCCTTCGTCTCTGCACAGTGCAGTCTTTATACAAGGGGAGCGCCTCGCACTCCCGTGCGGCCATCTTCACTAACAGCCTGTGTTCACACGGGGCAACTTGGAGCCGGAAGCTCCCTGCCGAGAGAAATTACATTTGCAAAGCCAGCGACTCACTGCTCACACCCGTGTGGTTCAGAATGCAAACTCCGAACGAGTGTTTGTGGGAGCCCATGTGTCAGCACCAACAGGGCCGCCGGGAGTTGAGTCTGCACTCTGATGACCTAATAAAGCCTACGGACGCGTCGTGCCCAGCCAACAGCCCCTTGGCCTGCAGGCCGCCCTCGTCGCAAGGAGCCCTTCCGGGCTTTTAGGATAAAGAAGTCAAACGAAGCCACGCACGTCTGCTGCAGCCCCCAGAGGGGAAATGCCATTTCTGCTCATCCTTCACATTCTGCTGTGCACCCTTTTATTCTCGATCTGACCAAAAGGTCCAGGAGCTGGTGATTCTAGGGGCCAGCGGATGTCTGCAGGCACGGCCCGTGTGTCACCCGCCCAGCCGAAGCCACCATCAGGGCACCACTGCACAGAAAGGAAAATCAATAAGTAATTTCTTTCCCCCGTGTCGCTCCATGGGGGACAGGACAGCACCCCACAGAGTGCGCCCCAAGCCAAGGCAACGTAGCACCCGGCTCTAAATGAAAACAAAGACAGATGGGTGAGTCGGGAGCGGCTGGTAGGTGCTGGCGTGCAGGAGGCATTTTCTCACTGGCGTTTAATTTTAGCTCACCAGGCGCTTTCCTATCGAGGCTGCTGTTGCAACAATAATTCTATTTACAGAAGGACACGTGGAGTCTTTTTCGGGGTGAAGGGTGAGCCTCGCACCTCTTGAATCGGAATCCATCCGTGGCCTCATCTCTCCCACTTTGGAGAGTCCTCTGAGAAATTGCCAGTAAGCGAGGAGACGCCGCTGCCCAGGGCCGAGTATCCCTCCTGCGTGCGGGTGGCCGGCCACAGTGGCCATCTATCATTCTCTGCTTCCAGAGCTTCGCCGCTAAAACGGAGCTGATTCAGCTGAGTTAGAGAAAACAGTAGCAGCATCAAGTGGAAAGAGCTTAGTGGTTTTGTGGTTGACCCATGCTTATTCCTGTGTTACTTTCTGAAATAAGTATGGTAGACAAAGCCCGTCATTCCGTTCTTGCAGCGAGTGGGAGCTTGCTACTCTGGAGACGTCTTTCGGAACTTGGGCTGAAGGGTCAGTTGACCCAGCCCACGCGCCTCCGGCTCTCTGGAGCTGCACCAGCCTTCTCCCTCGCAGGCCGAGCGTGCTGCTTTCCTCTCGGACTTGCCTGTCCCCGTGAGTGATGGCCTGCACATGTAGCAATATTTCCAATTATATCAAGATGATGAAGCCACAGAAAAGTTCGAGAAACAGTTCTTGATCCGTTAATAGAATTAATGGTCCCATTAAGTCCTCTAACAAGTTTTATTTTCTCCTGTGTGCTGGGAAGCATGAAATTATCATGTAAATTATGTCACCTCTGTGCAAACAATTTACAAGGTGCTGTCCACGTTCCTGTGGAAGCCGTGGCTTCTTGGCGCATTAACCGTGTCCTCCCTGGAGCGTTCACCCGCCTCGCATGGGAACTGCGTTGATTTCTTGTTTGAACCTCTCCCACGAGCCGTGAGTTGTGTTTAGGGGATGTGGAACTAGACCCCATTAACACCTTTGGGCTTAAGATTTTGCCAGTGGAAACAGTCAGAAGGAGGCTCGTACGCATTTCCTAGCACTGCTAGCTGGCTTCATAACCTTTTAAAGGCTATTTTCTCTTTTGCTTTCCTTGAGTCTGTGCTTGTCTTACTGCCTGTGTGCTGGGGTCCCACTGGCCCAGCTTCCAGAGCGTTCTCTGAGGGCTCCTGGGCGATAATCTGCCTGCATGCACAGAGGCTGCCGTGGCGGGAAGGGTGCGGCAGCCGCAGAATCTTGACCCTGCTGACCCTGGGAGCAGCCGCCTCGCCCAGGAGCTGACCGCCGGGCCCTGCAGCCAGAGAAGGGGCAGCTTCCGCACTCGTGGGTTTAGCTGTGTGCAGCAGCTGTTGCTGTACGTCAGCCAGTGCGCGCAGCCCTTCACCAGGAACTTGCATTAATTAGGAGTGCAAGCCCAAAGGCCCCCAAGGAGAACAATGGGGAACATTCCAAACCCTCGGGCCACAACAAGCATGTGTTTCACATCGCTTCACTAGTGGCAGGCCTAGCCGCTCGGGAATGTCGTTTTCTTAGCAGAAGGTTATTTCCAAGGTGCGTTTTGTTCAGCTTTCAAATGCCGTGAAAACAGCGCTCCCATGCCCGGCCCGGTGGCCTCGCCGTCCTGCGACAAAGCCGGCCGTCGGCGCTTGTTTTCAGCACCCAGCTAATTGCAAAGCAAGTTCTGGCATCTCGAGGAGGTGGAGGATGGGAAATATTCCTCCTGCCACTTGAGTTGAGGCAGAATAACAAGGTAAGAATGTCGGGTCCTTTCTTCCCTGCTGCATCGTTACAGAGGCTGTCGTCGGGGGAGACAGCTGAGTGTGTGGGCTCGTTTACGTGTGTGCATGCTCACGCCTGTGTGTGTGCACACGCGGGTGCATGTGCTCATGGCTGCATGCACGCAGCACGTGCCCACGGCCTTGGCTGCAGTGCCCATGCGTGCACACACGCCTGCATGTGTGAGTGTGTGCGCCCTATGTCTGCACGGCACGTGCATGTGCGAGGTGGGTGATGCAGAAGGACAACTTGCATAGACCCTGGACCCTGCCGAGAGCTGGGGCTTCTCCCTGTGGTTCCCGTCCACTGGAGGCAAGACCAGATTCTACCTTTGTCAGTGCTGGGAGTTGGGAGATTGGTTTCCTGGCCTTTGTGGGGACTCGCGCCTCTCGGGGGTGAGCAGCCTTCCGACTGGCTGTCCCCCGGCTCGAGGCAGCTACTGCCCCCAGTTTGACACAATGGCCGGTGCGGAGCAGCACCTTTGTGCGGTCTGTGACCTGAGCCAGGCGCGTCCCCCCACGAGAGCCGTGACCCCCACTCCGGACGCTTGTGTCCCGGGGGCCTTGGGAGGGACCAGCCAACGCCACACAGGACCTGCTCAGGATGTTACTTGGCTAAAGGCAAAAGCCAGCGCCTGGCGTCTGCACATTATGGTGCCTCCTGCGTGGCTCTGGGCTGACAGCAGCACCCAAGCATGGTGCTCAGGGACCGTCACAGCAGGTGGCACTCGTGTCTAGGACAGGTTGCCAGGAAAACGAAGCCCATGGTGGAGTGTCATTTCCTACCCCCTTCGATGCATTTACAGAAACGCTCTAGGGACGAGTCTTGGGAACTGCATGGACAGTTGCTCAGACTTTCGGAGTCTGGCCCTCGCGTCACACACCCGGGGCTCGTGGCTGTGCTGCCTGCACAGAGAGCAGGTGGCCCTGGGGGTGCCCAGGGCCAGAGCGGGGCCGCGAGCAGCAAGGTCACGAGAGAAATGAACACACATCTTCTCTTTCTTAACCACTTGACAGTAACTCATGCATTTGTTCGTGAAGCCACTGGAACATTTTCTGGGGACCCCAACCCTGGTCCCACAGGCGAGAGCACAAAGCCATCATCACAGACAGGCGTCCCCTCTCTCACGGCAAAGCCAGTGTCTTCACCCCTGATGGCCCAGGAGCCGAGAAGGACTAGCGGCGGCGGCCACCGTTGCTGCCCTGCGTTCCTTCTTCAGAAAGGGATCAAGTTCTCCATTGCCTCCTTCCTGCAACGGGTTGGGCCAGTGAAGGACTGTAGAAGCCCCTCTGTTGAGAATAATTCCCTTCTTAATTTCAGTGACTCACTGTTCCTATCTGTATAAACTAAACTCAAACACTCGTGTTTCTTGGGAAAGCTCCTGCAGGCGGGACTCTGTCCAGAGGCTCTCCAGGCAGGTCCTCAAAGTGATGATCTAACAAGGCTGCTGTCTAACTCATGCAGGCTTTATTTCCAGTTAATACTTTCATCCTCTGGTTACCGCTTCACGAACGATCACTGCTTTCTGGAGCCCGTCAGAGACTTCCAGGTAGCAGGATGGGTCTTCAGTCCCTCGCGGGCGGTTAGATGCAGGTAGGCAGAGAGGCCACTTGGCTTGTTGCCTTATTCACGCACCTCCCAAGTGCCGCACGCTGTCCTGGCCTCTAATGAATGAAGCTCGGAACAAGCGGAATCAGCGTGTCCTGGCACCTGCTTCCGTTGGAGCAGGAAACAGCACGGAGGGGCCAGAGGAGTCACTGGGCTGGCAGAGCGCGGCACCTGGCTGGGGTCGGGGGCACAGGGACTCGGGACCCCTCAGCCTCACGGCTGTGCATGCCTGCCTACACCCCATGATGTGTTTTGCCTATTGGTCCGACTTTGGGTTGGATTGTGAAAATACGTCCTCCCAATTTCTGCTAAATTTGTGATGGGTGTTTCAGGAGTCAATGTCAGTATCATTCCCAAGAAAGTCTCACGTGTCCCTGTGTTTTCTTGTCATGGTGGGCAGAAGCTGGCCGTTTTGAATAGACCGCGCTTTTGATCTCTAGATCCTACGAGTATGCCACTCTAGGAGGGTGCCGGGGCTTGCAGGTGAGACTCAGGGTGCTGAGAGGAGAGATTTTCCTGCTTTACCCCTGGCCCTCTTCACTGCTCTCTCTCCTGTTCAAAGAAGAATGATAATTATTCTTACTTAGATGGTCACATGATTCTCACAAAATTTAAGAATTAAGAGCTATAGGTGGCACTTTGCTGTGTCTTCATTTTTTTTTTTTTTGGTGGTAGCCGTGATTTATAGCATCATATACATTTCAGGCACAGCACTGTGTTGGCACCTGCATACGCCATCAGCGATCACCACCTGGAGTCCACTTCCCACCCACCACCATGCGTCAACCCTTTCCTGTCCTTCTCCCTGCCCCTCCCCCCGCCTAGCCCCCCACAATCCCCATTCTGCTCTCAGAATCTGAGTTTGTTTTGTTTTGCTCTGTGTCTTCACCATTTTATCTTCTCATCCTGTGAACAAATCTTTGATTGGAAATGGAAAGTAAAAGATCGATACGTTAGAGCCTGGAGTCTCTGGGCTAGACTAACATTTCTTTGTTTTTCTGGTAGCTTCCAGGTGTTACCTACATGTACTGCCTCCCACTATTTTCCAACACAGAGCCTTGAAATCCTGCCTGGGAGCAGGATGGATCTTTCACGGGGACAATATTTTAGTGATATAAAGAAACCGAAGTAAAACACAATTTTGTCAAGCTGGCATATTGCTGTCTGCTATGAGGTGATTGGACTTGAGGATTCCACTCTTTCTTTCTCAGCAGGAAACTTGCACCGCAGCCCCTGGAGAGTGACTCAGGCAAAGCAATTGCTAGGTAGAAGCAATTCGACACTCCAGAGCCAGTTAGATGAGGTTTCTTGCAGAGTCTTCCTCCAGAAGTCAGCAGAGTCAGGTTTCTCCTCTTCCATGCAAAATAATCATGGACTAAAGGGCCTCACGGCACCCTTCAAGCATCATTCATTTCCTACTTCAGCTTTCCTGGCCTCAGGCCTGGTCTGGAGTAATTAGTCTGGTCATCCCAATTGCTCCAATACTCTGGTCAGATACTTCAGTAGGGAACCCCGTCATCCATCAACCTTCCCACAAGCACACAGCTTCATTTGGGAAGCAAATACGAGGAACTGACGGGACGCAGTTCTTCATTAGGAGTTAGAGACCCTTTCAGGGCAGACTGCAGTGTGCTGCAAAGCAATGACCAGAGGTTTGGAAGAGTTGAACTAGTTAAGTCAGTCCTCGCTTCCTTCTATACTTGGCTGGACTTCAAAAATGCCGGTGCTTCACCCTAGCCAGGCAGCTCTGATCATGCTCTTCTGGAGATGGAGCCACAGTAGGTAAAGTAAATTGCAGGCACATCGTCAGGGTCAACCACCTCTGACCAAGGTGCTGAAAACACTATGTCCTTGATGAAAAACATGGTATTGCTGGGTCCTTTTATCCAAGGGCTGGGGCAAGCAGATTATATGATAGCCAGTGTGAAGGAGCTGTCAGGAGTGGGGGAGACATGCCTTTGTCCTGGGACATGGGTCAAGGGGAGGAACAGTGACCATGATGGCCAGAAATGCAGGACGATCAGCAACGCCAGTGGGTGCTGCTCAGAGCCAGTCAGGGCTGAGCACCAGGCAGTCGGTGCTTCCCCAACAGGGCCCCTGAGGAGGTGGGGGCGTACCAGCAGACCTCCCGTTGATCTGGATTCAGGAAGGGAGCAGTGTGGCGGCAATGGAGAAGGCAGAGGAGGTCACCTCTTAGTTAGCAGGTAGCCTGGTGCTTCCCCACCAAGCCTTGATGGACTTGAGGACGCCCCCCCATGCTCCCAGAGGTGATCAGGGAGGGGGGAAGGAGAGGCTGGGCATCAGCAGCTCCCAGGCCTCAGACTTCATCCCACGGGAGGGAAGATGGAACTGCACGCCCAGTTAGCTAAAACGCCTTCTTGGAATTTACCACTATGACCCCATGGGTTAGTGTTGGTCTGTGAGCAGAGGCCGCTGGGGCAGGACATGCTTCAGGAGCCAGAGAAGGGCATGGAGGGCTGAGAACCCTCTCAACACCCAATACTTCCTGAGAACTCCTCAACTCCCACGCTACTCTGACAGCTGGCATACACTGTAATTGGATTTAATTTCAACCCTTATCTTGTCATCAGTCTTTTCTGTCTCCTTTCTAATCAAGTTTCATCCTGTCATGACTAAAAGAAAATGACTGTCAGTCTCCACCACTCAAAAGTTACTGTGATTCCTGGGCTGGTTTAGAATTGGTTTCTAGAAGATTTAACTCAAGTGAGCTGGTCTCCTGTAATCACAAGTCTTCTCTTCTCTCTTCATCCCAGCTAGAAGCCACTCATTAATTATAGATAGAAAATATAAAGGTTGGTTTTCCTGCCTTACATTCATCACAGAGATGTATGGTAGATGCAGTGAAATTGCATGGCTAATCTTGCACTCATCTTAAATCAAACTGACCTTTATATCACCTTTCAAACGCCTACCCCTGTCCCCATCCCCAAATAACTATTGGTTGATACACCAACTTTTATTAATGACATATTAAATTAGATTAACTTTATTTGATCTTAGGCTGAAAAGGTTGGAAAATAGCTCTTATTTCATGCTGCAGGTGAAATCTAGTGTAATGTATCATATTAATATACCATTTGACTCTGCGTGAGATAGGGAAACCATGTTATGTTGGAGAATCAAAATCACAATGCAATCTCAGTCCAGGCCAAGTCCTCTACCCTAAAATATAAAACCAAAAACCAAAGGGGTAGGGGACTATGATCATCTGTCCTGCCTCCAGGGGACCCTGGCTCTTCCCTCCTCCTCCTCTTCACTGGTGAACTTCTTTCGGATCTTGTCACGTTCCATAATCCCATGTGTTTTGACGGTCACCCTGTGCCACATCCGGGTCTTTGAGCAGGGACTGAAATAACAAGTAAAACATGATGCCAGTTGACGAACCAAGCTTCTGCACTCAAACCAGAGTCAGGGCCAATTTAGGGTCACAGACTAAGCTACTGTGATCGTCAGACATTTCTCCCCATTCTTTCAGATCAGCTTCCCAGGTGTCCTCTGAAAAACAACTGTTGATACCGTATCTGATACCACTGCAGTGACCAGAGGCCTCAGACCTCTCTCAGGGATGCTTGCGTTCATTATTCATCCTCTGGCATCGTGCCCAGGTTCAGAGAGCTTTAGAAGCTCCAGAATATACTCCAGAATCCTCCAGATTTTTCAGCTACCTCCCAAGAGGGATACTTTACATGACCTCTAGCCTGTGTTCCCCTAGTCACAGAATGGAAGTAGTAAGAATAAATGCCTGTCAGGGTTTCCGTGAGGCCTTCGTGGGTGAACTGATTGAATGCTAGACACGGTAAGTGTCAGACTACGTAACTGGTCATCCTCAGACAACACACTGCAAGAAGCTGTTTCACTGTATATTATGTTTTGACTTAAAAGAGAGATGACGCTGTCATTCGCAGAACTCATGTGATGAACTGGGAGAATGGTCTGACCTGTGTGCTTCTTGTATGTTATGGGTTGGATTGTGTCACGGTTGTCAATGAACTGAAAAGTCTGTATGTTGAAGTCTTAGTATCCAGTATCTGAGAATGTGACCTTCCTTGAAAATATGTTCATTGAGGATGTAACTCAGTGCAAAGCAGAGATTATTAAGTGTCTCCAAGGTGACTCCAAGGGACTCTTAGGGTGTCCTTATAAGAAGGGGGAATTTGGACACAAAGACCAAGGAAGAATGCCATACGAACACCAAGACAGGCCTCTGGACAGTCACCCAGTCTGACACCTCCAGCTAGAGACCTGGACAAGCCCACGTCTCCCAACCCTGTCCACAATTTGGACTTGGACTTCCAGCCTCCAGACCAGAGAGAGAGAAGGTCTCCCATGCTTTGGGGCTTTGCGATAACAGCCCTGGAAAGTGTACACTATGCTATACGGGGGAGAAATAAAAGAAGAAGGAAAGAAAAAAAATGAATGAAAGCAGAAGGGGATGGAACAGGAAACATTATGGCACACGTCTTCAGGAAAAGGGTCTACTGCCAAGCACGTATTTTAATTCTGATTTTATAGAAAACTCCAGTTGCTCAAGTTTGCACCATTTGGAAATTGTTGAACCGAGTTTCAGACTTCGGTCTTCATTCTTTCCACATCATTTACCATACGATACATCACAAATGAGAAATGAATTCTTTCCAGTTTATTTGAAAAGAGAACAGGAAAGTCATACACACAAGCAGAAATTCCAATCAGTTCTAGTTATGACTCTTCGAGTGGAAAAAAGCAGAAATCCACCCTGGCCCATTGAAAGAATAGGGTTGGATTTTGTTTGCTTTACTGAAAGTCTCAGGGCAGATCTCGAGAAATCTAAGGAAGGCGAAATGCCAGGGGCCGGCTGAGGCTGCAGAAGGAACTAGAGAGAAAGAAATGGGCTGCATTCGCGTCCGCCTCCCAAGGCTGGAGCCTCCGCTCGGATTCTCTCCTGCAGGGCTCTCTGGCAGGTGGACTTGCTCCCGGCCTCCTACTGTCCGCTCCTCGCGTCTGCGTCCTGCTGCGCCCTTCCCCTTGAGCGAGAGAGTGCGTGTGTCACGCTGCGGTCTCTGCTTTTAGCATCTTCTAGTTTGGGGTATGTCCTTGCCGCTACTGCCTGCTTGGTTCTGATTACTTGCACTCGTTAGCTCAGACACCTACTACTGGTGGCTTTAAGCTCATTGTCTCAGGTCTGATTTTTTCCTTTTAATAGACTTTATGTTTTAGAGCAGTTTTAGTTTGACAGCAAAATTGAGCGGAAAATACCGAGTTCCCATAAATCTCTGTACACCCACAAATGTACAGCTGCCCTACCATCAGCATCTCCAGCCCAGAGTGGTCTGTTTCTAACAATTCATGAACCTGCGAGGACACATCACTGCCATCCAGAGTCCAGAGTTTACACGGAGTCACCTCGGTATTATTTATTTCTCGTACATCGTGCGTCACAGCGGTGTGATGACAGCGTTTCCCACTGTAGCACCAGGCAGCTCTGTCTGTCGAGACTCTGGGTTCAGCCATGTTCGCTGTGGTCCTCTAAAACATCAGTTGACTGTGTCTGTGCGGGTCTGCTTCTGGTCTTACGCTGCTCCAGTGACTAATTTTTGCCACAATAACACTATCTTGGTGAATGTTGCTTTATATTAAGGCTTGAAGGTGGTTGGGATCACGCCTCTGACCTCGCCCTCATCAGTTGTGACGACTATTTTGGCTCTTTCTCTCCCCATGGAAACTTCAGAATCAGTTAGTTGTTATCCAGAGAGTGACATGCTGGGATTTTTTTTTTTTTTTTAATATTTTTTTATTTGTGCATACAGAACTGGGGTACAGGCCAGAGGCTCAGGGGCGGTGAGAGGCTTCACCAGAGACAGAGTGGGGAGCAGAACAGGCAGATCGACGAAGTACACTGCTGAGGGGAGCAGCGGGCGGGTCAGGAGAGGTCTGCCGCGCCCTGTGGTCGCCTCCGGGGCAGGCGGGGATCGAACTCATGCGGAAGCGGCTTTAGCTTCTCAGTGCTGTGCTTTAACCCGCTGCGCCACCAGGGAGGGCCAGATGCTGGGATTTTTGATGGGAATTATGGTGAAAATACAGATTGAGTTGGCAAAACTGACATCTTGACAATATTTTCTTCTCATCCACGGACTTTAAAAAATCCACATTTATTTACTTCTTCTTTAATTTCTTTTATCAGTGTTTTAGAATCTGACTCAGATAGATCTCATTCTGTTAGGTTAATACCTAATACCTAAATACCTAATATTTAATATCGGGGGAGCCAACATAAATGGTATTGTGTTTTAACTTCCAGTTCTATATATTTATTGCTGATATATAAAAAACTGACTGACATTTTAATATTATCTTGATCCTGAACGTTACTATAATTACATATTTTTTGTTGATTCTTCTGGCTTCCTACAAAGGGAATCATATCATCTGCAAACACAGTTTTACTTCTTCCTTTTCAAATTGTTTACCTTTTACTCCCTTTTGGTCTTATTGAATTAACATCCAGCAGTTTCAGCGGGATGTGGACAGGGGCTGTGGAGAGCCTTGCCCTGCACCTAATCTCAGCGGGAAAGTACAACACTCACATTCCGTGTGAGGCTAACTGTAGCTGTTACTGTCCTGTTGTGGAATTTCCTCTCTCTTCCCATTTTGTTGAGAGGTGTTTTTTTTTTTTTTTTTTTAAATCATGAATGGGGATGGAATTTACTAAATAGATTTTCTACATCTATTGTTGCAAATATCCCCCCTTTAATCTGCCAATGGAATAGATTCTATTAACAGACTTGCAGAGTTGATCCTGCTGTGTCATGGAGTCTGTTTCTTTTTATACAACTCTGGATTCAACTTACAAATATTTTGTTGAAGATTTTTGTCATCTCTCTTCTTGAGAGATATTGTCTTTTGTTTTCTTATAACGCCTTTGATTTTGGTGTAGGGCAATGCTGGCTTCGTAGAATGAGTTAGGAAATACCTCCTCTGCCAAAGTAGGTTGTAAAGAACTTTTTCACTTTCTTCCTTAGTGTTTGGTAGAGTTAATCAGTGAGCCCATCTTGGCCTGGCACTTTCTGTTTTGAAGGTTACTAAATATTGATTCAACTTTTAAAGTAGATACAGGCCTATTCAGACTGTCTAATTTTTATTGTGCATGTCTTGACAAATTGTGTATTATATGAAAATGGTCCACTTCATGTAGGTTATCAAATCTGTAGGGTAGAATTATTTATAGAATGCCTTTATTGTCCTTTTAATGTGATCTTTATTTATGTTTTCTCTTTCATTTCTGACATTAGTCATTTGCATTGCTTCTGGTTTTTGTTTTTTTTTCTTACCCTGGTTTCCGCAACCCCCCCCCCCACCTCAAAATCCAATTTTGGGTTTCACTGATTTCTCTATTGAGATCATAATTTTAATTTCATTGATTTATGCTCCAATTTTTATGATTTCTTTTACTTTGCTTAGTGTGAATTTACTTAGCTTTTCTTTTTCCTGGCTTCTTCAGGGAGGTTAGAGGATTGATTTTGGATCTCTCTTTTTCTAATACATGTGTTCAATGTGACAAGTTTCCCTGTAAGGTCTGCTTTCACAGATTTTGATAAGCTGTATTTTTATTTTCACTTTAAAAATATTTTTAAGCATTCTCTTGAGATTTCTCCTGTGACCCACGTATTATTGAGAAGTGTGCTATTTAATCTCCAAGTGTTTGGGGATTTTCCACCTGTCTCTCTGTTACTGAATCTTAGTTTAATTCCATCGTGGTCTGGGAGCAGACATCGTATGCTTCTTACTCTTTTAGATTCATGATGGGATGCTAAGTGGTTCTGGATGTGGTGGCCTTTTCAGTTCACGTTTTTATTAATTTACCATTTGGAGAGAGTGGCAATTTCCAAGATCCTTATGAGCTGGACTAAAACTGGACTAGAAAGAATCTCCCTGGGCGCTGGCCCGCCAAGCAGAGGGAGGGTAACTTTGGGGGTGCTTATGCACTATTAGAGTCCTGCTTGGGGCCCTGGGGATGAATAGCACAGTGACGTGTCTGCTGTATACCCCCAGCAGAGTTGCTATACTCAGCTTGTATGTGGCTAGGTAACCTCTAGTAAAATAATAAACTTGTGATTGAGAAATTTATAGAACAGGTGTACGCTCCCCACAGGTGCTTGCTGAGGCTAAATCCAGAGCATGGCATCCCGTGGCACAGCCAGGTTAAGAGCTGTGCTACTATGTCGGCAGCTTGGACACTGAGCTGGGGCTCTCTGGGAGGCAGGGTGCGTGCATCGTGAGGGAGGCCCAGCAGCAGGAGCCTTGCAGCCCGCCAGCCTACCGCCCTGGAGTCCTCTCATTCAGTTCAGGTCTGCTGGGCTGGACTTGGGAGGATGATAAATAGTCTGTGCTGGAGCAATTATTTGGTGGTCAGTTCAAGAACAAAGCCACGGGTGAAATAAGTGAAGGACAATCTGTTATGTGGGACACCTGCCAAGCTCCTTCTCAGAGGTGGCTGTGCTTTCTTTTTTCTCCCGAAAATGAATAGAACAATTTGATTTCTAGTTTCACTGCCCTGCTCCGGTCTAGACACACTCACCTCATGCTTGCACAGTTGAAGTTGTTTTCCCACGACAGCCCTGCTTTCTGTCTTTCTTCTCCCTTCCAATTCACTCTCACTTCAGGAAGATTTATTCTTCCAAACACCCAATTTATCATGTACACTCCCTTTTAAAAGCTTTCCGTGACCCCACTGCATACCAGACACAGGGTAAAGCCTCACCCAAAATTCTAGGTCTTCTGTGTTCAGACTAGATTCTTGTCAACAAAAATTTCTCATTGTTTCGTGGTGCCCGCCTTCACCCTGGCTGCAGTGTTTTCCGGAAGAGAAGGTGCCCTCCTGCGTCCTTATGTGCCCTCTCTCTATTCGGGAAGAGCCTTCTTCTCTGTCCAAACAAATTTTGTGCCAACCTTTTAGTTCTTCTGGAATCATCTTCTCTAAGAAAGTTGTTTTCTTTTCTTTATTTTTAAATCATGTCGATCTCTGGTGTCTCTGTAAACTAGGAAGATCTCTATCTATACCTATACTTATCTCTCTATTCCTGATTCTTGACACAGAGCTCGTGACACTCTAACAGAGGTGCAAGGAGAATCTGTTCCTTGAATGTTTAGTCTCTGACCCTGGTTCCTGGCGCAGAGCTTCTAAGACATTTGTAATTTGCTGTGTGATAGGAGCATCTGACACTGAGCCCCTAAATCCCTTGGAATTTCCTGGTAATGGAATGTGTTTTGTTCTAACGCAATGACTCCTTGGGCTCTGGGGTGGGGGCAGGTCTCCAGAGTGACCAAGTCCCAGTGGCATGCTGAGTCTCACTCTCTGTTCACCAAGGGGGAGGGGCTGGACTGGAATAAAAAATCGATCGGGCCCAGGTGACAAAGTTTCTATAAAAACGACAGTAGCAAGTGGTTTGCAAAGCTTTCAAGCCAGCGACATGAGTAAGGACCCGTACCCCGCCGCCACTGGCCACAGCTCCCGGTTAGGGACCCCTGGGCCTGAACACCTCTTCGGCTCTGTGTCTGTGCCCTTTGTTGTATCTAAGCCACCAGCAAATGCGCATCTCACGCAAGAGGGTTCTGGGAGCTGGTCTGGAAAATGACAGAATCCAAGCTGGGGACTTCGAGACCCTCAGAATTGTAGCCAGGTGCCCCGTGCAACACACCACCTGCTGCAGGCCTGTGCAGCGGGCAGCCACATGGGGCCAGCCCCTAGCAAGCGGGGTCTGTGCGACTCTGTCAGCAGAGAATGGAGGCGGATGGCGGGAGACCAGTTGGCTTTGGCGAGTTTTACGGTGTGTGGAAACCTCCACCTCTGGGGTCACAAGCGCGGTGGGTAACACAGGAGCAGGCAAGAGACTGACGGGAGTGACTTTCTTGCGTCGTCTCCTCCAGCGCCCCTCTTTCCGGGCTGGGGCATTGCTCTGCGCCTGTCACAGACATTTGCTCTGATTATCATCAAGTCCAGAGTCAAAGCTCCTTGGGAACTGGAGCTGCGTCCTGTGCTCCTGTGTGGTTTCCTCCTGGTGGAGGGGCCCGGTGAGCCGCTGGCAGCCAGGGGCACAAAGCAGAGCTGCAGTGACCCCGAGGCAGGTGCCATGCCTCCAGGAGCTTCAACCTGGGGCACTCTTCTCCAGCAGAGTCCGCTCCGCTCAGAGTTCTGTTGCTCATGAACGTGGCCTGCGTTGCTCATCTGGACACAAGTTAAATCTCCTTGAGCCGCCTAGTCGAAAGTATAGATCGACTTAAACCCAGCGAGATCCTTGTGCTCATCTATTCCACGTCGCCGAATTCTGCCTGGGCTGTGGTCTTGCATTTGATAGCACTGATGCAGCCCACTTACTGTGTGGGGCCTGGACTCTGGCTGGGGACCTCTGTCTGAGAATGTCCTGGCCAGCTGGCTTCCTGGGGATGTCTCAGCTCTGACGTCTGCTCAAACCTAAGTCTTGTGAGATGATGAGGCAGTGATCTGAATCTTTTCTAGAATGTTTATCAGAGAAATCGCAAATCACACTGGTTTTGTAGCTATTTACTTAGACTCTTGTGATGGGGGTGCTGCTTACTGAAAATTTTCTTCTTTAGCTATTTTGCAATCTTGTGTTCAAACTGGGAGGGGAAAAATACAGAGCTGATGCCCTTGTGTAGAAAACTGAAGCTGTGTAACAGGGAGTGGGGAGGTTAAGAGGACGGTCACCCTAGTCCCTCTGAACTCTTCAGCAGGTTGTCCATCTCGATACCATTGGTTGTGGGGTCTGTAAGTTTCCTCGATCATACTGTATCATGGATGATATAAAATAGTTAGGTGTGTGTGTGGGGGGGAGATGGTTCATTATCATCTGCAGTATCCTGAAAAGAAGCATGTGCCAGAGGCTGTTTAAGAGATGTTTATCAACTCTTAATATCAGGGAGATGCAAGTCAAAACCACCATGAGATATCACCTCACCCCTGCGGGGTGGCTATTATGTGAAAGACACGAAATGACAAAAGTTGGGGACAGTGTGGAGAGATGGAGCCTTCATACACTGCTGATGGGAATAGACAATGGTGCTGCCATGATGGAAAGCAGTTTAGAGATTGCTTCAACATTTTCAAATAGAAATTCCTATAATCCAGATATCCAATTAATGGGGATTTGCCTTTAAAACACAGAAACGCTAATATCAAGAGATATATGCACCCCCATGTTACTGTGGCATGATTTACAACAATCACGAACTGGAAAGAACCTGAGAGTGCAACAGCTAGGAACAGGTAGATCCACACACGGAATATTACTCAGCTGTCAAAAAGGCGAGACCCTGACATTGCAACACCGCAGCTGGACCTAGAGGGCATTATGCTTTGAGAAATAAGCCAGTCAGGGAAAGACAAATGCTATGTGATTTTACACACATATGGTTTATAGAGAAAACAAACAAATGAGCTGAAGCAGAACTAGACTTTTGCTGGGTTATTAAAAATCAGATGCTAAACAAGTGTTCACGGCTCAGTGTCTTCTGCTCCAAATCTTTACTACCTTCATGTGCACATGTCCACACTGGAAACTTGTGAGTGTAAGGACTGTTGGGGGACGTGGAGAGTGCTCCCAGGAGCGGGCATGTGTGGGTGGGTTAAGCTCTGCCAGGGCCGCTGCCTTTGCATTCTGGGCTGCAGGGGTCTGCAGGCTTCGTGTGCTTGTCTGGGGTGCTCCTTGGGCCAGGCTTTGCCGCGTTTGGCTTCCGTCTCTGAGAACGCCTCGGGTGCCCGAGGCTTGTGTTTCCTCAGTGTAAGGGGCGACGGACATGTCTCTACCATGTCTTGTTCTTCCGAGGATGCCGTGAATGCCAGCAATCACCGATTTAGGGAGCCCTCCAGATGTCTCGAGGCTGGGAGCTGGAGCTCTACTGAGCTGTCAGGAACAGACTGTCTTATGCCTGCCTACTTGCAGGAGACACTGATGTGGCGGGACTGTGCTGAGACGCGCCAGCTGGCGGCACTCGGCCCCTGGGAAGGGGCCCCTTGGCTTTTTCTTACCTTGAGAGATCACTGATATTTACAGCAAGAACAGTCTTAGCTCAAGGCTGTCAAAACCACATACACATCCAGTTTCTGCCATGTTCCCCTCAATTGAAGAATTTCCACTTACTCCAGGGCCAAATAGAGATGCTTCGCCAGGGTATAATTAGATTATTGTGTGTGAATGGGAGGTGCTTTGAAATTCAGGTTCCTTTGTATTTGAGAGCTGTGAATTTTTCACTCAATTGTTTATAGTCTTTCTTTTCCGTGGCAATAATAGGACACTGCTTATTAATTTTACGTCAACTTGAGTGGGCTAAGGGTTAGCCCAGGTAGCCGGTAGAACGGTATTATTCTGAAATAAGGATCTGAACCAGAAGACAGAAGAAAGCTCACTCTCACCAATGCCAGGGGCGGCTTACAAAAGGAGGAGACAGGGACGCTGGTGCTCTGTACTCCTGGGGCTTCAGTCTTGGCTTGAATTATATCACGGATTTTCCTGGAAGCCCAGCTCGCCAGTGGCAGGTTGTGGGTATCTTGCTATCTATAGTCACAAGTCAGCTCCTGTACCGAAACTCTCCTACCTATCTATGCCTCTGTCTATGAGCTGTCTGTCTGCTGACCTACTGAGCCTGTTCGTGCCTGATAACTCAGACACACACGTCAGTTGAGAATGTATTTGTCCTAGATGGTTACTTTAGGGTTTTCAAAAACTATGAGATTATTATGAACAATAATTGCCAGGCAAGATAAATTAGCCTATTTAATGAACTGGATGAGATATGTTTTGATAGTTTAAAACCTGGTCATTAGACACCCAAGGACAACTCGTGAATGGGGGTGACCCTACTTAGAATTCTGATGCCAGGCCATGAAAAATTAGAACACGCATTGTTATGAAATTCAGAGAATTAATTAAAGTTAAAATTTGAGGGAGTACATGAAGATATGTCCTTCCCTTGTGTCTCATCTCCAAGTGTTGAATTTCTATATCAATCTAAAGCAGAAAATGGGTTTTTTAATCCTCAAGGCCTGGCGATTTTATCTTCCTCCACTTTCAGATAAATTGTTTAGCTGCTTTCATCATCTTCCTGACACATTTTGAACGGCTCAGTCTACTAAAGTGGAAGAAACATTCTTAATAAAGCCAAATGGTTCCTTCCTAATGTTAATTCAGTAAAAATGAACTCTCCTAAGAATGGGGATATATGATCTCATAAAAAGTGCTTCCAGGCAAAGAGAAACCCATGCCTGCTCTGTCATCCCAAGAGAGTCACTGCAGCTGGAAACAGCGAGCGCTCTAAGAGGCCGGGTGCGGGGGTCTCCTGAGCCCAGCTGGGGAGCTCGCCCTGTGCTCTCAGCAGCCCGCGCTGCCAGCACCCCACACCGCCAGTGGGACAGACAGGCGTTGCTTCTGATTTATCACCCCTTTCTCTGCTTTCAAAAGAAAGGAAAAAGACCCAGATGCAAGGTAGCAAGTCGGTGGGAGAATTTGTATTCACCCTCTCTTTTAACAAGGAAAACAGAAGTCTTGCAGAAATACAACATTTTACCTTGAGGGAATTAAAAAAACCAAGCCTCCCTGTGAAGGTTCTAATAGGATCTTTGGGAACGTTCAGTAGACCTTTAGACTGAAATGAACATTTTCGAGAGTATCGTGGGGTCAAAAGAAGTAAATGCCCGAAAATAGCCAAGTCTGTGGAGCATTTCAGAGCAGAAGGTGCCTGTGCTTCTCCAACCCTCACGACAGCCTGCTGCATATCCACTTCACATGGGTGTGCCTGGGGGCTCGAGGGAGTTAAAGAACTTGTTTAAAATCACAGACACAGTGGTGGGCAATGAACTTGAACCATTGAAGATGGTTCCGGCTTTCTGTAGACTACACCACACTACCGCGTCTTAAAGAATTAGTGGGAGGAACATTTGCTACCACCCTTAGCCTTCTGGGGAGCAGCTGTCTTCCCTGCACCCCAGAGGTGCAATAAGAAAGACGTCTTCACTGCAGCATGCATCTGAGAGACCGTCTTCCTGAACACCCGTGCGCACACCCTTTTGCTGGGTCACTTCTTGGGGACCAGAGCCTGATGTCATGGTGCACTCAGTGGGGACAGAGCAGGGGTGCATCGGCAAGCACCCCTGGGATCACGAGATTGGGTTCCAAGGTGAGGATCACACGTGGAAAATAAAGTCCTCGCCTTGCGAGCGTTCAGAACACCGCTGTGAGGAACTTTGACCTGGGGAACGCTGTCCAGATGCCACTGCCGGGTGACAGGGACCAGCTGCCTGAAGTCTTTAGCTTTTGCTCTCTGGATGCAAAGTGAGACCTTAGGCGAGGAAGCCTGAGGCAGGGGGCTGAAGGGAAGCCTGGGTGTGGACTGGCAAAGGAAGGGCTGGGGACCTTAGCCGGGTTTGGAGGGTCCAACCAGTCGGGAGCAGAAGGGATGAGCTTGAACTGACCGAAGCCGACTAGGTTCTTCCGGTAGATAATGTAGCCTCAGAGTTCACGGTGATTGACGCCTGGCTCTTCTCGTGAAAGTCCGATGTCTTGAATGAAAGCAAGATGCCCCAGTGTCCCCGTGGAAAGGTGCTCAGCAGCGCCTGGGAGCAGAGACCAAGAGACCCAACTGCTGTGTAAGGGCGCTGGTGTGGCCAGCGGGAGCTGGGACAAGGGGGGCAGGGTTTTCAGGAGCGTTCCTGACAGAGTAATAAAGGTTGGCGAGTCGGGGCAGATGGGTTATAAAACGCCTGGCAGGGGGGCAGCCTGTATTGGATTTGCAAACCAACAGGTCTGTAATGGTGGTGGTTCCCCTGCAAGAGCATCAGCAAAACAAACTACAAGCAAGGCAACCCCGGTCAAACAGCGACCCGCACCCCCAGCCCCCAGTCTCCGGCTGCACTGATTCCAGAGCAAGCCTGGCCTTCTGCGGGCGGGGGCAGCGTTCCGTGCCAGCCTGCCCGCTGCCGGCCGCCCCGCCCGCCTCTGGGCTGCGGAGCTATCGACTTTCAAAGGCGACGGTGGCGCCTTCATCTTGCCATTTCCTCTGAAACAGTTATTTTCTCTCACAACTGCATCATATTTATAATAGCTTATTGATCAAAGCCAGGTCGACTTTCAAAGCAGAGAGGGGCTGTGAGCCTCTACGTCGGTGGAGCTCCCCGCCAGAGGGCATTCGCTCGGGCTCTTTCCACCATCTGTTGCCCATTTGCACCCCTCCCCCGGCCCCCTCCTCCTGCAACAGAAAGCAAAGGGCTTTGGGGTGAAGGCCCAAAGGGAGCTGAGCTTGCTGCCCTGGGAAGGGGCCCAGTCTCGGGGCCCTTCTGCGGGTCCCCCCCAGCCCGACCCTGCCGACTCCAACCGCTGGCCCACCGTTTGGCCTCCGTGTTTAAACTTCTAGAAAACGTTGCCCCTGTGCAGCGAGCCGGACCCTGATGCTCGCACACTGGTGGACGGCGCCGGGCGGCCTTTGCGTGAGTCCTGGCCAGCTGCCTACCCAACAAGCCCCAGGAGCCTGCAGAGAGGCGGTGTTGCTGGCAGTGGGCCTCGTGGCCGGCGGCCGGCGGCCTTGGTTTAGGGGCCTCTGGGCCTCCAGCCTGCCTGAGAACTGCAGGAGACCAGTGCAACACTGAGCTGCCTCACCGGGGTTATTTTTCTGGGGCTGCAGTGACGACGTAGCACGGGCTGGAGCTTAAGCAACAGGCCGGTATTTCCTCACAGCTCTGGGGGGGCAGGCAGAGGCCAGTGTCTGCAGTTGCCCGTGTCCCGGGCTGAGGGGCCGCCTCGCACCGTGTCCTCTGGGCCCTTCCTGTGCGTGCCCTGGCCCTGTGTCTCTTCTTGTGTATCAGATTTCCTCGTCTTACGAGGACCCGCTGGGTTGATCAGGGGCCCTGCAAAAGGCCTCAGTGTCACCAAAACTCTGCTGGAGGCCAGCAAGAGGATGAGTTTTTTTTTTTTTTTTAATAATTATTTTAAAGGTTTACTTATTTATGCATGCAGAACTGATACAGAACTGGGGTACAGGCCCTAGGTGCAGGGGCAGTGAGAGGCTTCACCAGAGACAGAGCGGGGAGCAGAACAGGCAGATCTGTGAAGACCACTGCTGAGGGGAGCAGCGGGTGGGTCAGGAGAGGCCTGCATGCCCTGTGGTCACCTCCGGGGCAGGGATCAAACTTGCACTGAAGTGGCTGTGGCCAGCTTGCAGTGCTGCGCTTTAGCCTGCTGTACTTCCAGGGAGGGCCGAGAGGCTGAGAGTTTGAAAGACCAAACTGGCGCCATGACAGGCTTCAGAATGCTCTGAACCAGCCCGGCCTGAGCTTCGGTGATCAACAAGGCGCCAAGGCCGAGTTTCACTGTAAATGTCCTAATCTTGCTCTCCCCATAGCAACAGCCAGTCAGCAAGTAGGCAAGTGACCAGTGCATGGCAGGGAAGCACCAGCTGCCTAAGGTGTGCGGGCGAGTCGCGAAGGTCACGTCTCACACGCACAGGCCAACCGGGTTAAGATGAGGTAACTTTGCTCAATGTCCACCAATGTACTGCCGGGCTGAAACTCCCCTCTGCCGGGCTGAAACTCCCCTCTGCCGGGCTGAAACTCCCCTCTTCTGTAGTGAACACCCTGCCTTCCCTGAGCTCGGGGCTCTCAACCTCGGCCGCTGTGTCGCTGCATGTCGGGAGCCAGGCGCGAGCTTGCAGTAAAGACCCTCGTGTGCTTTGCATTGAATCGGCTCCTCGGTGGTCTTTGGGAAACTCGAAACCTGGCACAATTTTAAAGGTCTGGGGCTGTGTTCTAAGTGCAGGGTGCTGATGGGGCCCGGGAGATGGAGGTTGCTGAGAACTGACAGAGGAGGTAGATGTCGAAGTCACTTGCGAGCCTTGTCGGGGAAGGCAGGCTCACCTTCAGCGACTGGTGCTAGTGTGGTGGTGCAGGTTGTTGCATGATGAGTGAACGTCACACCGAGTATCTAACAAAGGATGCGTTTAAAGCAAAAGCAGACTGGGTATGCAAGGCGGAGACTCTGAACTCCCGACGGAAGTTCTACACTTTGGAAAACAGCCTGGCTGTACCTACCTGAGTGGGTACACACGTGCCTCACCCCCAGCAGTCTCTCTACCACCAGCAGGCACTTGTGCGTGCACCAGATACATGCGAGAGAGAATGTCCCAGGCCTGAGCTGCAGCGGCTCTCGGCTGAGAGTACCCCAGATGCCCATTCACGGTGGAAAGGACGTGTCTGGTAAATTCTCCGACCTCTTGGGAGGCATGGAAACTTGTGAGAGCCTGCAGCTGCAGCGACATGGATGCGTTTCACAAACACAATGTCAGGGAAAGAAGCCAGGCCAGAGGAACATTGTAGTGGAGATTCAATATTTACTCAACGTTTAAGAACTAGGGACACATCTGTGGTGCTGAAGGCCAGGAGAGGGGTTCCATTTTGGGGGACCAGAGAGGGAGGAGCTGGGAGGAGGCTAGAAGAGGCTTTTGGAGTGTGGAGTTTGGAGTTTGATTCCTGGCTGGTACACACTGGCCGGTGATGTCCCCTATGTGTGTTTAATGGCAATCAAAGCATATTTTTAAAAAAGGTTTATTTATTTATTCAGACAGAGTTGGGGGACAGGCCAGAGGTGCAGGGTGGTGAGAGGATTCACCATAGACAGAGTGTGGAGCAGAACAGGCAGATCGATGAAGTCCACTGCTGAGGGGAGCAGCGGGCGGGTCAGGAGAAGTCTGCCGCGCCCTGTGGTCACCTCCAGGGTGGGGATGGAACTCGTGCTGAAGTAGCTCTAGCTTCTTAGTGCCGTGCTTTAACCCGCTGCGCCACCAGGGAGGGCCCTCAAAGCTTATTTTGAAAAAGAAGTAACAGTATGTATTCTCAGTTAGTAAACGATACTTATAAGCCTCAATTTTCTTAATATCATTTCTCTATGAGAAACCAATTCTTTGATGTTGCTAAAGCATTTACCAACATTTGTTGCCTAAAATGCGTTTTCTTATTTATTTGCAAATGGCTTTCAATGCGGATTCGCCCGTCTGATCTGGGTTCTGGGTTTTCGAGCCCACCGCTTGCACGGAGGCCCCCTCCCGTCCAAGGTGACTCTGCTGCCAGGCCTCCTGTCCCCACCCCCCGTTTTTCCTTTTTTGGGTTGGGTTTTTTTCCCCCCTTATTTTTCGTTGATTCACTTCTTTTTTTTTTTTTTTCCTTAAAGGATAAATTTACATTTTAATTGAATGCTGGTGTAGAACTATTGATGAAACTGTACCTTCTCAGACTTTAGCTTCTTTTTTCCCCTTGACTTACGCCATCTCTAGTTCAATTTCTTAAAACATCCAAACTTAACACCGCCCTGTAACTGAAAAATATTTGATCAGTCAATTAGTGCGGTGTTGCAGAAACAAAGTTATGGTATATTATCGCAAGAGATTGGATTCTATTACACTAAATAATTTGTGTATCGCCTACAGTGATATCTACATAAAGCAAATGGAAAGAATTAATATTCTCTCTAGTTAGCCAACTCAGCAGTCTGTGAATTTCAAGTCTTAGATTTTTAACCAAATGGCTGCACTAATATTTAAGTTTTCTTTTAAAAAGAAATCATAGCTTCATAATGATCGTCAAGAAATCAAGGTTTCGTGGACTCTCTACAACATATTCACTAGGAGACAGGCAGTAATCGTATAGGTTGGAAATAGGGGCTCAGACTAGGCTGCTGGGGTTCAAATCCCAGCCCAGGCCTGAGCTGAGTGACTCGTGGGAGACACCCATCCTGTGGTGCTTCATCTCCCCTGTCTGGATTAAGGGTCCCGTGGAAGTGAAACTTCACGCAGTGTCGGCACAGTGCAGGCTCATAAATGCTGTTTTGTCCTCTGCCACACGAACTATATTTCAGGGTTGAGAGTGAATTTCGATTCAGAATGGAAAGTCATATTTTGAGTAGCAGGGTCCATGGGATAACAAAAAGGTCAGGTTGAGTGATGGGGAATGCGTTGTTTTGATCTAAAGTTCGTGTCTAGAAAAAGGTCAAACTTATTTTGAAGCTCACATTTAAATGAGGGTTATTAGTGAGACAGAAATTAGTGCTGGTGAGCGTCACCGCAGCTGATCGCTGCTCTGACAGCATAATAATAGTTGGGGTGACAGGACAGACAGACTGTCACCCCTCTGCTCCCTGCGCCATGATGCCGCCGTCATCAACAATAGTAATTTACGTCTCATAATGTAACGGTTGAGATCAAAACGCATCAGTCACAAATGCTATTGTATTTACACCAAGTGCGGAGAAGCTGGCTGGGGCCTGGGCACCCACCTGACCCACGTGTGCTTGGCAGGGGCGCGTGAGCCCTGACAGCGGGACCGAACCGGCTGCCGCGGAGATGGGCTGAAACACAAGCGCTTCTTCAAGCCGTGAATGTAGCTTGTTACCAAGCCACAGCCAACCGACACAGCCATACACAATTATGTGTAGGGACAGAAGCTTTATGTCTCAGTGGGATGTTCTAGAGGTCCCTGGA
>NW_004567108.1:2339474-2363483 GCF_000260355.1 Condylura cristata | reverse complement strand
TGGGGCTTTGGTGGTGGGTGTGGTGTGAGAACATCCGTTTGTGGAAGGACGTACCCCTAAGACAGGGTTGTCCAGCCACATTTCCTCAATCAACATCATACAGATAAACTCCTCCTGGGGGAAGCTTCTGCAAAATCAAGCACAATTCCTACGTACCATGTCTATTGAATTCCTTTGCCTCCTTGTTTGCTTATTTTTGCATTCATCTTGGGGGGGGGCGGAGCTGGGTGTGGAGGGACTATGAGGAGGAAGAACTGGACGCCGAGAGGGGTGCTGGGTTCTCCCTGCTGCGACCCTGCGGATGCTGAAGAAGTGGGTGTCCTGGCCACGCGCTGCATGTGTTGAGAATTTGTTCATCTATATTTTTCTGCGTTATTGTTTAATAAAATAACCTATCCATGAAGACATCACTTACTGGATAGCTGAGTTCTGGGGCCCCTTGAATTTTGTGCCAGGAGGCAAGCACTTTGCTCACCTGTCCCTTGTCCTGAGCTGCCAGCCAACGCCCTTCTGCACTGGGAGCAGGCGCACCGGTGGGCATGACAGTGTCCGGGAGCCGCCAGCTTGCATGGACCTTCAGAGGGGACAGGGTCTGAATGCCCCTTTGCTTCTGCCTTCTGAGCTTCATGCAAGCCCGCTGCTGGTCCGCACAGCCTGATACCCCCAGGGCGTGCCTGGAAATGTGCTTTTAGCTTAGCTCTGCTGCCGGGGCTCAAAGGCGCTACCAGATACTGTGCTTTGCACATCGTATCCTCTGTGGACGGTGGGCAGAAGCCTGCAGGCTCCCAGATTCTCTGCAACCTCCCCCTTCAGCCAATAGGTACCATGTCTGGGTCCCAGTGCAACCAGCAGACTTAGAAGAGGGGAGATGTTGCCCCTGGCTGAAATGAAGACGACCCAACCTCGACAGAGTGCGCTCCGACGGCTCCTTTGTCCCAGCAACCAGCCTCGTGGCTTAGGCCGGGGTTGCAGGCCACGTCGTGCTGTGGGATCCGGGCTGCCAAGACCAGTGCTGTTCGAGGCTCCTGGGGAGCTTTGTGGGGACCTGACAGCTTGGATGAGCAGAGCGTGCTGACCGCCATGGCCCTGCTCCCCTAACACCTGGTGACCTGGCCCCGCAGGTGGGGTGCCCGCTCGGCGTGGCGTGCCCCAAGTGGACACGCTTCGGCCAGCCTGTTCCTGGCCCCACCTGCAGGCCTGGGTGCGACACTAGGCGCTGGCTCTCGCGCTGTGCTTCCTCTCTGCTGAGCAATGTCACGGTCCCCAAACGTGGCAGAACCAGAGCCCCGCTGCGGGCTTTCAGCAAGGCCAGTCACGGTGGTCTCTGCCCTTGCAGGGGACCCCAGCCTCAGCGGCAGCTGGCCCACCATGGTGGGGAGCGCACTGGCCCGCGGGACCCTTTCCTTCCCTCTGCCTGAAAGACGGGGTGCAGCTAGTGATGTTCTGTTTGGAGGCAGAAGGAGAGAGCTAATGAGAAAGAAATAGGACGAAGGAGAAAGAACAACGTTTACATATTTGTCTCAGAGGGAAATTCTGCTGAGTTCGAGGCATTAAGCGTTCCCCAGACAGAAATTTGGAAATTCCTCCAGCTGCCTCATTTCAGCCGGCTCGGGGCAAGGGAGGCAGGCGCGCACGCGTGTCAGTGCAGGGCGGCCGTGGGTGATCCGGCCCTGGGCCTCGCGGCGCTTCTGGTGGGCCACTCGGGAGACAGAGGCATCTGTTCTCATACCTGTGATGACTTGCTGCTCAGAAAGCCCAAAGAAGGAAAAGGGAGCTCTAGAGGTTTATTTTACATATATATTGGCTTTTAGTCACAATATGGAAACCTGCCGCAAGTCGGGGGTGCTGCTAAAATCTCTTCTGTGTCCAGGAGGCGGGAAGCAGAGGGGGTTAATCCACCCAAGAAACTGAGTTCCAGAGAAACCTCAACCATTTCCTGCAAAACTAAGAACGTGCTTCGGTGCTCCAGCCTCTTGAACATGGGTTTCAAGGGCCACCAGTTGCAAAATACAAACGAACCTCTGGGTTGAATCCCGCTGGGGAGCCGGGGAGCAGCGAGGAGCAGTGAGGAGCAACGGGGTGATGACATTTGAGTCAGGAACTTTGCAAACTGTGGCTTCCTAGTCCTGTCTGAGGAGTTAGCAAAAAATGTGGAGGAAAGGCGTTATACATGTTTCTAGAACATTTCTAGCCCTTGTGGCGTGCAGAGGAACGCTCGGAAATCGCCTGCACCTGAGCCTGGTGGCGCTTGGCTCCTTCCTGGCCCTGTGGGTGCTCGGGCGCTGCCAGGGCGGCACATCCTGCGCCCAGGGGACCTGCCCGGGTTCCCCTCCCTCCCACCCCACGCTCCTCTCGCAGCTGTTTTCATGTCTCCTTTAGTCTCTCCGGGGAGGCTGCATCCATAACTTTCAAAATTAAGAAGTCGTTACAATGTTATGATTTGCATTTTTAGGTTAGCTCTTTCCATCTGTTTTCCATAAAAGATACTTCTGCAAAGTAAATTTGGCAAGGTTTTATTTAATAATAATATTTTAGAAAAACTGCCAGCAAAGGCAATGTTCATTACAAATAGAACAGGAGGGCCACCAGGCTGCTGGCAAGTGACGGGTTTGGCTTTCAGACTAGAGGCAAAGTTGTGTGTGGCTTCCGTGAAGGATGCATTTTTAGGCAGGTTTGCAAGAGAACGATTATGGGCTCCAACAGTTAGAACTGCAGGGGAAGGAGACGGACGGACCTGGGATTCCCATTCTGAAGCAAACGCAGAAGAAATCTCCCAGCTCTGCCCTAAGCCCGGACTCACCATGTCTTCTGAGCAAAGCTACCCACAGGGCTCAGAACATTTGCTGCAAGTGTGAACCCCACAAACTTCTTTCCGGTTGTCATTCTTCCTCCTGCCTGTCTCAGAGGTCAGCTTCTTCAAGCAGGTAGCTGGCTCCCGAGAGGTCCAGATGCTTCTCCTGCAGGAGCTAGGTGAGTAAGGGTCCTGCCCTGCCCACGTGCCCTCTTGCCGGGCCTCTGCTCATCCGGGAGGACACAGCTGATGGGGGTGCAGGTCCCTTCCGCTGTGCATCTTCTGCTTTCAGTTCCCCCCACGGCTACTAGCAATGTCTTCCCTGAGAGCTGGGCCAACTCTATGTGGGGGTTTCAGTGCAGGGGTGGAGAGGCTAAATCGGGGTACCAGGTGGGACAGCGGCCGAGAGAAGGTTGCCGGTCTGGGGTCCCCACCCTCCCTCACTGACGAAGAGAAGATACCAGCAAGAGGCCAGGCCCAGAGAAGGCTGCACGTGGGTGACGTGGTGGGTGACGACGCGGTCAAGGGCCTGGTCTCCCAGGCGGGCTCCCACATTGATTGTACGCCCTTCCTTGTTGGTTTCACACACAGGACTAACCCTTGTCTCCTCGTCTGTAAAACAAACCAGAACCTTCTACCTGATGGGTGGCTGTGAGCATCACCTGAATGGGATGCCTGAGGTTTTCAGCACCATGGCTGCAGTGCCTAGCCCTCACCAGGCAGTGCAGTTATTATAGGCCAGCACACAGGTGGACTGGTCAGCGAGGAGTGAAATCAACCGGCCACTGAACGCAGCAGGATGCTGTGAATTGTGGGAGAGGCTGCCCTCCTTAAGGCGATATGGTGGGTCTGACAGACAGTGTGATGGAGATCCATCTCCTGCACGCATCTCTTACCTGACCCCCGACTTAATTAACAAACCGTGTCTTCATGCGCTAGAATAAAACTACTTAACTAATCTAGTGACAACATTTTTGGCTAGCAGCCCAAGAGTGGGATCAATTTACAGGTGAAATTTAATTTCTGGACATATCTGTATGTATTTGCATTCATATATCCTATTTCGATTTTAGATAGACGGCCCCAAGTTGTAAGTACAGTGAAAGATGAAAAGTGTGGGGGCTGTTTGGAAATACCTGGGTGTGTCTTTGGCAGCCCCCTCATTCTGCTGTTCAGAGTGATGGCCAGGTGGAAAGGAGGATAAGACTTGGAGTTTTGCTTTGTGACTTTTGCACTACCTTGACCAGTGGTCTTTTATCAGAAGGGAAAGGATGATGGAAAGTGGAACCTGGGCCAGACAGGAATCTCCCTTTGTTGTGTGAGCTGTTCTGGGTAGTGCATCCTCCAGCCCAGTGCTTAGGAGCCTTCTAGAAAATAAAGAGGCAAAGGGTGGGGTTTGCGTGGCATTGCCACCCCTGTGCTTACCGCCACCTCATCGCTGTGTTCTGTGACTCATCTGGAACCTTTTGGGGAAA
The DNA here is from genome assembly GCF_000260355.1 of Condylura cristata. NCBI lineage: Eukaryota > Metazoa > Chordata > Mammalia > Eulipotyphla > Talpidae > Condylura > Condylura cristata. The sequence goes on along the minus strand of NW_004567108.1, from coordinate 2,359,217 downwards.
ATGTCAGGACACATTTCTTGTTTTTTAAGGCCACAGTACTATAAAAGTGTTTATTAGCTTGGAAGCAAAAATAAGTATAAATCAATAAAGTTACTTTTGTTGATCTAGAGAAAAAGACTGTAGGTTATATTAGTATATTTATATACATATATAACTTTATTATGTAATAAAATCTACACTGTTGAAGTCGGTAATGAGCCGAGGTTATTTATAGTCATGTTACTTCTACTGATTTCTTTCCCTGCCCCGAGCACATGTTCATCCTGGAGATTTACGTCTTGATCGTTGTGTCTGCACCAATAAGATGACAATGACGTGCTGAGTCGAGGTGTCTGTCCCCCGCATGTCCTGTGGTGACAGGACCGAGTGTAGTGCTCATTAAAATGCTTGATGCTGTCATGTACTCACAGAACACCCTCGACAATTATTGAATTGAATACTGGCTGTCGACAGACTGTTTGCTTTCGGCATATTTTGAGCAGAGGGAGAGTTTCAGGGGGCCCCTTTTGCCATAAGAGAAGGAATGGGGTACAGCTCCTCCTGTAGATACTACTGGTCTCAGTAAGCATGGCCCCTGACCAAGAGTAAGCAGTGGGGGCAAGGAGGAGGGGTGCTGCAGCTTCCCCAGGAGCCGGCAGGCTGGGGTCCTCAGGTCTGAGTCCAGGGATGCCTGCCTCAGGCAGCGTGGACCCCATGCCGTGGTTGAGTCTGTTACAGGGCAACCCCGAATGCGGCTCTCAGGCACACTGTTAAAAGGGACTTGTAAGATTTAACTGCAGGCACACACGTGGGCTTATTTACAAGGGAAAGGGAATTGAACAACTGAGGGGAAGAGAGAGAGACAGAGATGCATTTGCTAATGTACCCAACCAGTTCCGCTGACCTGGAACCCCAATAGCACACTGAGAGCTGGTGACAACAGCTCAGCTGCAAGCCATGAGGCCAAGAGACTCCCAAACCCCAAATCTCTGGTTTTATATCCAACCTGGCTGCTTAACTCCACCCTCGGGTCCTAGCAATCGTCCCTTTGGTGATGCTGGGAGTTGTAGTTCCCGTGTCTGGGGTGGGGGTGGAGTCCACAAAACCTGTATCTGTAGAGCTCATTCAGGACATCCTTTCCCCCGAACAGTTTGAAAGTTTTTCTTCACCCAAACCTTCCTGGAAGCCTGGGTTGCAGAGAGCATTGCTGCAGGCAGCGTGGAGCGTGGTGTGGACGTGAGCACAGCCAACCTTGGCAATGGTGGCTGCTTCTGCCGCCTGTGGCCAGGACGTGGCCACATGGTCCCCAAGTGTTGCAGTCTCTGCAGGGAGAACCCTCCCTTTCAGCGGGGGGTCTGTGTTGACATCTTGACTCTCTGCTTTGAAGATTTTCTCTATGGTTCCTTCTGCTCTCACGCCCTGGCTGCCTCCTGGACTCTGAATTTGGTTCTGAGCTCTTGTTTTCATGAAAGGAATCTGCACACCAGCTGCTCTCACGGAGAGGGAACTACCCAGAATAGAACCGTCGAGACTGCATCAGCCAGCGAACTCTAGAAATCCTACTTTCTTTTTGTTTATTAGGCTCTTCTGGGAGTTAGGTTTCCAGATAAATGCTATTTGAAGAAAATGAATGCCCTGCACCTCACATTAGTTTTCCTCCGGTGACATTTCCTGGGTTGCTCTCCCTAGCGTGGCTTTGACCTGCCCCTCCCCCCTGCATTTAGTGCATCCTTGCTTCTACCCTGCCTTCACAGAGAACACCCACTGAGCTTTCAAAGTGCAGCCCAAGCATCACTGCCCCCACCTGCTGGGAGATCTGATCCCGCCACTTGGGGAGCTCATAGTCAGTCCTGACCCTTCCGTGCCCCCAGACCGTGCTCTCTGGTTCTTGTCTCCACGATCCGTCTGCGAGCCTATGCAGCCTGGTCCAGGTGTTAACTGCCTTTATATTCCTGGTGTCCAGCAGACTGTATGTAGTAAATACTCAATAAAGTCTCATCTCAGCCGAGAAATGGAAAGGGCTGTGTTCAGAGAGGAGACAACCAGTTGCTGGGCGAGATGGAAGCGACCAGGGCAGAGCCCTGTCCCTGGGAGGGGGGAAGCGGCGGCACACAGCAGAAGCCGAGGGCCGGAGAGCTGGCTTCGGCCTCTTCTGACAGGCTGCCAGCACCCAGCTCTTGTGGCAGTGCCGAGGGGCTTGAGAGGGAAATAGACTGCTGAAAGCCGAGTTCCAGAGCCTGGACGGGGCTTGGAGAGCAGGGCTGAAGATGCCAGCCTCAGTACCCCGGGGGCATGTGTGGGCGACAGTGCCAGGCACCGAGGGGCACGCCAGGCAGAGGCCCCGCAAGCTGAAGGCAGGCGCTAGCGAGCTGGCTTGAAGGAAGCAAGAAACAAGCCAGGCGGTCACAGCGGTATCAAAGGCTGTGGCCCTCACAGCCGCTGACCCTCCCCACTTGCTGCGCCCCGCTCCAGCCTCAACCCCATGGCCAGATTGCTAGCTTTGGGCTGGGCTTGTTTTGCCATAAATGTGGCGGCAGATCACATCACTCGCCACCTTCCTGCTTTGTGCCAGGCCTAGATGCATCCCTGATTTTTAATCGCAGCAAAGTGTCCTCTCAAAACACAGCTGTCCTCTGCTCGTTGGGCCTGAAATGGATGCAGCAAATATCAGGCAGTGAGAAATGAGGTGAAAAGTTGACTCCTTTTTAAAATGCAACATTGCTTGTTTTTAGCAAGTAAGATGGACTGAAGGAGCCTCTTTGCTCCCCAAGGCGTGGCCAGCCCGCAGTCAGCGCAGGGCCCCCCTCCATCATCTGGCAGTCATTTGCGGAGCTAGTGCGGGTCCGCAGGGGACCTGCCTCTGCAGGCTGAGCGCCCCATTTGCACCGTTTGTCCGTGCGCATCTCCTGCTGGCGGAGCTCACACAGAGCGTCCGTCCGCACCTAGCTTGATTCCTCCCTCTAGAGCTGAGCGCTGTAGCCTCGCAAGGCCGCTCCGCTCCCCCAGCGGCCTGGACCAGCCGGAGGGGAGGCCGGCAGCAGAGCTTCGGGCCGCGGCCAGGGAGGGAGCTGAGATAAACCCCGTTTCCCCGGCAGCGCCACCCCTGTCCTGGGCCTGGGAGGAAGGGGGGCTGCGGGCGAGGGGCTGGGGCCGTGGGAGAGCGGGCTTTGCCCACAGTCCTGCTCCCTGCCACCCCTGCACCCTGGGCCCTTGGGCACAGCTGGCTGCACTCTCTCCTGCTGCCCCAGCGCCAACACTGGCTTGCGCCACTCGGCCGCGGCGCCCTTCTTTGGACGGACGGAGATGGCGCGGCGCCACGAGGGCCTGGCGCGGCCGCACGCGACGCCCCTCGCCTTGGCAGTGCCGCCTGGCGCTGTGCCGGCGGCTCCCTCGTACATGGCGTCGTTGCGTTCTGCCGCCGCCCGACAGCCCTCCCGCACCTCGGCCTCCAAGCTGCCATCGCTTCCTAGCGACAGCTCGTTTTCCTACGTTTTCTGCTTTGTCAAGTCGCCCGTTTGTACGTGTCTAGTCGTGTGCCATCCCGACTTGCTCTAGTGCCCCTCGCTGTCTCGGGCGCCTTCCAGTTGCCGGCTGCGTTTATCCGCACCGGGAACGAGGCCCGGGGCGCGGGGCGCCTCTCGCGGCCACCCCACCCCAGCGGGCGCGCAGCTGTCCCAGGCCCAGCGGGGCAGGAGCTGCGCCCACACTCCGTTGAGCTGGTGGCTTCAAGTCGTGCGGGCAAGAAGGTCAAACGGCAGTCTGCTGCACCGTACGGGGTGTCCATGCTCCGATCGGCGGGGGAGGCCCCGCAGCTTCCCCAGGCGGCGGCTGGGGTTTCCGGCCCAGCGCTCGCTGCGTGGGCGGCCCCCACCGAAGCCCCGACGGGAAGATCGGCCCTCACCTGGCGGTGACGCAGGCCCGGCGAAGCCCCTCCTGTGGCCAGGGCGGCAGCCATGGGCCTCGGGGCCTGTGGCAGCTGGAGAAGGGCGCGGGCGCCGAAGCGGACCCCACTCTGCCCACGCCGGGAAGGGGTGTCAGCCCTTTGAATTGCATGGCAAGAGAAACTGGAAATCTGTCTGTAAAATCTCCTGGTTTTTACATTTTGGGAACCGGTTGAACAGTTTTAGAAACTTTCCACCCCCAAATCTCCAAACAGAACAAAAGCTAAGGCGACCCTCTTTGTCAGGTTCCTCCCAGTCCCCTCTGCTGTGACCTCTGAGTCCGGGGTCAGCACCCAGCAGGCTCTCATCCTGGGGTGTCTGTTGCTTCCAAAGAGCCTGCTTCTGGAGAGATGGCAGCTAGGCCCCTCTCTGCCGTGGGGAGCAGACTGGCATGGTGCCAGCCGCCGGGTGGGCATTCCTCCTCATTCCAGCGAGGCCACCCTCTCTGTAGCCTGCAGCAGCCAGCCCCCAGGCCTGGCCAAGCTCCAAGAGGCTGGACACCCGCCCCCGTGGGTGGCTGACGCGGGCATCTGTAGAGTGGTCCAGACCAGTCTTCCCGTTCTGAGCCTTGTGTCCCCAGCCCTCCCCCGCCCGCAGTGTCAGGGCCACCCTGGGAAGCCTCTCCCTGCTTTCCCTCCCAAGGACGCCTGCACAGGGAGTCCTCCGCGGGCGGGCACCCAGGCACCAGAAGTCCTCGTTGCCAGGGAGTCTCCTTTGTAGCTCTGGTTCCTCTGTTTGCTGTTTGCCTTTTTCCTGCCTTGAGCAGTTCAAAGGGACCCGGAGCCTGCAGAGGTGCTGTGGAGGAGGGGAGGGGCCCGCAGCGTTCAGTGGGGAGGGTGGAGGCTGGCGGCGACCAGCCTCCGTGCTAAGGAGTTGGGAGGGCAGGTCCAGGCGGTGTGATGTCTTTCTCAGCCGAGGGCAGTTCAGATAAACTTCTAGAACAATGCAACCTGACCTCAGTCACACTAGCTGGCTCTGGTTCCCAGACGCTCCTTGGAGCACCTGTGTAGCGGTCAAGGGCAGCTGGCCTCCCTCCCTTCTCTGGATCCCGTTCCGTCCACCTCTCCTTCCTGTCCTTATTGCTGCCCTCCACCTAAACGCCACCCTCACCCCTCATGCCCATGCTCGCTGCCCGCTCCCCCCGCCCCTCCCATGGTCTCTGGGTGTTCACAACCTGCCAGAGCCGATATTGGCCTTTCGGGGAGAAAGCTGATGGCATCATTGACTTACTATAGCCAACAATGCAGAGGGGATTCTAGTTCCTCCAGACTGTTGTTCCATTTTTATTTGTTCAGTTTTCTCACCAAGCCCCTGACAAGGCAGAATTGTTGTCCTCACAGTTGTGATCACACGACTCAGCCTCGCGCCCATTCAGCCGGGCTCCAGCCCCGCCATCTGGGGGTGGCCGCCGGTTGCCGCACTCTGGTCCGTTCCGGGGCGGGTAACCACCCAGCCACGTCTCAGCGGCGGCCCCTTCCGTGGCTGCTCGTGCTCCCCCCGGCAGGTGTGACTCAGGACAGGATTGCTGAGACCAAAATAATGGGCGCTGCCCTGTCCGCTGCCCTGCTGGCCGGCAGCAGCGTTTCTGCTGGGTACCAGGAGCAAAACCATCCTGGGCCATGTACATCAGCCCATGCACATCACACCTTAGAAAAAGCTGAGTTTTCAGTTCTCAGGTGAGAGGAGCCCGCCCCAGGTAGACGGTGTTGGGGGGGGCGTGCCCAGGGCCGGTGTCATGGGTGTCACCCACTGGGGGAGGGTACCCCAAGCCTGCTGCTAGATGAGGGCTTCACGCCCTTGACGGGCAGGGAAAGGCTGTCGCAATGAAAGTGTTCTGAGCTGGGAGGGGATTAGTAAGGCGTGGTTTAAGCAAAGACCATTATTGTTCTTGCACCATTGACACTTTAACCACAGCTATTAACCCATCTACCTCTCCGCCTGGTGACATGAAAGCCTCAGCTGACACCACTTCCAATTCCCAATTGTGCAGAATTGCTGGTCGCTTATCCTCAGCCTACCAATTCTTGCTTTTATTTTCTAAGTTCAGAGCTCCCTGGAGGCATTCTCTTTTGTAAATTATTTGTCCTTGTTTTCTTTTGAAACATAACATCTATGCAGAAAGTGCCTAACTCGGTAAGAACTGCTGCTCAGTGAACACCGTTCAGGTCAGACCCCTGGGCCCCGCCGAAGAGACAGACAGTAAACCCGGCTCCAAATTTCGTTCTCAAATCTCTCTCCCGCCGAGGGGCTAACAGCGGCCCGCATATGTTCAGTAATCATCCACTTTGAAAAATGCTTTTGTCTCTTTAATGCATCGCTAAACAAGAGCGCTGGGCTGACTCTGTCCTTGGAGTGTACAAAATGGGCCACATGAAGGTGTTCTTTTGTCTGGTGCCACTCAGCGTTGTTTGTAAGTCTCAGGGTTGCGGCCACTGATGCTTTTCCGCATGCATGTTCTACCCAGTGAGCACATGGGCATTTAAAAGCACTCGATGAGTTTTTTGGTGACTTAGGTGGCTTCCAGCTATACCTGCTTCCATACCTCCTACTGCGCACAGGGTGTCCTCTGGGCTTATTCCCGAGGGAAAGCTGCTGAGTCACAGGTGCACAGCTTGGTTGTAACGTGAGGGGTGCCGGACATATTTCTGTGTGTCCCGTCCCATGCTGTGTGGGGCTTCCTTGGCGATCCACCCTTAGCATGCCTGGGGTCGCAAGACTACAGGTTCTGTCCACTTCACGTGCATTTCCTGACCACGAAGGCGTCTGAGCACCTTTTCTGTGTACTTGGAGATCTAATTTTTTTCAGGTTAGAGGTTTTGGTTCCGCTCTGTCGCTCAGATTCGTCCTCTCTCGTTGTTTTGACCCTATTTGTTTGCAGAGGGTCTTGCTATGTTTCGAGAGTCATCTCCTGTCAGTTAAAGTATAATAAAAAATCTCTTCTGGGTTGTCTTTTTAACTAGTTTTATGTTTTTTTTTTTTTGAGGAACAGAAAATTTTATTTCTTTACATGGACACTGATCCATCTTTTAATGGCTGTGGAATTTTATGACCTGCGTAAGCAATCCTTATCTTTTCCAAGGTACGTGTTATGGGCTGAGTTGGACTTCCCCAAAGTATATTAAAGTCCTAGTTCCCGGGACCTTACAACTGCGTTTGGAAACAGAGGCCTCGCATGAGGTAGCTGAGTTTCATCAATCTGGCTGGCCCTATTCCACCTAACTGTATCTTTATGGTAAGCAGAAACTGGTTTTCTACTAAAAACTTCTTGGAGTTTGGTTTTGGAATGCACCGAGTCTTTACATTAATTTGGGCTAACTGACATTTCAACTTTATTGACTCTAGTAGATTTGTTGAGTGTGCCAGTTGATGAACATAGAATCTCTTTCAACTCATTTAACTCTTTTTAGTTTCTCTCAGGAATGTTGTCTTTATTATAGAGATGATAATGTCTTTTTATATTTATTTCTAGGTAGTTTATGTTTTTGATGGTATGTAAGTGGAATTTAAAAACATTTCATTTTCTGGTTATTTGGTAGTAGTACAACATAAAATTGTATCCATACAATTGATTCTTACCAATTGTACTAATCAATCAAAACGAGAGTATATTGCTCTCATTTACTAATGCATTTACAATGTCTGCATAACATATATATTTTTAAGGGGATATCAGATATTTCATTTGCAGATAATATGGTTGGATCTGAACAATAACATGCAAACCCAGTTCTTATTTTAAAAATAGTATACAGAAAACTATAAAACACATTTTAAAAGAAAACTTTGCCTTGAGACTGATCAGAATGTAAGATTATTAATATCTTGCGGAATTTTTTGAGTCGGTTCTTGGAATGAGGCCCTAACCCTGAAGGCATGCACTGAAAAGAATGAATTAACTTGTCTCTCATGTATCCCACACCAAGCAGGCAGGCACTAGCCAGACCATTGGCAAGTGTCAGTGTCTGAGGTGTCGACACGATAGTCACTGAATTTCCTCTCTGTAGGACTGTCCCCGTGGCTGAGACGGGCTGGGTAAGATCCTCGTGAGATGTTTGTGTCCGCTTTTGTTCATTTCCATTCCATCCCGCCGTACGACTTGCTCCCCTCTCCTTTAATCTGATACTTCCTCTGGTCTTCTGAGTTTGGCAATCCATTGCTTTTAGGTAATTGGCTTCTAACTTCCTTTGCATTTCTGTAGTTGAAGTATGTCCCCGAGACTGTGGTCTCAGAGCACCCCATGCGGCTTCTGTCCCGGTGACTGTTAGGTGAGGCCCTGAGCGCTCAGCCTCAGGAGAAGGATCCAGATTGTTCATAGAAACGATGCAGTAGAGTGTTGTGGGTTGAACAGTGGCCTCCCCACTTCTGTATGTTGATGTCCTAAACCCAGGCACCTCCGAATAGGAACTTCGTTTGCCACCAGGGCCACTACAGAGGTCATCAGGGATGATGAAGTCATTAAGCTGAGCCCTACTCCTGTGACTGTCCTTATCAGGAGGAGCGGATGCTTCAAGTCCCTCACAGGGGGAAGACACATGAACACGAAGACGACTCGGGATGCTGTACGTTTGGCCAAGGAACAGAGACATTCCAGAAGCCAGGAGACGAGCACGGAGACGTGCTCCTCACAGCCTCAGAAGAGACTACTCCCGCCAATACCTTGATTGGGACACTGAGCCTCCAGCACTGTGAGCCATTAATAGCTCCTGCCATTGAAGGCACCTATCTGTGGTGCTCTGTGACAGCTGCTTCAGCAGATGCATATAGGGAGATTGTATGCTTCAGGTGAAAATAAAGGGCAATTAAAATAGAACACTTTCAATTAGACCAATAAAGATGGCAGGTTGGGGTTCAGTACTTGTCAGGACCTTTGACCTCCTTATCACCTTCAAACCTGCTTTCTCCTGCTCATGAAACCAGTGCTCCATGCTGGGTTGCATGAGCGGGAAAGCCCGGCAGAACCGCTGTGTTCTCAGTGACTTCCCAGGTGTGAAGTGAGAGCACGGTTTTGATGCTTCCAATGCCGAAATAGTTCCCATACTAACAAGCTCAGCTAGGAAACTGGAGGTGCTACTTGAGAGAAGAGTTGTCCTCACGCATTGACAGGGAATGGCACCAGACGATAGACGAGACGCTTCTTCCCTCATGAAAAGGAGCCCGGAGATAACAGCCCCAGTTCAAGTCGAGCAAGGCTGAGAATCGTCATCCGTCACCACTGGAAGCTGACTGGGTGTCAGTTGTGGACGAACCCAGCAATCCTCACGGGCTATTTCCTGGCTGTCTCATTTTAGAGAGGATTTATATTCAGGAGCCTTGCTATGGATTACTCCTTGGACAGATGAAAGGAAACAATTTATAATTGCTTAACATGTGTGCACAGGTCCACATATCCCACCTCCAAATTATCTGCCTTCTTAGGAATCACAGTTCTCTGGAGATTTATGGAAGGCACTGGGTTTCAATCACAGTATTAAATTTAGTGACCTTCAAGGGAAATGGGGAGCAAATTACAGCGTCCTCAACTTGTACATGCCAAGAGTTAGCCATCCATCCTGTCCCCCAGACAAATGAGCACGGTGGTGACTTCCTGCCAGAAAGAGTCGAGAACGAAAAGAAAATTCTGGGCAGCGAAGATGAATCTCAACACGCTTACGATCTACAGTTAAGTCATCTGGAGACTGAACGTCAACACTTGGACTAGTGCTCAGAGAGAAACCAGTGAGATCTGAGTGTGTTTGACGTTCTAGAAAAGCACGTACACCAGTAAATAGAACTCCAGGACAATTGCTCCAGAACCATTCATTGTGAGCCTCCTGGAGACCAGGGCTGCAGTCATGATTAAAGATAGACTTAAAGATAAAGATAGACTTTTCCTTGCAGAGAAATGTTCCAGGCACAGCTGTGGCGCCTCGTGGGCTGTGCCCTCCCCTCCACATTGTTCAATAAACGCAGCACTCTAAGCTGTCTCGGTGAGCTATCCCTCCAGAGCAGATACGAGTTTTTCTTCTCTGCACTTACTCTTTTTTAATGTCTCCAAGTCACATTCACGACGGACTCTTAATGCCTAGTCAGGTCTGTCTGGAAAGGCTGGAGACAAAAAGTGGCTTTTAAAAAGCAGACAGCACACAGCCATGCGGGTTTATTCCTGAGAGCATCTGACAGCGCTGTGCAGCCAGCAGGGCCTCAGCTTTGTCCTCGTCTCAGCTTCCAAATGTCACCATCAGGAAGGAAGTGTCAGAAGCCCTTGCTGGGACTGGGCTCCTTCCAGAGCGGGCAGAACACTGGTCCAGCCTGTGGGCAGCCGCGGAGGCTGGCCGGCTGCTCTGCCAGGTGACCTGCCCCTCGTGTGTGGCTTCCCTGGGGTCCTGCAGCTGTTCGTGCATCCTGCCTGTCACCGAGTGGGAGTTCAGGCTCAGCTTCTGGCCTTCCGGATGAGCCGCTGGCCTGTTTGGGTTTGGAAGCTAAAAGCAAACGTACAAATCCCGGTGGGAGAAATTACTCGTGAGAGCTACCGTCCAGGTAGATCGATGCCTTGCTCGTTGTCTTGACAGTCTCAGGAAAGACCAGAATAAAGCACTTTTGAGCTGCAGGTGGGATGACTCCACGGCCAGGGCGGGCTTTGAGCATTGTCCGAGCGCCAGAGGCCAGTCAGCGGCTGGCTGCTCCGTCTGTCTAGCCCTCGCAGCCGGCAGACCGTTCAGACGGCTGGCCACTGGGGACGCCCAGCCGGGGCCCTCCATTCCTGCAACTTGCCTATCGATACGGCCGGATGTCGAGGGCTTTCTCCGCTCTCAACCTCTCAGCCGGCGCTGCTCAAACGTGGTTATAGATCTTGGCTCAGAGTTTACACTTTAAGATTTTTTTATTTATGCACACAGAACTGGGGTACAGGCTAGAGGTGCAGCGAGTAAGAGGCTTCACCAGAGGCAGCGGGGAGCAGAACAGGCAGGTCCATGAAGTCCGCTGCTGAGGGGAGCAGCGGGGAGGCAGAAGAGGTCTGCCCGCCCTGGGGGTCACCTCCGGCCGGGGGAACCAACTGTGGCTGTGGCCAGCTTGCAGTGCAAGGACCTCGCGGGTGGGGAGGTCCCAGGGAGCCCGTGGATTTAGCCGCTGCTGGAAGACGCGTCTTAAATTTGAATTTCCCGGGAGGGGAAGGCACCTTTGAGGCTTTAAAGAGAGACAGTGTTCCCCTCCAGCCCCGACTCACCCCACCCCCACCTCCAAGTCTGGGACTCCGATGACCGGCTTCGAGAGTTGGAACCTGAGGGCGGTGCCGCCGGGCTCGGGTCTCGCAGCCGCTGCCTTCTCCGTAGGGACGGGGTGACACTGAGCGCAGACACAAACGAGGTGCCTCCGGCAGCTCCAGCCGGTGCAGCCTGCTCGCTGGCGCTCACGCCCATCTGCCCGCGCCCATCTGCCCGCGGCGGCGGCCATCTGCGGAGGGAGGACACGCAGCCAGAGAGCTCGTGTGCAAGCGGAGAGCCGGCCGGGGGCGGCTGCAGATGGCGACCACCCAGAGCCTCCTGTCGCCGCACCTGGGCCGGGCAGGTGCTGGGCTCAGACCGCCACCTGCTCCCTCTGCGCGCGGCCCGACCCCCGGGACAGGCGGCTTCACACTCCCCGTGCACTCACGGAGGCCGACGCCTGCGAGTCAGGGCTGCCGTGCTCCGGGGGGAGCGGTGCTCCGGCCTGGTTCTGCAGAGGGAGGGTCGACCCGAGAGGGGAACGTGGCCAGGAGGGTCGGGTGCCCACGCCTGGGGAAGCGTTGGCACCTGGGGTCGCAGAAGGAGACAAAAGTCATGGAGGGAACCAGTGCTGCCGCGGGGTGGACAGGGGAGCCCGGAGAAGAGGGAGGGGGCAAAGCATGGGCGCTTTGTTTCCAGCTGGCCAACATGCTGGAATCCTTGTGCTGTGAGCTTCTGAGCCCTCAGGAATTCAGGCTGTCCAGTGGTGCTCATTCGGTGGTTTGTCCTGTGGACACGTGGACGTGTGCGTGACTTGGCTGGACCTGGGGGATTATTTTCACCTCTCTGCAGCTTCTCAGCAGTGTAGATAAATACATCCAGAGGAGGGAGGCAGGCTCGCACAGACGGACACCTGTGGATGGTCCTGTGGCCAAGGAGACGGAGTCCTGCTCTTTCCTGTTGGGAAATGTCACAAGCGCACGCGCGGCCCCTCGAGTCTGCAGAACAACAATTCCTGTCCGGTGAAGGCCCTGCGGGCGTGGAAGTGCACGGCCAGGCTGGCCACGCCCTGCGCTGCTGGAGGAGTAGGGGACAGCCTGGTGCCCTGTCCAGCGGTCTCGGGGCCTTTCGTCTTCCCAGACACAGGCACCCTGGTTGGGGGAGCGGGGTGGGCCCGGGTGTGCAGAGACCCAAGCAGCTTCTCTACCCAAGCTGGGCGCGTGGGACAGCTCGTTACTCTGTGTGCTGATACTTACCGAGGCCGACGTGATGTTAGAGATGTTAGTGATTAACTCATGTCTTCCCCGCGTGCTTAAGAAACAGCAATTGTGCATTCTTGGCATGCAGGTAACTCACCTATGGAACATGAGGCCAAAACCACGGGGGAGGGGGAGGGTGGAGTGACGCCTCTTGCTGTGAGAAATCTGACCGTGGTCTCCCAGCTCAGAGTCCTCCGTTTGGCTCTGAATCGTCTCCCGAATCCATTATTTCAGTGCACAGTTGTTTCAAGTGAGCTTTGTTCTGGCCATTTCACTTTATTCCGGAGCGAGGCGAGTGTCTGCAGGTGCTATCCACAGAGGCACCCCCCTGGGGTGTCCCGGGGGCCCAGAGGTTGGGGTTGATGGGCCACAGACTGTCCTGGACCCTGCACTTGATGGCTGCCCCCAGGACTTGTCCCCCTCCCCGTCCCCAGAGACAGAGGCCGGGAGTGGGAGCTACTCTGCGGAGTGGCCAGCAGGGGCTCAGTGCAGAACTTGGAGCGCGTCTGCGTGCGCTTGGCCACCTTTTCCTTGAAGGCCCCTTTTCTGTGTTCCAACCTTCGAAGCTACTTTTGTTCTCAAGCTCCTTATTGGAAAGTGCCCTTTGGGTCATGTAAATCTCATCTCATTATTTTTGTGTTTCCTCCCCCATTTTTGCTCTTTAAATAATAGTTCATAGTCTCCATTTTCCTGTTCCTTCCTTGTAGCCACTGGTCCCCGCATGCACATCACCCTCAAGCTACGCCATTAGGTGAGTAATAGTGTTCTAGATTCTGTTAGCGTTGCCTCTCTTTGTTTGGTTAGGCTTTATTTTTGGTCTGGTTTTGGATTGTTTTCCCAGAATGTGCTCATTGTTTCCCAGGATATTCTGGGCTACGTTATCAGTAACCATCAAGTCCGTCAGGAAAAGAATAAAAAGAATAACAGTGATAATCCATTGCATTTGGAGGACATTTCCAAGTGTTTTCTCATTTCCTGCTTTCTCTGGTCCTTAATTTCAGCTGCCTTTGCCCACAGGCTTATTTTCTTTGGGCTTCGCCTCTGCTCTCCTTTCTTTGCTTTCCTGATAGGACCTCCAGCTCTCATCGCTCACATTTCTGGAGGACCTGAGGTCCAGTTTCGTTTGATAACGCACCATCCTGAGTGCCTTTCATCGTTTGCAAACTTAACAGGCAGATGTGTGAGACGGCTGTCTTGCCCTTGGAGAGCTCAGGTTTTCTTCTTCTTTCAGTCTGGAGCTTATCCAGAAACTAACCTCACCTGTGACCAATTTACTCAACAAATGCTAATGTTTACTCATGCAGAGCACAAATCTAGGTTTTGTGGCACACCGAGAGCAGAGGGCACTGTTTTTTTACACATACATTTTTATTTTATAAATATATTTCTTACATTATTCTTCACTTTGTGCATTTTTTCATCTCGGTTGTGATCCCCGTGGGCTTTCCACCACCACTTCACCCTGTGCCATCACCTGAGTCCCATGTGTGTTCTCACCTCTGTCTTGATCTTGTTCCCCTTTCTGCTCCCGTAGATTCCACATGGTCCAGCAATTTCATTCCCAGGTATCTACCCAAAGGACACAAAAACAATAATTCAAAAGGACACCTGCACTCCTATGTTTATTGCTGCCTATTTACAACAGGGAAGATGTGGAATCAACCCAAATGCCCAAAAATACATGACGGGATCAAGAAGATGTGGTATATAAACACAATGGAATATTACTCAGCAATCAAAAAGGATAAACTCATGTCATTTGTGGCAACATGGATGGAGCTAGAAAAGATCATGTTTAGTGAAATAAGCCAGAAAGAAAAACACCGAATGGTCTCACTCATAGCAGAAGTGTAAGGGATGAGGAAAAAAATAGATGTAGAATTGTAATAAAGTAAAAAAGAACATGAACTTACAACTATAAACCAGAGTGCACCGTTTTTAATACAGAAAGATAGATTAACCTGTAAGACAAATATTCCAGTAATACCCACTGCAAGGCTATTGGGGTCAAGACTGCACGAGGGGCCCAGACTCAGTGGTGATGGAGGGTTGAGCTGGAGTGTCGCCAGGTCCACTGAAAGTGAGTGTTTCTTAGCAAACAAAGCAGAATCTCACTTGCCGATCCTTCAGTCAGCGTCCCAGCTCTGTGTCAGCTCAGCACGGCCGTGGTGAGCTGTCATGATTCACAGGCTGTCCCCGGGGTGTGCGAGGGGGCCTCACTGGAGCACGAGCTCAAGGCCATGGTGTAAATGCTTCCACTGGTTGATCTTAGGCTATCAGCTTGATGCACTGAATGGACAGTAGGGAAGAAATACAGAAATGTCTCCCCTGGGCCAGAACTGGCTCCTGTGCACATTGAATTTGGGCTAGAAAGGAGCACTAGTAGAATGTTTTGCATTTTTTTTTTTAAAGATTTTATTTATTTGTGCATACAGAACTGGGGTACAGGCCAGAGGCTCAGGGGCGGCGAGAGGCTTCACCAGAGACAGAGTGGGCAACAGAACAGGCAGATGGTCAAAGTACACTGCTGAGGGGAGCAGCGGGCGGGTCAGGAGAGGTCTGCCACCACCATGTGGTCACCTCCGGCGCTGGCGGGAATTGAACTCATGCGGAAGCAGCTTTAGATTCTCAGTGCTGTGCTTTAACCCGCTGAGCCACCAGGGAGGGCCAGAATGTTTTGCATTTTAAAACTTTTCTCAAAACTCTTCCAAATTCACAATTTGTTCACTACAGGGGAAGAGCTGGAAAGGGTTGTAGAGCCCGAGGCGTGGGGAAAGACCACACTTTCCTGCTGGAATTGGCTTAGCATCTTGTGTCCTGGAGTAGGGGAAGAAGCCCAGTTAGGGGTCCCCGTCTGGGGACTGCCGGACCTCCAGAAAGGAAAACTGTTGCAGAACAGGACATGGGGACAGGACAGGGCCCCGGGGCTTCACTGTCTCCTCGCCGCCACTCGATACTGGGGTTTCTTCTACCTAAGCCAGCTATTTTTATCATCTGTTTAACAGCGGGAAAATCAAGATTTCATGTACAGTGTGAAATCCCCACTATGAGTAGCTAATCTATTTTGACTTTATTTTGTATCAAATACTTTAATGCGGTGACACTCGTGGTCGATATATGTACGTGCTGTGTTTTTCCAGTGGCTTTTACTTTACTTCCACATCGCCAAGCACTGAGCAGGCCGACGTCAGGGACGGATGCAGCTTTAGGACTTTGGGCATAAGGAAGAGGCTTAGGGGAGGGACATGGGCGTCGGACTGAGAATGAGGAAAGACATCAGCTGGGAAAGTCCAGTGTGTGTGTGAGGACCCTCGAAGTGCCCCAGAGGGTCAGCTGGGGCCCGAGTAACCAGCACCATAGACGGGGCAGTTTGGCCAGCAGGACTTCACTTCCCAGAGTGCTGGAGACTTGGAGCCCAAGGTCAAGGTCCAGCGGTGACCTCCTGGCTTGTGAGCGGCTGCTCCCCACGAAGCCCTCTCACGCCTCTCTCGCTTGTATGTCGGGGAGGCATGTCTGCTCCTCAGGCCCTGCCCTCATGTCCTCGTGTCCTCGTGTAAACGTGATCATCTCCCAGAGGCCCACGGGCACACACCTCGTGGGGGTTGGGAATTCCGGGGCCACATTCCCCTACAGTGGTGTGAACAGGAATCGGAGAGAGCCGGCTAGGGCCAGACCACAGAGGAGCTTTCGAGTGCAATGAGAGATGTAAAAACCTTGACGTGCGTTGGCGACCCTGAAGGTGCTGACCCTGAGATGGCGGACACTGGCCAGGGGGTCGTGGTGGACTCGGCTTTGGGAAAACATGGCTGCCAGGGGCCCTTGAGCCTCAGACAGGATGTTGACTCGGTTGTTTATGTAGGGGAGGGTATCCAGGCCGTGCCCAAAAGCTCCGCACAGGTCGTGACCCCAAGAAGCAGCCACAGGCCTGCCAGGCGGCGTTTGCCTCAGGGTCTGCGCTGGGCTTCACTGGGCTGGGCACCGAGTCAGAGCCGGCAAGTAGGACAGGATCGAGGCCCCTGACAGCGTGTTTTTATTCTGCTGACTCTACACAACTTGTTTCTGTGCGCTTTATAGAGATTTGGTCCCTGGTTTCTTGGACATGACTACGTAAGAAGTCAGACCTTAGTATTGAGGGTCTGAGAGGCGCAACATGGCAAGGCCCTCGGGCAGAGGCAAGGTCACCTCCTTGGGCTCAAACAGTCCGCAGCTCACCTTCTGCCACCCCTTGGGGGTGTTACGGGATGTGGCTGACTTGCAGTCCTTGGGGTAATGGCACCTCGGCCTAGAACAGGTCACTCGGGATACTGAGCCGCAGCCAGCCAGCGCTTGGTCCGTTTGCACTGTAAATGTAGCATCGTTGACCCTGGTGTGTGCGTGCAGAGTCACAAGAAACTTTGCAGAACCTGGATATTTTTGGAGGTGAGGTTTCCATCTCAGACATGCTCAGCTCTTTCCCTGACAGTTACCCCTTCTCGTTATTAGGTTCCTGTGGAAGTAACACCCAAAATGATAGATAATTAGGAGTCAAAACACTACTTTATTAATAGGTGCACATACCTAGTGCAGCGCTGGGAGAGCCTGGGCTCACCTGTTGAACAATTAATGGCTTCGCAAAGCGCGGTGAGCGCTCCTGTGTGTCAGGCATGAGCTGGTGGCAGGAGGAGGGGAGGTTGTGGGGAGTGGGTGGGGAGGGGGAGGGAGACGGGGGGGGGGTGAGGTGGGGGAGGCCGAAGGCAGGCGCTCCAGCTTTGCGGGGCTGGGACAGTGGGAACCACAGGCCGGAACAGTCTTCACTTAAGGAAGTGGATTCTGTATCTGAAGTTACAAAGGAAATACACTTGGGACGCTTTGATTAGGGATTTTTCTGTATTAGGGACATCAGGGAGAACGTTCTTAAGGAAATTGTCCTGAAATAAAATATTTTTTAAAGATTTATTTATTTGTGCATACAGAACTGGGGTACAGGCCAGAGGCTCAGGGGCGGTGAGAGGCTTCACCAGAGACAGAGTGGGGAGCAGAACAGGCAGATCGACGAAGCACACTGCTGAGGGGAGCAGTGGGCGGTCAGGAGAGGTCTGCCGCGCCCTGGGGTCACCTCTGGGGCAGGTGGGGATCGAACTCGCACTGAGGCGGCTGCTCAGCACTGGCGAGCTTGCAGTGCTGCGTCCTAACCCGCTGCGCCACCAGGGAGGGCCCAGATAAAAAGTCTGAGAATGATAAGCATGGCTCGGTAAAGCTCTGGAGCAGCGTCTCAGCTGGGAGCAATTCCGGCCACCCAGGGCTGCAGCTGCCGCTGAGGAGGGACGAGTGGAGGCGGGTGCCATGGGCACCCTGGCATGCACGGGGCAGCCCCCCCGCACAGGGTTATCCAGCCCCAGAGTCCGTCGGGCTGAGACGGAGCCCTCGGCTCTGTGGGTTTAGCGACTGCAGTTTGGGCTGAAGCCGCGAGGCGTCCTCTGGCGCCTGGCTCAGCTCCCGCCCAGCTCTCTGGGTTCTTCGGGGGCTCGCCCTGTACAATGAGCCTGCAGCACCTCTGCGCACGGGGAAACTGAGTCAGGGGGCTCGTGCCTGTCGGCGAGAGGCAGGACTGAGCTCAGGAAGCCAGGCCGAGGGCAGGAGCCTTCCTGGCCGATGCTGGCCCGGCCGTGGGCTGTGGGCGGCACACAGTCACCTTCCTTGCGAGCAGCTGCCGCGAGCTGCGGCTTTGGCAGCCGGCGCTGCTGGAGACTGGACGGGTGACGGCCAGCAGGCGCTCCTTCCTCCTTTCCCTGTGCTCGCTGCTCTTCCTCAGGAGCTCAAAGCAAACCAGTCGGCGCGCAGTGTCTGTGCGGGGGTCCGGCCACGTGGTGGTCTTCCACGCGGTTCTCACACGAGGCTCTGTCTGCTGATTTCAACTCATGCTGTCACCTCTAGGGGCTCGCCTGCCACGGTGGAGGGTGCTGTAGGGGGCCCCCAGGTGGGCATCACAAGGTCCCATGTGTGGCACCCCCGGGAGCCCCCAACACCATTCCAAATACTGTGCTGTGCTGGCGTCTTCAAACTTGCAGCCGCTGGAGAGGCGACTTCTCAGCCCGCCGGCGACTGGGGCTGGGCAGCGGGCCGCGAGCCCCTGGGCAGGCCGGCCATCCATTCCAGACCTGTTGCCAGGCAGCCCGGCTTCATGAGACAGACTTAATCTCCAACGATTAAACATTAAGTGCTTTCTAACGCTTAAACATTAGGCTCGTTTTATGCTCGCCAAGCGGCAGTAAAGCAAGGGGAGATGCTGCCTGCATCTCAGCTTGCGAGCAAATTGAATTTCTATCGACGAGACAAGACTTCTCCCCTCGAGAAAGCCTCCCAGCGCTGCGCGGCAGAGGCTTGTGGGTTTAAGAAAACAGTAATAACATTTACAAAGATGAAGCTGTCAACACTGCCCCAATACTGCAGATTAGTTTTGACAGCCATCTCTGTAGCGCAGAGACAGCTCGGCGTCCCGGGCGGGGCGGAGAGTGGAGCATGCACACCTCGGCGCGGCTTACCTGCAGCTGGCCTTACACTTCTTCTCAGTCTGGAACCGCCTACCCACGGCGTGAACGCAGGAGCACCAGCAGCTCCCTACCTGAGCGCGCACATCTGCAGGCCTGCTTGACGGCCCAGGCCTGGCTTTCGGGGTTTGCACCATCCACGCGGAAGCCGGAGTCTCAGTGGTCGACGGTGCCTGAGATTTTTCAGGTGCTGGCAACGTTTGGCCCAGGCACTCTGTTCTTGCTGGTATTTTTACCAGTTGTACTAGTTGAGGTGATGATGCTGGTTTACCGCACCGTATGTGGCTTAAGGGTGCGGGTGTCCCCTCTCCACACCCACAGCCAAGGGCCCTCAGCCTCCACCGCCACACCGGCTGCTCCTCCCAGTCCGGGCTCCGCGCTGGACCAGGGCTCTCTTCCCTGCTAGACCGGCCTCCCGAGGCTGCGTTTCCACAGGAGGAGGCGAGAACAGGAGGCAGAGATGCCCGAAGGGACCTGAACACGTGTCTGGCTCCTGAGTGTGTGCTCTGAGTGCCTCAGCCAGGCCTTGTTCTGTTTGCACCCCCTTTCCCGGCAGCTGGGGCCCTGGGGTCCCACGGCACTCCTCGGGCCTCAGGATGTGGTGGAGGTCGGGGAGAGGAGAGAGACGAGGAGGCCCCTTGCTGGGTGAGTCAGCTTGAGCCAGGGATCCGCCCAGGACGGAACCTTTCGTTTGTGATCTGCTTTCCTGCTGGGGGCACCAGGGAGCCCCTCTGCTGTCCAAGAGCGGGGTTTAAAATCCGGGCGTGTAGGCTGCTACAGGAGGGTTGACTTGGGGCTCTCATGTTCCCTCTCTGAGGACAGGTAAGACACCGTAGGCAGCCACTTGTCCACTTGT
>NW_004567108.1:2314139-2339149 GCF_000260355.1 Condylura cristata | reverse complement strand
GCTGCGCCACCAGGGAGGGCCCTCAGGTAGTCGTTCTTATGGCGCATCCATATTCGCATGGATGCGGTTTTCTATTTCTGGCTGCAGTTGAAACAACATTTTGCTCTGGCCATTTGGCGAGGTGGAGTCCTTTGCATTGGCCAGACATTGTTCTTTGCTCATAGATGTTTATTCTTGAAGCTCTCTCCTTTGCAGGTGCCACGGGGCCTTCCTTTCTGCCTGGTCTAAATTGTCACCCAGCTGTCTCCTAGCTGTCATCTGTCCACGAACGTTGGGCCGCCCTTTTCTACTTAACTCTGCTTTATCCTTTCACCTTAAGCTTGTCTTTTCATAACTTATAGAGCAGAGTCTTCAGAATGAGGATATTTTAAGCAATGACACTGAAAAAGGTGAAGCCACAAAACAGGGAAATATCAGCACAGCTTTCCTAGCGCCTCAGCCATGTGTTGGCTTGCTCAGTCCTTGACATTTTAAAAAATTTCCCTCTGCCATTGTGACATGTCACTCTCCGTTTGCTCTCTTCACTCTACCTGTAGGCGTGTGTCCAGCGGAGGGGACCCTTGGGATTTCAGTGGTAAGCCTTTGCTTCTGCTTCGAGAAATGCTCCAAAGTGGGCATTCGTGCATATTATGGCTGAGGGGAGAGCTTCACTTTGGCATGGAGCAGCCGGAAAAGGAGACAGCGACACAGTGGCCAGACTCCTGCTTCCTCAAGGGTCTTGCCTATTGCTGTAATTTGTCACTTTTTTAGTAAAGCTTCCCAACTTTTGTACATACCTATTTTTCATCATGACTCCAAGATCTTACTTCAGGACAGGTAGAATTAACTTTCAGAGTTGGCTCTTGGGGTCTATTAAGCCTTGTCTTTACTCCATTCCAGGCTGTGAAGAAAGAGTGTGAATATGGCTGGCAAGAAAGGAAAAAGAATGTTTATTTTATTGAGAACTGGGAAGTGCGAAGTTGTCAGTGTCTCCCTAGCTTCATCCAACCTTTTGTTAACAATAAGTGAACCATGACAATGACCCCGAATAGGTTGTGACCCAAGAGAGAGTGAGGACTCTTGGACAGGAGCTGACCTGCTGGCTGGAAAGAGCAGAGCAGAGGGAGCTGGTCTTGGTGCCAACTGGCCCCTTGGAGGGCACATCTTGTCTCTGTCTCCATTGCTCCCCTCCCACCCGCCTTCCCCGTTTAATAAATGTCAGCATTAAGCTGAAATAACTCTAAGAACGTCCTTAGCAAAGTAGCGGTCCTAGGAGCTCTCTAATATGTCAGAATTTTCTTTGCAGAATTCTTGAAGAGGGACCTAGGGGCCTTTTCAGAGAAGAATAACAAATATAATTAAGGAGCTTGTAGACAAGACCTGTGAAGAAAAGCTTTACAACAGCAAGAATTATTTTGCCTTGACAGAGAGAAAATAAGATGTTAGTAGTAATTTTAAATTAACACAGTAATCTAAAAATTAAATTTAGTAAGAAGTCTAGCGTTTCTTTAAAACTAGTATGTTATGATTTGAAACAAATGAAGTATGCTCATTTGCAACAACCAAGGAATTCACACACGCCAAAACAAAACCATAATTGTGTCCTTCAAACTCACCTTTAATCTTCCATTGGATTTTCTTTCAGCATTTTCTCTAGCTAAAAAATATCTAAATAATATGGCATGTTATGCAGTTCAGTTTCTTGTTATTTTAGGCTTATATTAAAGTGACCATTTCTAAATGTGAGTATTTTGTTGGTAAACATTTTGATGGCTCCATATTATTCTTTTCTGAGATTATGCCATGGTTTATATAGCGATGTAACTTTTGCTTCTATAATCTGTATAGTCTTAATCCTTTGAAAACAGGATTCTTGCATAATACTTTGCTCTCCACTTTCACTGTTTCTTCATAACAGAGTACTACTCAATGGAAATAAAAGTGTTTGAGTTGTTGATAATATTGCCAAATTGCCTTTCAGAAGAATTCTATCAACTTGCATTCCCAACAGCATGTCTTACCAACATGCCCCTCCCAGCTACATTATAATTATACACTTATGTCATAATTAGAAGGTAATTTGATAGATAAAGCTATTAATTACTTTAATTCACACATACACAAACAAATACCTTTCCATCTGCGTCATCTGCTTATTAACAGGTTTGTTTTTTTCTTTTTGCAAATATCTTCCTAACTTTTGTCCATGTATGTGTTGGTATGATATTGGCTTTGGCCAACTTGGTGAACTTAGGTTTTTCCAAGGACATGCAAGCACAAGGAGACTCAAAAACAAAATCCATTTGCCAAGTACATTGTCAGAAAAACTAAAGACCAAAGGACTGAGTGTAACAAGAGAAAGCGCCACAGCTCCAGTGAATCACTGGCTTTTCTACATCTGTGTTCTGCTGTCTTACATAGATATCAACCGAGATCCTCTTGATGGCCATGAAAACATACTCTTGGAGAAGTAGGATGGGGATGTCAGGGTTACTGCTGTAGCCAGGTCGATGAATCTTTATTTGGTATTAAACACCACGAAATCCCTTTCAGTGCAAATGTTCCATAGTTTCATACCTGTATGTTCTTGTCTTTATCCATCATCTATCCATCTATCTATCAATCTATCTATCATCTATCTATCATCTGTCTTTCTTTCCCCTCATCCATCCACCCATCCATCCAATTTATGTATCTCTGGCCTGTTTTTCTCCGGTAACCCTTTCAGCGAGTCTAAGTTTAATATTCTTAACACCTCAGCCAAAGCTGTTGTTGGTTCACACCAGAGCTGTGTGGCCACACGCTTGGCCACAGGCAGTGTCCCCATCTCCGTCTCCTTCTCTACCGAAAATGTTCTTTCTGATGGTGTTCTGATTTAGTTTTGATTATACTTAACTGTACCCTCTAATCTTGATCTCTGAAGGTGCATCTTGTCTGGGTTACTGGGTCCGTTCTGGAGAGAGACGATGAGACAGTTTCCTGCCATTTGTGGGCTCGTGGCTGGAACCCTCAGCTGGTCTTTAGCGGACCAGTGTTCTGCCTTCCAAGCAAGGCACTGGGTTGGAAATTAGTGGTAATCACTGTTCTCTCTTGCCAGTGGAAGCAGAAATAGTGATATATCTAGATGCTAATTTTAATAATCACGAGGTAATTAGTCATCAGGAAGAGATTTTTATTTTGAATCACATAGATGATTTTGGAAGATGAGCAGTCTCCTTGTCTATGATCACAAAGACAGGATAATGGCTCGATATCCTCAGATGTTCTCCAAGGAAAGCCAGGCGCTGTCTTTGGGTCCCTTCCCTATTCCACGGCTCTTATATCTCTCTGTCACCCACTGGCCAGGTCCTGGAGAAGATTGGTGCATCTTATTTTTAGTAAGAGTTATTAGGCCTATGGATTAATAAAACAAAAGCTAGCGAAGTAAAAAATGTAATGCCTTTGATTATTCAGATTTTTTATTTCAGAACCTTTTGCAGAAATTTGGCCTCTGGCTAACCAATCTTCACTTTGCAGTCATTTCTGTCCCTAGCTGCACATCACCTCACCCCCTGGCTTCCGCTCCAGCATAAAAATCCATTTATTTCAGGTTCTCGACACAGCTGAGCTTCTTTATCAATTGCTAATTATCACTCACACTATGCAGAAACACATCCCTCTGTATTCATGCCATCACACTTCTCTGATCTCAGCTTCACAGTGGCTGTGCCCATAGAGAGGGGCCCGTAAACCAAGGGGATGCAAGAAGAGTATTTCCTGCTAATCTGGAGTAAAAGATGATGCTTTATTTTGGGGTCATTTTTTATTAAAGAGAGATGTATCAAGGTTGCTAGATCATCTCACTATTATCAGGGCTTTGGGAATAGGGATCGACAGCATTCAATGAAGGACAGATAGGTGCTCACAGTGGTCTGGAATTCAACTGTATTGTACAGAATGAGTTAGCTCTCGCTTATCGCCACATGATCCTACAAGCATCACACTTCTTTTTTTTTTTTTTTTCACTTCAATCACAAGAGAAGGGGGACTTGAAACAAATAAAATGCTAAGGAGTTGATCTGAAAGAGGAATTCAGTTTGGAGATAACTGTGTTAGTCATGAACCACCTAGGTGACGTTCTATTGCTGATGTTTTTAATTTCCCAGCTCCTGTCAGTCTATATACCGGTACTTTAGAAGCATTTTATGCTAAATCCACAATCTAATTCCCAGGACCCAGTCATGGTGCTTTCAAGGAGACCTGAAAATGAATCTGAGCTAAGCACTTGAAAGAGGGGTGGAAGACGAAAGTGATTTCTAGGGAGAAGCAGTGGCAGAGATATGATGAAACTAGAAAAATATCCGAAATTCTAAAAATGAGAGGGGAGCAAATCTGAGTTAAGTGGAGGACTGGTGAAGGGCATAGTATGCAAAGTTTTTACTTAGGTAAGTAAACTTGGACTATGCTGACGTAAAGCTTTGAGGGATAAGTTGTTGGATTCGACTCAACAGAGGTTGAGATTCTTTCTGTGCTTTGCAAGGACGACTCTTAGTCCATTTTGGAGGGTGAATTGGAGAAGATCAAACTGGAAATGAGCGTGACCGCAGACGGCGCTCACCTGACCCCGGAGAGGGGCGGGGCCAGGGGCGGTGGCCTCTGGAAGGAGGCGGCGAGCGGGATGAGGGCATTTGCGCCCTGGGACCCTGCAGGTGGGTAAGAGGAGGCCATGGCGGCGGGGAGGCCAGGTGCCCAAGCTCTTGGGCTGGTGCCCTTCCTGACCCCAGGGGGGCTGGGCTGGGGAGAGGGGACATGAGCGCGTCCTCCTAACCGTGCCTGGCTGTTAAATGCCTGCAGACACCACGGGACAGCCTGGGGTGGGCGGATGCGTTTCTGGGGCACAGGGGTCGGGCCCGAGCAAAGATAGAGTCACGATTCCTTAACGTGTGCTTGGAAACTAAAGCCCCAGAGTGGGCTAGGCTGGCCAGGAAGGGGTGTGGAATGTCATGTAAGGCAGGTCCTTGGGGGACACTGACTTCAGTGGGTGGCGAGGAGAGGGGGAGACTTCCAGGAAAGCTGAGTTGGCGGCAAAGTCAAGGTGTATTTCATGGAGGTGAAAAGAGAAAGTCTCTAAGAGGAGGGAAGAACCAAAAGCCGCCTTAGGATAAACCGGGTTAAGGTTAAACTGCCTCTGAATTAAAAAAAAAAAAAAGAAAAAGAATGGGGCCCTCCATGGTGGCCAGTGGGTTAGAGCGCAGCACTGAGAAGCTGAAGCCGCTTCCGCATGAGTTCGATCCTCGCCTGCCCCGGAGGTGACCCCAGGGCGCGGCAGACCTCTCCTGACCCGCCTGCTGCTCCCCTCAGCAGTGTACTTCATCGATCTGCCTGTTCTGCTCCCCACTCTGTCTCTGGTGACTCCTCTCACCATCCCTCCACCTCTGGCCTGTACCCCAATTCTGTATGAATAAATAAATAAATCTTAAAAAGAAAGTATGAATTAAGACTGAAAAAAAATCACTATAATATAGTAAACTGATATGAAACTACAGAAAAGTTGTCCTATGTTAATTTAAAATTGTTAGGTTATCTATATTATCTATTAAATGGAATTTTTGCTACACAGTAAAGTTAACTTTTGCAAGTGTAAGAGATATTCTTTTTTTTTTTTTAATAAAAGATTTATGTAGGCATACAGAGCTGGGGCACAGGCCAGAGGCTCAGGGGCCGTGAGAGGATTCACCAGAGGCAGAGTGGGGAGCAGAACAGGCCTAGGGAGGAAGTACTGCTGAAGGGAGCAGCGGGCGGGTCAGCAGAGGTCTGCCACGCCCTGTGGTCACCTCTGGGGCAGGCAGGGATCGAACTCATGCGGAAGCGGCTTTCGATTCTCAGTGCTGTGCTCACCAGGGAGGGCCCACCGATATTCTTATTTTTTATGTGCATATTTATAGATAAAACAAAAGCAAGAAACCATGAAATAGCTACCTACGGAGAAGTTAATAGATTCCTACTTATATTGTTTTAACTTTAATCATATAACATTAGTAAATCTTAAAATGAATTGAGCTAGATATAATTGTATATCACATTGGAATCATAAGAGACAGGGTTGATTTCAAGTGAGTTTAACCAGAGGACTGACTTCAACTGCTCATAGGATGCATCTAAAAACGAAAAGATTATAAGCATATTATAACCCTCACGTAGTGTTCATTATTATAGTTATTTTAAGTGATTATATATGATGTAATATAATGGTAGACAAATAACATATATCATTTCAGGCCGGAAAAGACACAGGTCGCGGCCCGAAAGGCCTGTGGTGCCAGGGAGCCAGGAAGCTTTCCGAGGCTAATGGCATCAGGGTGCAGCATCAAGTTGGAGTGGCTCCCACTGGCCAACGTCATAACAGTTTGCACCCAGTGATGACTCTGGTTGATTTTCATGGATTGCATCTAGGAAAATCCATTTTATAGCAATTTTTTTTTGTGGAGAGGATAGAAAAAGTCTGGCTTCTGCTTAAAGAGCACAATTCCGAGGCACTGCCTGGAGGGGTGACGGGCACCTTGTGGGGTTCCCATTACATGGGGAAGGGGGGTAGGGAAAAATGTCTGGGAAAATTCCCTAGGGGGGGCGCTGATTAAAAGAAGAAAAAGTTGGGGACCTCTGTGATACACTGTGAACTCGACAGATTCTCAAGCAAAACTGTCGCACTTTAGCCCTGGACCAACAGAGGGAGACGTCTTTCCTTCATTATAAATCCTCTCCTCCAGAAAAATGAAAACACTGTCTTTGTTTGAGTCCTTTTCTTTTCTTAGTGATGTTCTGTTGTTATTTGGAAAAACATCAGTTTAGTGCCATCCTTGTTCTGGTTTTCCAGGTTCAGATCTTTTTGGGGTGGAGGGATCCTTTCAGCCTGGCATTTTAAACTTCCAGTCTCCTTGCAGCCCTGCATCAGCCTCCTGCTTATTCACGATCATGCGTTTGTTTTTTCATCTCAGCTCATTCTTGCTTCATAGATATTCTGCTGGAGTTTCCATCGCCAGACCTCCTTGCATTCCGGTGAAGACGATGCGCAATGATGCCAAGTCCCTCTCCTGCCGTGGTAGATTCAGCCGAGCTCAGTCCTGCACTGATCTTACAGATGCAGCCGAGCTCTGTCCTGCACTGATCTTACCAGATGTGAAGTGTTTTCTCTGGTACTCGTCCACAGACCAGGAAGCATCTGCCTGGCTACTGTGCTTATGAAGAGAGAAGGTGAAGTGGGAGGGGCATCTCTTCTTTTTCCTTTGTACCACCAGCTCTTCTCCCTTTGACCCTCCCTCCCTCCCCGCTTCCTCTAGCTCGGAAGACTCAGTTTGTTACTGTTTGATCGTTAAATAAGTGCGTGGCTTTGTCAGATGGCTGTGTGGAATTTAGTCCTGTCCTTACCATGCTCGCTGGCTTTGTGACGGCGCACTGTTCCCTGGCGTTCTTTGCAGTTGGCTGTCAATGGCACCATTCCACTTTCCCCCTGATTCTGCCATCTCCCAGAGTTGGAAAATCTCATTTTCTTGATCCAGTCCTTATCAGTAGGCACTTCCTTCATGCTGTGCCCATGTGCACGTGCTGCCATAAACATTTACGGCGTGTGATGTTTTGAGTTGATGGTTTTATGTTCTTTGAACAAATGCCCAACAGTGGGATTGCTGTCTCCAATGGCATTTCCATTCTTCGTTCCTTTCAGTTAAAGCCAGATTGCCACCCCCACCCCCTCCATGGCCAGCTGGTCTTGAGGGTACTGTGGCCTCTGATGAGGGTTCTCCCCTCATCTGCTCTGCTCCTCACCTTCCTCAGTGTGGCCAGGAAGGAGACCGTGTCTGAGCAGGGAAAGCTCAGGTGAACAGTCTAGGGAACTCAACTCTACTTTTGTTCCTTCCTCAGTGTCTTCTGGCTTTTTTTGAGCTATCTGTGACATACAATGCAAGTCACCATTTAAGGGGTAAAGAGTGGGCCTTTTATTATGTTATAGGATTGAGCCATTATCATCTAATTCGAGAACATTTCCATCACCCCCAAAAGAAAGTCTATACTCATTATCTCGGCAACCTGTTTCTTTTCAGCTTTCAGGTTCAAAGATGATTTCTCCCATGCCAGTTCTTACTGTGCAATAAAAAAGTGTATATTTATGAATCATGTAGCATTTCCACTAAGAAGTCAAAAATTTTCAAGGAAAAGCAGGAAGGTTTTCTTCTTTCCAAATAGAGGAAATACAGAAATAGAGGCAGGGCAGAAATGCAAAATGAAAGAAGTGCATGTACAATAGGAAAGAAAATTCACTGTACGACCATCGCCATGGAGACAGCTGCCGCGTTCAGTTCGGGATGTGTTTTTTGAGGAGAAGAGAATGTTTCTCTAGACATTAGAGCTAACCCACCGGGACTTCTAATAGTGTGTTCCTTTGGCCGGCGACGCGTGTGTCTGGAATTCTGCTACTGGAGGTAGACCTCAGGGTCTTCTTGAAGTCTTTGGCTCTGAGGGAAACTGATATATGAAGGGAAACACTCTGAAAATATTAGCGAGAGTGGAAAATTAAATGTGATAATGGATTTTTAAAAGGTTTATTTATCTATGCATAGAGAGCTGGGGTACAGGCCAGAGGTGCGGGCATGAGAGGACTCCCCAGAGACAGAGCGGGGAGCAGAACCGGCGGATCTACCGAAATCCACTGCTGAGGGGAGCAGCGGGGAGACAGGAGAGGTCTATTTTTACTTCGAAGTATTAAAGATAGGGGCCCTTCCTGGTGGCTAGGTGTTAAGTTTCAGAGCTCGATCCCGGCCAGGGAGGGACCCCCAGGGCGCAGCAGACCACTCCTGTCTCCCCGCTGCCCCCTCAGCGGTGTGTTTCAGTGGCTCCTCCCATTCTGCCCCCCATTCTGTCTCGGGGAGTCCTCTCACCTCCGCACCTCTGGCCTGCACCCAGCTCTTCTACTCAGGAAAAAAACAAGTCGAAAATATTAACATATGGCGGAAACCTGTAGAGCTACAGAGAAATAACTAACAGTGCCTAAAGGGGTCCGCCCAAAGCTGACTGGTGCTACATTTTTTCCGTACATTCGAATTTAGATGTCAGCTTCTGAATTGTGATAAGCTTCACAATTTAAGAAAATAGGCTTAAAATGTATCAATTATCAATGACATCTTTACCGCAACCACACACTACCTTGCTGTGCCCTGCGTCTTGGCTTATTTGTGGGTGCCTTTCACTAAAATTTTTCGACAAGCCAAGAGAACTTGATGACTGGAATGTCTCCAGCGAGATTGCTTTTCATCACACCTAATAATGAAATGTTTTTCCTGATGTAATGATTTCCGCCTACTTCCGGTAAGCCTTGTCCGTGAGGGGTGCTATGTTACCCCCTGAGAGATGTCTAAGAAAAAAATGGATTTTTCAATTTATGCACCTCCATGACTCCAAGGCTGCTTTTATTCTAGGAATTGTCGATTGTGCCTTAATTCTCCATCCTTTTCAATCACTGTTTCATGCTTACGGCAGCTTTAAAACCTTGTTTTTTTTTTTAAAGTTTTTAAAAAAGATTCATTTATTTATGCATACAGAGCTGGGGTATAAGCCAGAGGTGCAGGGGCGGTGAGAGGATTCGCCAGAGACAGACTAAGGAGCAGGACAGGCAGACTGACAAAGTCCACTGCTGAGGGGAGCAGCGGGAGGGTCAGGAGAGGTCTGCCGCGCCCTGGGGGTCAGCTCTGCGGCAGGCGGGGATCGAACTCACACTGAGGCAGCTTGCGATGCTGCACTCTAACGTGTTGCATCACTGGGGAGGGCCTGAAATCTTGTTTAACAACAAAATGCCTCAGCTCTTCAATGTCTTTGCTTGCAACTAACTCAGCCTGCATTGTCATGTTATTTCATAGGTAGGTTAACAGTGTAGGCTAGTTTTTTCAAAACTAAAGCGCTGGAGTAAGAATTAATAACATACGGATAATTGGCCATGTTGACAAAGAGGAAAACATAATCAAGACAGAGGTAAGTGACAGATGAGAAACCACAGATCACAGAATACACATTTGCTCGCGGAACTCAGGGTTTTGTCGCATGATGAGGACATATAGACTGTGATAGAGGAAACTGGCTCCTGGTGAACCCACCTCTGTGGACACGTGAGCACTGGCCTCGCAGTCAGCTCAGAGAGGGTTCCTGCAGACCCAGGTTAGCTGGGGAAGGTGTGCATGCTAAAAATGGACAGAGATGCTAGTTCCTGCAAAATGGTCAGGAGCACTAATGACCCTCAGAGAACGGCCACTTTCCCTGTGTGTAATTTCAAGGAACTGGATTTATAGAAGCCCAAGTAATGAATACAGTTTTGCTTTACTTGTGTTTCCCAAAGAGTGAGAAATGTTGGACAAATACAAAGCACGTTCATCATTTGTGGTCTTCACCCACCGGACAGCGTGCAGATGTATCCTGATAATAAGCTGAACGTATATGTAAGATGTCACCAAAGTCTATTTAATGTTCTACTGAGATCGTCTCGCACCTCTCCTGCTCCAGCCAGAACTCGGCCAAGGAACAGCACAGACTTCGTGAGCGGTTACTATTGCTGTGGGACCTCTGTGGAATCTTTCTGCAGCCTGTAGAGCGTTCTCTTTCCTCTTTGTGCTTTTGTATTGACACCTTGGCTTTCCACTCTAATAACACAGGTGGTGCGTATATTTATTGTACGTGAAGGAGGGAGAGGAGGCGGAGAAGGAGCTGTTTCCTTGCACTGTCAGCCTGAGCCAAAGCTTCAGACACTGAGCTGGTTTCTCGGGGCTCACAGGCATCTGATCCGATGTTGGGGTGTTTGCCCTCCACCCTGGAAAGCAAGTGGATTATGGGGCCTTGGTTCTCCGGTGCTGCCTCCATGTGACCTTCCTCTCCAGAGGCAAGGAATCCCGTGTAGCCTTTTGACAGTTACAACCTTTTTTTTCATTCCTTCTTGAAGGGACGTTTATTTGGAAGACTTTTAGGAAACTTAATTATTACTTCCTTTTATCCATTTGAAAATAAATCAAACAACAAACAACATTCCATTTACAACCCCCATGGTTCCCCAGGCTGCTTTGCTTCCACTGACATTCCTCAGAAGGCCAAGGAGAAGCATGGCATTAAGTTGTATATTTCATGCGGAAATTTCAAAATGCCTTGACAGATTGCAGAAATAAATGTTAAACAATAACAGTGTTTACACTCGGTAATGAGATAATTTATTAGTAAATTAGTGGGACTTTGCATTCCCTGTTTTGCAAATGAGGAAGCAAAGTCAGAGAAAGGATGTTTTCTTTTTCCAAGGTCACACACTCTTTCTCTGACAGAACTAGGGAAGGAAATATGATTTTCCCATGTTTTATCTTCTACTTAGTCCATTGAGCCACTGTAATTTTGCCAGGAAAAATGGATCATGGAGAAGGTAGTGATGTTATTGTTGAATGATTCAAATATATCCGCATTGCCCTCCATTCTAGAGTAAAAAAGAATGGAAGACTGACTGATTAGTTTGCATTTGTAGACAAATGCTTCAGTGATTTTTAATTTTTATCTGAAATATAGAATGGATTGCCTATTTGAACCTTCACAGGATATCTGTGTGAGAAAAAGCCTCTGGGCCACTGGAATGGATCATAATGAAACCCTGAAGCAGCTTGGATTTGAGGCTCAGAATTTTCATTACAGATTTTCTAGTTCCGATAAGAGAAAATTCTTGCTGTGTAATTTTCTTAAACTAAGATAGCATTTAACTAACATTTCTGCAAGTATTTTATTTTTTTCCGCCTTTCCTTCCATTGATTAAGAAAAGTCGAGCATCTAGGTATCAATTAACAATGAATCTGAGTTTTAATGTTGGCATTTACAAAAGGCCAAAAATATCTAGCCAGATTTCATTGTCTCTGAATTCTATTGAAAGTCTAAGTCCCTTTGATTTCAAAGGAATTCTTATTCTAACGCAAAAGACATAAGAGCAGATGTGAAAGAGTGTTTTGGGGGAAATGCTTTCCCTGTAATGATGATGGTTGAGTCACATTCAACTGTGCCTGGGTAGAAAAGAATAGCACAGAGGCAGCATGAATTCCAGAAAGCATCTTGAACTTGAAGACCAGATTGGAGTGAATAAGGGAATAATGTGATCGAAGAGATAAGAGGGGGAAATCCGGGAAGAGATGTTTTGAGCCGTCTGTAAATGGAAGAGAAACGAGGCTGACAATGAAAACCAAGTTAGAGTTGATGAGATCAACCGAAGTAGAGGTTTAAAGGCTGAGACAGATATGACGGGACGCGCTTTGAGCTCCACACGATGCACAGTGTAACATAATGGCGAGAAGTCAAGGTAATTTATTTTCAGGCTTTGGAAGTCAAGTGTCAGCCTATTACTGCTAGCCATGGCCTGATTGCAAGATGCTGCAGTTCGGCTGTAGGTGCAGCCACTGTAACAAGGAAAGTCAAGGCATAAATCACCTTTTTCCTCTAACAGTCCCGAGGGGACAGTGATTAGGCTCCAGCAAACCAACGTGGGCTTCTGCTGCATCCCGGAAGGCTGCAGTAGGTTGAGTTTTCCCAGCCCAGCCGGAGGAGATGGGTCAGGAAATCACCCACGCTCCTCTCTGGGTCATAACCTAGAGGTGGTGTTTGCATTAGTTTTCTCGGGGCTCTGTAACAAAACGTGATTGAGCTGAAAGAGAACCTGAGAACTGTTGAGTGGGAGGTTGAGGGGAGAAGGGTTGGGTGGCCTTTTGGAGAAGTGAGACAGGCTCTGTCCCCAATGAAGAGTGGTGGGTGAAGTCAAGAGGGCTCATGAGGAGTCCTGGCGTGGCGCAGGGGAGAGGCGTGGAGGCAAAGCGGTCGCTGGAGGCCAGCCAAGGGGCCAGGAGCTGGGGGCCCAGGGCTGACCCACAGGCAGCAGCCGTCACGAGAGCTGGAGTTTGGGAAGTCATTCTAGATCTTCCTGCATGGACTTGCTGCTTGGCCTCTGCTCAGGGGCCTGCAGCGACAGGCCCTTCCTGCCTCTCCCTTCCCGCTGGGAGAGGAGAACTTCTTGGAGGTGACTTCAGTCTCCTGTCCTCTCCCCTTTCCTTAGTTTGATGGCTCCTTCCCATGTGTCATTGCAGACCTAAACCTCCAGAAAACACTTCCTTTGCCCTTGACAACGTCAAGTACAGCCCTGTCTTGTTGTTCTTGCCAAGACAGAGCCCATCTCTGCCTACCCATGCCCACCCACCCCGGGCAGGTGGGTGATGTGTCTGCCCCACTGGGCTGCTGCCCGCTCCACACGGGTGGAGGTCAGGGGTCATGAATGTGCCATTTATTTTCAAGCTTTGCAAGTTAGAGCAGACCTGTCTAGCACAGACTTCTCCCCCCAGCTGCCTGACTCGTGGGCTGGACATTCTGTGTCGGGGTCATCTGTGCTGCAGGGAGCTACCCCCGGCCCCGACTTGCAAGATGCCCGGAGCACTGTGGCTGTGAGATCAGGGATGTCTTCAGTCACTGCCGAACCTTGGGCACATAGGCCTGGGCTCAGCCTCTGGTCTGAAGGGAGAGGGAGCAGGGTGGGGAGGCACCCCTGTGAGCAAAGGCCCCCCCACCCCCAGCTGCTCTTTCTCCTTGGCTAGCATTAGTTGCTCCTGGAGTTCTGTGCCAGGGAGTGTGACCCCCCAGGTGCCCCGACTGCCAGACGGACATCTGGAGGCCTTTGACACCTGGCGGCTCCCAGCCTCGCACTCCCGGCCGGGGAGAAGAGTCCCAGTTTCTTCAGCCAAACGGGCCTTGGGCCTTGAGATGTTTCTCTCTTTCTCCTCTCTTTTGACTTAATTGGGAGAATTATGCCCCCTCATTTAGTCAGGCGGTGACAGAGTTGCAAATTACTTCAGAGGATTCGTGAACTAACATGGTGTAAAAAGACACAGCTGGATCGTTTTAGTACAGGAAATAATTAGATGTTTCTGGACTGCCGTAGGGGCCTCTTAGCCTGTTGTTCTCCAAGCACCACTCGGTTACTACGCGGCCCGCGGACAGTGCCTGCCGGGTGGGCGAGGCTGGTGAGGCGTCCGCCCGTCCTCCCGTCAGCCCGTCTGGCCGTTAGCCCGTCTGCCCGTCAGCTCCGCGGCAGCGGTCAGAGACCGGAAGCCTTGGCCAGTCTGACTGGTGGGGGCTGTGAATGGAAGTGTCCACTTTTGGGAAAATATTCTGAGTTAAAGTGGCTCTCTCTTTCCTTTTTTTTTTCTTCCTTTTGATATTTCTTAACGGCCTCAAAGGGCTCAGGCTTCTGCTGCTCTGGGGCAGGGGGGCCACATAGCTCCCCACAGACACCCCCAACTGCGCGGGTGGACTTGTGGAAGGGACTAGAGGGCTGTGTTCCTGGACCCTCTGGACGGAGGGGCGGGCCCCAGGGTGAGCCTGCCGGCCTGCCCAGTCCCTCCCTGAGCAGATGGGCCCGGCGGGCAGCAGGTCCCTGCTCCTGCTGTGTATCCCAGCTGGCAGCGCACCGTGGGCTGACCGGGACAGGAAGCAGAACCCTGGGGTGTGTGCCTGCTTGGAAGTGAGGGGGCCCAGGAGGCCCCACCGGCCCTTCCCTGGCGTTTTCCCCCTCAAGTGTTCTTTCTATAACATTCTCTCCCAAATATCAGGAAAAAAATTCCTCCCGTTGATTTTTTTGGTAAGCGCTTTATTGAGGTCTCATTTACACAGCATAAAACTCACCCCTGTAAGCGTATACATTTCAGTGGTGTTCATCAGGCTGACCGCGCTGTGCAATCATCCCCACACCCCAACTCTAGAAAGTTCCCCCCCACCCCAGTGCCCGCTGGGTCGTGTCCATTCCCAACCCCCCACTAACCCGCCATTTCTGTACGTCGCCTTGAAGACTGTCCATGCGAGTCAGGTCCACGGCTCTTGCGCTTTGCTGTCTGGCTTCCTCACACGGAGCGATGCTTTCCTGGCCTGTGCTGCGCCCTTAGAGGCTCATCCCTGCAGTCCAGGGCACGCAGCTGCCGCTCCAGTTAGTGCTCCGTGATGGACGCTTGGCCTCCACGCCTGTCTATCACCACGATGCTGTTGTGAACTTTTGCGCAGAGGTCTCTGTGGAAAGGAGACACAGATTATTTTCAAGTCAATTGACAGCGTTCCAACATCATGCGCAAAACAGCACCCACACGGCCACCTCCCCTGTCCGTCTCTGGCACGATCCCTGGCAACAGGTGTTACCTCTGCCAAGCTGCAAAACTGTCACCTGCCCATTCGTTAGCGGCGGGGTGGCACCTGCCCGCAGCCCTGGGCACCCTGCCCCCGAGGCTGTGGTGTGACCCGTTCCCCAAGGATGAGGATTCTCTCTGCTGTGATCTGTGCCTGCTTCTTTTTACCTCCAAAAGGAAGCTGTTGCTCCGGTTTGCAGCAATGCCGAGCGCCGACGTCAGGACAGGTGATAAATGCGCGAGCTGTGCGTTGCCTGCAAAGGCCCTAAGTGTAGTGGGACGAGTGTCTGAAGATCCCGCGTAACTCGGCCACCCGCGTGGGGCTCCTGGGGGCTGTCCTTGCCCCGGGGTCGAGGGGGTAGCGGCGTCCTGGTGAGCCCCCTCCCGGACCCTGCGCGCTGTGCCCCCCGGGGAGGGGGCGGGGTGCTGGCTGGGCCCCTGGCCCTGCCTGGCGGGGCCGTGCCTGCAGGATGGTGCGAGCTGCGGTGCCTCGGGGCTGTGGCGGCCAGCATGGCGGGAGCACAGTGCCTTCTCGGGAGCACGCTGTGCTGCCGAGTCCTGTTTAAGCCAATGCCTCCCGCCGCTGCTTTCGTGCTTTAGACTCGCCTAGTTCACTGGGTCCTTTAAAAAAAATAATGTAATAGTTTATTTCTACATCATTGTGTGCATTTTTCCATCTCATTTGTAATCCCCGTCACCAATTCACCAGTGTGCAGTGAGCCATCACCATAGTCCCGTGCACTGCCCCCCGCCCCCCATTTTTGATCCCATTCCCCACTCGACCCCCATAAAAAAAATCACAAATAAAAACGACCACTTGCTTTACAAGGACCATTTGGCTAGCTAAGTCATAAGCTGCAGGTAAAGGATTCACCTGAACAACCAACCAAACACAGACGCTCAGTCACCCTCAGAGGCGCCCGAAACTCTCTCCAGGTGTGATAGACGGGCCCTCGCCACAGCTATGAGCACCGAGAACTCGGCTCTTAGAGATGTAGCAAGTGGGTAAAACAAGTTCTTCTCAACCATCAAAAACGTCTTAGAAACTCGGTGAAATTCTGTTATTCCTTTAAAAGTAAAAACAAGTCTACCATCAACTGACAATTTCAACTCAAGGCCAGGATCACATGCCATGTGGTCTCCATCCCACCGACGACGGGGGATTTTCCCAGGACGTTTGGGTGTTCGCTTCCAAATCCAGCACAGCGCTAACACACCGGTTCACATTTGCTTCCTTCTCCCTGGAGTCGTCCACAGGCCCCTGACTACAGGTAGCTCAGCTGTCCAGGGATGCCCAGAGCATGGGCTGTGTCCCCAGAACCTGTACCCAACACCGGGGTGGGACCCTCAAAGGCCCCCCCTTGCTCTTCAGGTCCCTGTTTCCTGCTGTCTCCAGAACCTACTATGTCTATTCTCAACATTTTAGTTTCTTGACTGAAATGGATGAGGTTCCGCAGGGTCCAGGCCAGCCTGGTTTCTCTTCTGTCTGACCACATTCTGCTCCCGAGGCTGAGGGCCCCTGCTCCCCAGATCGAAGGCTGGGACACTTGGCCGAAGGCCGCTGGCCGCCCTGACTCCTGGGTCCCTCTCAGGGGACGAGAACTTGTCTGGCGTCTCCGTGGGCTGCTCCATGGCCGCACCCGCCCGCGACCCCTCTCCCCTCCGTCCCTCCCTAAGGTTTCCCATTTGTGGTGTTTGGTTCCTTTGAAGTGATCAAAGCTGTTTTCTCTTTGTTACTGAGTTGAAAGAGCTCCCTTTTTACTTCCTTCTGCGACACCAGAGGCAGAACCGAGTTGTTTTGCAAACAGAAATTCCCCAACGCGACTGTCCTATTTACCCTTTTATCTTCACTTACTTGAAATAACCCTTAACAACACCCTTCCACTCCCACCCCAATAAAACCCTCCACGGGCAAAGCCCCGGTTTTCATGAGCTCTTCTTCGGGGTCCTGTCTCTGCGGACTTGGGGTGGCGGGTTGGCCGCTCCAGGCCCCGCCTGCCGGTCTCGTCCACTCAGGCCTCAAGGAAAGCCGACTCCCGAAGGTGCCTTCTTCATGCCTTGCCCTCCCATTACCGGGGCTTCTCGCTTTTATTTCAGGTGGGCTCCTTGTCCCTCCCGAGAGCATGCACTGGGATTGAGCTAAAGTGAACATTTGGATAAGAAAATGACCAGTTTAAGGGGGTAAAGTGGAAGTGGACAGCGGGAGACAGAACGCGGGACCTTCATCTCCCCCTGCGCTGAGGCCGTCTGGTCTCCAGAGCAGAAGTCGGGATTGCCAGGATCTTCCCTGCGCAGCCCTTTCCCCAGGAGGCGGGGAGGCGGGCACGCGCTGACCCGGGGCCCCCGAGGCAGCCAAGCGGGGTCCTCGTGTGGATTCCGGTTCCTGGGCGCCGCACCGGGCAGAGAAGTGCAGGGTCCCCGGTATTCCTGATTTCCGCTCACGTGCTTTCCCTTTTGGAAGAAGAGGTCCGCCTGGCTAGCAGCTGCAGCGCAAGTCACTTTCCAAGTCTGGCCGATGGCCGCCAGGTTTATCAGCCAACTCGAAGGGCTGGACACCTGCTGGGTAGAGCCCGCACACACCGCCGGCTGCTCTGGGACAGCGTCACCCCCGCCCCACCCCCGTGGGGACCGGGGAGGACAGAGGGCGCTGAGCGGCAGGCCTGTCCTCAAAGAGGCTCTGTGGGAACGTGACTGCTCTTGCCCGCGGGTGTGGACTGTACACGCGTGTGCACGCACATGTATGCAACGTGGTACTCCCTTGGGCGATACGCCTAGTCATGGTAGGCGCAAACAGCGTCAACTACAGGCATCTTCATAGCAAACTCTACTTCGGCGAACTCAGAAAGTTAAGTTACTACCACCGCAGGTAAATGCTATTTCAAATATTTGGCTTGGTGGCAACATTTTTATTTTATTTATTTATTTATTTTTAAAGATTTATTTATTTGTGCATACAGAACTGGGGTACAGGCCAGAGGCTCAGGGGCGGTGAGAAGCTTCACGAGAGACAGAGTGGGGAGCAGAACAGGCAGATGGACGAAGTACACTGCTGAGGGGAGCAGCGGGCGGGTCAGGAGAGGTCTGCCACGCCCTGTGGTCACCTCCGGGGCAGGCGGGGATGGAACTGGAGCTGAAGCGGCTTTAGCTTCTCGGTGCTGCGCTCTGACCCGCTGCGCCCCCAGGGAGGGCCCTTCTCTTCGTTATTTCTTCTCTATTATGTCTCTCTATTAAGAAGACAATTTTACATAGAAATTTTTGACTAGAATATGTTTCTTTTACTTGTGACCTTCAGTCTTCATTCTTTTTTAAAATGTCTCCACTGAAACATCTGACGGGGAACAAAAACACCCGGGCTGGGAGGTCTCCCGAGTTGAGCTCTGCTGGGCCGAAGCCGGTCTCCTCTGACGCAAACAGCATGTCTGTCTCGGAGGAGAAAGGGGCACACAGCACTGCTGTTCCATTTCCCGTGGC
Source organism: Condylura cristata (assembly GCF_000260355.1). Lineage (NCBI taxonomy): Eukaryota > Metazoa > Chordata > Mammalia > Eulipotyphla > Talpidae > Condylura > Condylura cristata. The sequence continues at coordinate 2,320,508 of NW_004567108.1, read as the reverse complement.
TTCCTCTCGCCTTCCTTCTCCTATATATATTTTTAAAGGACAAAGATCTTAGCAGAAGCGCGTTTCTTGCTTACCTGTTGGAAACTCTTCAGATTCCAAGAATAAACTCTTGAGGATCTGTAAGTCCAAGGTAACGTGAGCCAGAGGTGGGGAGTGACGGCAGAGTGACCGGATGCCCCGGGATTCCGGGGCCACGTGGGCCGGACTGGGGACCCACAGGGGAAGTCGCCGTGGGGGGCTGCTTGGACACCCAACCGTGCGGACTGGCCACGGTGCGACAGTCCGTCCTCCTTAAGCTGCCTGCAGGGTGAGGGGTCAGATGAAGTTTCGAAAACCAATTCATGCGCTCAGAGGGTGCCCCAGCCAGTTTCAAAGATGCAGGCGGAGAACCCTGCTTCAGCTGCAGCGGACACGCCAGAGTGACCCTTCAGCAAGAGACGCAGCGCTGACCTCCAGCAGCGTCGGCCAGGGAGAAGCTGACCGAGATCGGGTCTCTTAGCTCCCCTCAGTGCTGACCCCTGGCGATGGTGCTCCCTCCTCGTCCCGGGTGGCTGTCGACAGTCTGCTGCGGGCTTCGCCGTGCTCAGCTGACCCTGTGGACAGCCTCGCGTGGGGGGACAGAGCTCAGAGGGCATTGGCGACCAGCCCCGTTGCGCACACTGCTATCATGGGCGACTCCAGGGTGTGGGCAGGACCTCACCCTTCCCCACCGCATGCACCTGCATAGCACCCTGCTGGGCACCATTGGCTCAAGCGCAGACGCTCTCGGCCAGACGTGCTGGTCTGTCGGGAGAACTGGCTGCCTCTCTCGTGAAACTGCTGGAAAGGAGTATCCCAGGGGCACCTGGTGCCAGGAGTGTGGTCGCGAGGACAGTCAAGCAGTAAATGAGCAGGTTGTGACATTTCTGAAGTGCCGCTGAGCTGGCGGGGACTGAAGGAGAGGCCAGCTGTCCACAGGGCGTGTTACGGGGCGGGCAGCCCCCAGGGGAGGCTCCTCCTGCCCGCCACTGGCAGCAGCCACTCTCTTGTAGCCCCATCAGGCTGGGGAAGGATGAAGTATCACTAAGGTGCTGCTGCTGCTTGATCTTAAAAGTTGGACAAAGAGAGAAAGCGAAGACAAGCTGATCAGCACCGTGAACGTCGCCGCTGATGCTACGCTGCTCTTCTTTCCATATGTTCTCTTCAGCTAAAGCAAATTGGCCGAGTATGTTTCCTGTGGAGCTTCAAGACCTCAGGGCCGGGTCAGGTCCTCAGGACCAGGGATGCGGGGCGCTGGTCCCGCACGCTGACACGGCCTTCCCGAGTAGGGACAGATGCAGTAGAGAAGTAGAGGTCCCCAGTTCTTCCACGTCAGAGTGGAGATTCCTGAAAATGCATCAGCGCCAATTCAGAGAGGCACATGCTTGTTGAGGAGCTTCCTCGCCGTGCGCTGTGCCAGCCTCAGGTCAACAGAGATGCAGGCAGAGCGCTTCCGTGCCCAAGTAGCTGGAGACACCCCCTTAATTGCTGGCTAAGCCCGTCCTGCAGAATAGATTAAGGAATCACTGAAACTTACGATTTAGAGTCTTATTAGATGGCTCGGAGGGACTTACGACATCTTACAACAGATGTTACTGTGTGAGAAAACACAAGATTCAGAAAAGGCAGCGACAATATTCTGTTTTTATAAAAAGAGCGACAAAAGCCTCCCCTGAAGATGCCTATTTTGCATAGTGCGAAAATGCCTGCAGAGGCATGTGCGGGAGCTCAGGAGCGAGTGGAGGCTTCCAGAAGGCTGCTCACAGCCAGCTGTTAGCACAGCTCACCTGCGGAGAAGCAGGGCTGGTGGGGGCTGGGGGCGGGCGCAGCGGAGAGAGCAGCGGGCAGACGGCCCTGGCTCTCCTCCGGGAACGTGGGGCTTGGCGAAGTGCCGCCCCCGCGCTGCTGGGAAAGATGTGGGCTCTTCAACTGCGTGGAGGGGCGCGGGGCCGAGTTGTGTCTCCCAGAGGATGCTGAAGTCCAAACGCCCTGCACTCAGGCTGTCAGCTTATTTGGGAAGGAACTCTGTGGGTACAGGCAGATGAGACAGGCGACCGAGGAGGGCGGGCCCCTCGTTCAGTACCACCCATGTCCTTACACGGGCTTGGCCCGGTGGACACAGGCGTGTGGGCTGCGTGATGGCGGCAGGCAGAGGACCCAGGCCTGGCCCCACCGGGCTGGCTGAGGAGAGAGTCTCCTCCCAGGGCCTCCGGGGGACGCTTGGCCCGCCCGCCTGCCCGCGCTTGGAATTGGGCGTCCGGCAGCGTCTTACTGTGAGGCACAGGGCTTTGGCACAGCAGCCCAGATGACGAGCAGGGACACGATGCTCGATTCCCTTTGGAAACAGAGTGCTGCAACGCTCTTGCCGTGCCGAGGTTTCTGCTAAAGTAGCTGGGTTAGCTTTCGTTCCCGGCTAGAGTCTGCATTCGGCATCAAGCCATGGACTTGCCGGTGCAGGCTGGGGCCTTCAGTGCCTCCTCTCCTGGGCAGCCTGGCCACGGGCTAAGGCTTTTCCGCTGAGCTTAAGTGGGAGGTGGAGACCCTGTGCGCTCGGGTGGTTGAGTTCCATGGCTTCCTGGGTTAGGCCTGGTCCTCAGCCGGGCAGAGGGGACACCCCCATGTCCAGGGATCCGAGAGCTGTGTCCTGGCTTGTGGGCTCTTGGGAGACTTGGGCGGCCCAGCTGGCCTGTAAGGCCATGATGGACCAGGCCCTTCTAGCTGGTTTGGGTGGACAGACCCCACCGACTCAGAACGTGGCTTTGGCAGAGTTCGGGTTAGATGGGAAGGAGAACTTTCTAGAGGGCCAGCAGGCTCCAGCCAAGTCCAGGCCCCACTCCAAGTTCAGAGGGACGACCTCCTGGGTCTGGCAGGCGGTCCTGGGCCTGGCCAGGCGGCCACAGAGCTGAGCCGGCAGTGCCCGTGGAGCAGCAGGCCTCCGAGGGCCAGTTTGTCGACACGATCGCTCTTAAAGGCTCCGGGGTTAAAGTCAGATTATGGCGGCGAAGGCCCGGCTGCCCAGGAGGACTTCGGCGAGGCTGCTGTGACGATTCTCTCAGGTAAAGGGGGAGTTGGCTAAGTGGCATTTAAATGGCTGGATTTAAAAGTTAATGAAGTGTCTGAGAACAACAGAGAAGGCCAGGAGCTGTGGCCACTCGGTGAAGACAACGGGCCCCTTACACAGGCTGGGCGTTGGGGCCGGGGCCTGCCTGCCCTCATCCATCCAGCCAGACCCTTGGAGAGCTGGACGTGACCCATGGGGCCGAGCGCCTGTCCCCCGAGATGTCTCATCCTGAGAGCATTTCCTGGATTTTATGGCCGCTTGTAAAATGTTACCCTTCTGCCCCATCGTTCTCCAGATAAGAATCACTCCCTCTTTCCCCAAAGGATGCTTTTTATAAGTAAAGATTTTTTTCCTTGACAAGGCAACATTTAGTTTCAGTGTTAAAAAGGCGAGGAGCGGCTCATTGCCTTTAAAAGTGTTTTTCCTCAGGGATGAGGAAGATGCATGTTCCAGCACACATTCGCTCAGGGCCCGGTGACTGGGCTTGTTGGGGGCGGGAAGGTGGGGTCCCTGGGGGCTCGGACGCGCCAGCATGTCTGAGTTCCCACGTGACTTGGTTCATGGGGGCCTCGGTGACCGCTCACTCTGAGGCCCGAAAGTTGAGGTCATTCTCAGCAGGACCAAGGCTGGTTGTGTGGGTGGGGGGCCCTGGAGGCCGGGAGAAATCTGCTTATGTGTGCATGGACCTCGAAGGGAGAAGCGCCGAGGGGTCGTCCTCACCGGACATGGCTGTTTCATCACGGTGCTCACTGCACAATCTGCCAGAAGCCGCGAGGCGCAACTCACTGACCTGGAGAGCAGGGGGAGACCAGGCGCCTGGCGGGGCTGACCTCAGGTCTGAAGGCTCACGCGGTCCGGGAGCTGGGTGTCCCGATGACTCTACAGCTGAGGCCCACTCCCCGGCGGTATTAAGAAGGGGGAGCTTCCGGGTGTCCAGGTCTGTAGCGTCGCGGTTGGGACTCTCACGAAAGGCATTAGTGCTTTTGTGGACAAGACTCCAGGGAGCCTTCCAGCCCCCACATGGGGGTACAAGTCTGCAGCCCAGAAGAGGGGCTCATCTGACCACGCTGGCGCCCTGATCTTGGGCTTGAGCATCCGGGATGGGAGACATACAGTCCATCGGCTGGAACCACTTTGCCTGCCAGACTTGGTTCTAGCAGCCCAAAGGACTCAGACTCAGACGTGCTCCCAGCACCCCCCAAAGACTGCCCTGGGCTGTGACCTGAAGCCCCTGGAGAGGCAGGTCCTGCCCTCAGGGGGTGACACTCAGATGCCTGACTCTGGTGTTTCCTCTGTAACAGATGCAAATCTTGGTCTGGCAGGTGGCCAAGGACGCCCCAGGCTGGAGGCTGGACGCTGGTCTGTGATGGGGCTGACCAGGGCTGTGACATACACCCAACGGGGCCCATCAGAGGCCTTTGTGGCTCTCAGAACCGCACCGGCCGGCGGGTCTGCCCGCGGGCTGGCCGGCCTCGTGGGCTGTCGCTCCATGTCACAGCCTCCTCCCTTCTGTCAGCATCTGTTTCGGCTCCCGGAGGAAATCCCCCGCAAGGCGGGCCTGAAATCTATCTTAGTCTTGATCCTCAGCCAGTTTCAAGTGTTTAAAAATATTCTAGAGCATTCTTTCCTGCATGTTTTGCTTTGACAGAGAAACCGGTTGTGAATGTAAAGCAAACATTTATTTAACATCTCTTTGCATAAAAATATCAAACACCTACATATTCAGGATTATCTAGGTCTGTTGAAAGTTTTTACCAACAAAATTTAAATATTCCGTGATGCTATATTTTGGGAGGTATGATAACGATTTACTCTAAAAAACACATTACAAGATCTTCGGCTTTGGTGCTGTATTACCGGGGGAAAAAGCATGATTTGGGGGTGATGAAGCGTGGATGGAGCTCTGCTGAGTGACTCAGCCCGTGTGAGACCCACACTGGACAACAAGACATGCAGTCCGACGAAATATGCACAGAACGAAATGAGAACATCTCTCCGCCTGAGGCCACCCACCCGTGCTGGAGGCATGGACGCTTCAGTCTTAGGGGTGATCTGGTGTATGTCCTCGTGGGGCCTGAACACCCGCCGTTAACGGCACGCTCCAAAGGTGTCCCAGGGCCACTGCCTCGGGCCGGGCGATGGAGCGCGCCCTGGGTCGTTGTTCTCGGGGAAGGCCTTCCGTCACTTTCGTCTCCCTGGGACTCGCTGTCGTGTCCTGCTGCCATCGGGAAGGATCGTCTCAGGCCTCCCTGCCACAGCAAGGGTGGCTGGCTGCGTCGCAGGCACCTTCCAAACTAGGGGCGATGATGGCCAGCAGGCGGTCTCGCCCACACTCTCGGGGAAGCGGCGACGGACAGGCTCACTTGTCAAGGGCTGTCACTGAGGGGGGATGCGCACCCCAGGGGTCCAGCTTCGACTCACATTTATCCATGCCCACTTAGTGCTAGAGTTTGGCACTTAAAATATGTTGTTTTAATTAAATTATTCCCTCTCATCCCACTCCAGCCCAGGGGGCAAATGTGCCTCTCTGACTGAGACTCAGAAAAGAGCTGTTAACTCATCTCTGTCAGTGAGAGAATAAACAATAACCTTAGAGCTCAGTGTTGTTCTAAGGCTCACCCCAGGTACTTCATTTATTTTTTATTTAAATAATTGTATACTATTTTTATTATTCTAAAAGCTGCATGTACTCACTGTCGGTCGTTTTAATGGCATCAAGAGTGAAATTAAAGCTGTGTTTCTGCTACCCACTGACGACTACTGTACTCACATGGGCCTTCAGGATTTTTCTAGACGTGTGTGTTTCTGTGTAAAACATAATTGCGTTCCTACTATGAACTTTATAGTCTTTTTATCACACGAGATCGCATTGTGAGCTAATTCCCATGTTGCCACATTTTCCTAAAATACAGTTTTTGTAATTGGCCTCATGCCTCTATCATGATTTATTTAACCTTTTGCTTGCTGGTGGCTGTTCAAGGTTTACCAGCTTTTTAAGTTGGTTCTTAAAAGGTGCCACAGCAACTTTATATGTGAATCTCAGCATCTCTGACTTTCTTTAGGCATCCAGTGGAAAACTGGGAGTTTAAATCCTGTGTGTGCTTCTATCTGATGAATGGAGTCATTATTTTCCATTCAAGAGGCTTCGGGGTTCGGACTGAGAACATTGGGCACATGCCCACCTTCCAGGGCCCCCCTAAACCACCACTGAGTCCTCGTTCCACTGGAAGGGCGAGTCTGTGCAGAGGGTCGCTACGCGCATTTTGGTAGCTGTTAAGCGCAGGGCCAAG
>NW_004567108.1:2306997-2313084 GCF_000260355.1 Condylura cristata | reverse complement strand
AACACTTCTTTTTTGGGTGACTTCTTGGTTCTGTTCCTTCAGTTTGATTTTTAAATCTCATGAAACAAATTCTCCAAAGGTTAAAGCTTAAGTAAGCTGACCATGGAGAGGTCATTGAGGAAGAAGCGAAGCGAATTTAGACTTACGTTTCAGAGATTACCTTCTGTTTTCACAAATTCATATATATTTCCCCTTGAGTTGGCCTCGTAGAAAGAGGATCCTCGGGAGCGTTGTCTTTCGTCTGTGTGTTTGGACAGGAGAATTCCGCTGAGAAATCGCAGGGGACACGCTTCTCCTTTCTTTTGGTAGGAACTCCCCAAGAGAGTTTGTTCTGTTTCCAAATTAAGCAAAGCTTCCCATGCCCGAGGAAGTCTTTCCCGCTGAGGTTTCACTCAGGAACGCTCACAGGTGCAATGGTGCCGCGCGAGAGGCTGCTCTTGGGGGACAGTCCCTCCCCGAGGGTGCCACTCGCCTCCCTTCGCGTCTTGAGTTCTGACAGGTAGGTAGGTGTCGGGCCGAAGTTCCTCAGCAACTTCCATCTGATCTTTCAAAATGGGGCGCCAGAGGAGAGATTCGGACGGTTGAAGCCGTTCTCACAGAACCCCGCTTGGGAAAAGGCCAGTGCCAGGCCCCGCGCAGCTCTGGCGAGGCACGTCCCCATGCCACGAGCCCCCGCTCGCCTCTGTGCGGTCCGGGCGGCCTCACCGGGGCTCAGCGGGCTGCAGTGCAGAGGAGCGGAGGAGCGGGTGAGCGGGAGGTCAGCAGCTTTGGAGGCTGAGGCCCTCAGACTCTCCGGAGAGATACAAAAGTTCAGTATCCCGTTTTGTGCATAAATTCCTTCAAGTAGGCATCTTGCTTCTTAGGGTCTCTTGTTTGGGGGCTGTGAAGGGGGGTGGGTGGGAAAGAGGGCTGTGGAGGCCCATGAGTGACCCACAGGGCTTCAGCCTGTTGGTCACTTCCCAGCGCTTAGAGGCAATTGCCTCTCCCGGGCGCTGGAGGCCCCTTATTGTCTCCGCGGGTGAGAAGGTGTGTGGCCTGGGCTCTGCCCCCAGCTTCTACAAGGCTCTGAGCATTTGGGAAGTGATGGCGGGTGTTGGAAGGCTCCTGGGGACCCCCGGACCAGTGACACTGAAACCCCCACTGTTGCATGGGGACCATAGTCCAGGAATTGGGGATCTGGCCAGCTTTAAGGGTTCTGGGAAGCCACTCTGTGGAACCCCACAGAAAGCTGAGTAAAAGAAATTTCGTGAATGCAACTGTGGTGCCAGCTGGCGCCTGACCCCGTGCACAACTTATTCGACATCGTCCTCTCTCTAACCCCCTAGAAAGTCTACGAGGAGGCACGTGTCATAGAGGGGTACACATGGTCCCATGGGAAGGGGCATTTTCTCCTCAGTTTGGCCACACCCTTCTCAGGCCATTTCTGTGGATGAACCTTTTCTCCACAGTCAAAGAGAAGCCATTTCTAAGGAAGCAGTTGCCTCAGTTTCCCTTTGGTCGTATACCGTGTCATGGTGCCAGGTATGTTTTGTAGAGTTTTTGCAATTTTCTGCAGAAGGTCACATCATCTATGTTAAAGACAATTTTGTTTCTCCCTCTCTGACCTGATTGCTGGGTTTGGGTTTCTAGTGGGGCTTTCTAGCGTGGCCTTGAGTAGGATTGGTGGGCGAGGATGTGTCTGCTCCCCGAGCCTTAAGGGAAGGGCCTCCTGTCCCTCACCAGTAAGGGCCACGGTATCTTTGGTTTACCCGGGGATGTTTTTAAATAAAACTGAGGAAGTTTCTCTCCCTATTTAGTGTGCTGAGAAATTTTATCATGACGAGGTTATGGATTTTGTCAAGAGCTTTTTCTTCTGCTTTTGACATGAGTAGATGATTTTTCTTCTTTAGCCTGTTGACAAGATGGATTGCAATGATTGATGTGATTTCTGAATGTTGAACGAGGCTTGTACACCAGAAATATTGCCCACTTGGTTGTGGGGTGTAATTCTTTTTATACATTATTGGCTTTTATTTGCTAGTATACTCTCTGTGCTCTTGAAATGTATTAGTCTATAGTTTTCTTGTTGTAGTATCTTTATTTGGCTTTGATCTTGTGGTAAATTTGGCCTCATTAAATGAATTAGGAAGAGTTCTTTCTACTTCCATCTTCTGGTAGAGTTGTAGAGAAGTGGGATTCTTTCTTTATTTTTAAGATTTATTTTTATGTATTTATGCATTTGAGAACTGGTGTCTAGGCCAGAGGTGCAGGGGATGAGAGGATTTACCAGAAACAGTGGGGAGCAGAACAGGAAGATCTACTGAAATCCACTGCTGAGGGGAGAAGCGGGGAGACAGGAGAGGTCTGCTATGCCACGTGAGTCACTCCCTGGCTGGGGATCGAACTTGTGCCACAGCGGCTGGTAATCGCTTGATGGCACTGAGACTTTAATCTTTGGGTCACCAGGGAGGCCTCAAGAGAATTGGGATTATTTCTTCCTCAAATGTGGAGTAGAATCTCCAGTAACCCACCTGGGCCTGGTGCTTTCTGAGATGGAAGATTATTAAGCACTAACTTAATTCCTAAATAAAATAGGTATATTTTAACTACTTCTTATGTAAGTTTTGGTGGTTTGTGATGCCAAGGAATTGGTCCTTTTCATCTAGGTTACTAAACTCTTGGGCTTAGGATTCCCCATTCTATTCCTTTATTAACCTTTTGATAATATCTGTGGCATCAGCAGCAGTGACCTGTCTTTCATTCCTTGTATTGGAAATGTGTCATCTCTCTAGTGTTGGTTAATATGGTAAGAATTTTATCAAGTTTATTGATCTTTTTAAAGAACCATCTTTGGGGCCCTCCCTGGTGGCGCAGCGGGTTAAAGCACTGCACTACAAAGCTTAAGCCACTTCGGCATGAGATCGATTCCCGCCTGCCCTGGAGGAGTCCACATGGCGAGACAGACCTCTCCTGACCCGCCCGCTGCTCCCCTCAGCAGTGTACTTTGTCAATCTGCCTGTTCTGCTCCCCACTCTGTCTCTGGTGAATCCTCTCACCCTCCGCATCTCTGGCTTATACCCCAGTTCTATATGAATAAATAAATAAAATCTTTATTAAAAAAAAAAAAGAACCATCTTTGGGGTTCATTCATTTATGTGAGCCATTTAGAAGAAGGAAGCCAGTGGGCCACATAGGGACGGCAGAAGGGCCTGGCACCATGCGATGACCCATACGGCGTAACAAGGCACTTTTAGGACGGGCAAGTTTCAACGTGGACAACCTTTGCTCTGAAGACACGGAGTACTGTGCATTTATCAGAAAATTTCAATATCTATTTTTCAGTCATCATTACTTTTTTTTCCCCAGGGAAATGTCAACTTGAATTTGTCCAGGCCTAACATGGAGATTACTGAAGATGAAGATTCCCATCCTCGTTCTACGTGGTGTGACTGAGGAGGAGGCTAGACATGTAGGCATCATGCTCCCCAGGTGAGTACGGTCCGCAGCCTGCTGACCTTCACTGACAGTCACCATTGACTGAGGTGTGTCGTGGAGGTGAAGCTTCCAGTCCCCGGGGGCTTCCTGTCCAGGTGTCCTGGCGGGTGGCCGATGCAGTCCTTGTTCTCTCCCCATGTTAAGAAGACCCCCCTCTCTCTAGAGGATGCTGGTAAATCAGGTCAGGTCTCTCATAGACGGTCTCTTCTGATGGTTCTTTGGAGATTCATACCTGCTTACATGAATCAAATATTTGTAGAGCTCCCCTGAAGGAACAAAAGAGAATTTCTAGTGATTTAAGAGAGTCAAATTGTGAAAAATTCTTCTTATACAAACTGCTAAATCAGAAACATTTTTAAGAATCTCGAGTTACCTCATTAAGATACAGCTTTGGTGCATTGAATTGGCCCAGCAGTTAAGGTTTTCAGTGTAAATGTGTGTCTTTTGTCTGAGGAATATGCACCCGGTGTGAGCACACAAGTTATTTTACTTAGTTGATTTTCTCGTCAAAGTGATGAAAAAGAAAAGAGTCAGAACTTTATAAAAGTCTGTGGGTTTCATGACCAAGTAAGCTAATAATAAATACTCCTACACTGTGTTAAGGATTATGAAAAGTAATTTGTGCTCAACTAAATTGATTCATTATTCTAACAAGTTTTCAATATCAATAGTAATTATATCTTGTAATTTCTCAGCTTAAACATAATTTCCAAGGTTTTGAGGTAATTTAAAACCTTCAACTTATATCAAATCGAGCTAATGGGTGGATAATTCTTGGATCCCTAGATATTTGGTAGAGGTCATAGAATTTTGGATATCAACCACAATGGTAAGCTTCCTATTTCTATATGCTCTAAGAGTTTGTAGCACCGAATCACATTAAGACTGTGCTTATTCTTAATGCTGTTTAAAGGGATTGAAGGGATAAGTACGATGGAGAAAGCTGTGTTAAATCTATTCACAAGTTATGTTTAAATATTGTGGTGTGAAAGACCATTCTCAATCATCTGACATGTTGTCTTCTCTGTTCAATTTTCACCGTGGTCAGAGTTATAATTACTACACGTGTCTGAGACTCAGTTACAAGTGGACATTTGTACGTTTATTCTGTAATGAAAAAGAGCAGTTTTGTTCCCATACAGTCAGTATATTCCAGAAGAGGAAAGAACTTTGTAAAATATAAGACCTGGAAAATAAATGCTATTGGTTTGTAATTAAGTCTGAAAAGAAAACATATGGTAGGTTAGACTTTTAGTGAATTTTGCTCATTTTCGGTGGGCTCCTCTCAGGCTTATAGATGAATGCCATCGTTATTAAGATAAAAGATTACTCTTTCCCTTCTGTGAAAAATGCTTGCTTGCCTCACTGAAAACCTGCACCCACAGAACAGTTTTCTGTGCTTTAGGTTGACTTTGTTATGTCCTTGGTTGTTCAAAAACCCAAGAACAAAGTTTCCTCACTTGTGAAAGATTGTAAGCCCTTCATGAATGTATAGCTTTTATGTTTATTTCGGAATATTTTGTTGTCACCTTGATTAAATAGGTCACTGTGCATTTGGGCATGCGGTCTTGGGCACCCGTGAGCCAACCCAGCCCGCGTGCCCGACCGCCTCTGACAGCCTGTTGACTTTGCCTTACCCAGATCGGATCCTAGATTTCGAGCAAAATGAAATAGTGTTCAGGTATCTTTTACGCCTAAGCTAACTCTGGGATTTCCCGAAGGCCCCAGAGAATCGCAAAGATTTATCTTTTACCTTGTAAAAAGAGAAACTCTAGGCGTAATTAAGCTTGTTTAAGGTGCTATATTTCACTTAAATTAACTCAATACTGTGGTAAAAGCTACTCGGGAAAGCTGTCAAACGAGATGTTCAGCCTTCTCTTGAGTTGGTGGCCTACAGAGCTCTAATATAAACTTTTCAGAAAGCAGATGGACTATGAGAAGACTCGGGGGTTGTCCATCCCTGGGTAGATATAGATTCCGGTTTTTTATGAAATAATTATGTGCTGAATTCCAATAAGGAGTTTGTTTTTCCACATTCTGTATTACTCACCACAGTTTGAAGTGAACCACAGTCATGAAATCTTTGCCATCAACAGCTATCCTTCGGAACCTTCCCTAGCAAAGTAGTTTTACCCTCGTCTGGAATTCTCATAGGTGGCTAGGGCAGGTATTCGGAGCCATTGATGCTTCAAGGGTCGCATCTATGGACTGACCTCTCTTGAAGGTGGTCACCCGACACCTCCAAGCAAGGCAGGTTCTCCAGGCTTCCTCGTGGCCTGGAAGAAGACGACTTCAGGAAAGCAGGCTGGGACTGCCACTGCGCGTGGCCTCCGTGCACCACGCTTGTTGTTTGGGGCATGTGTTGACCAGAAATAACAACAGGGTCCTCAGATGTTGTGTCGGGAAGGACCACGGGACACATCTAGCCCTGTGGTTCTGACCCTTCTCATGCAGGAAGAGCTGACGGATGTCTAAGCAAAGCAGGGAGCCCTCTCCTTAGGAAAGACACATCCAAAAGTATGTGTTTTTTTTTTTTTTTAAGATTTATTTATTTGTACATACAGAACTGGGGTACAGACCAGAGGCTCAGGGGCGGTGAGAGGCTTCGCCAGA
>NW_004567108.1:2303669-2306740 GCF_000260355.1 Condylura cristata | reverse complement strand
CCCAGAGGCAGAGTGGGGGGCAGAACGGGCAGAAGTGCTGAAACACCCCGCTGGGGGAGCAGCCGGGAGCCGGGAGAGGCCCGCGGTCGGTAGGGCAATCCTAAAATGACACGGCGCACCCCAACATACACAGTAGCGCGCAAGCGCTCGCACTTCAAAGTCAGTTGCAGCCAGGGCCGGCCCTGCCCCCACTCGTCCGCCCAGAGGGTCTCCTGAGGCGAGGCGCTGCGTGACGGGGCCTCCTAACGGGAGTGAGGCGGGAAGTCCCGGGAGGCGCCGGCCAGCTCCGGAACACGCGGCGTGACCCTGCTGGGCTCCATCACATATTCAGATTTATGCGATTTCGTCTTGTATAATCACATTCATTTATATTTCCACGAGTTACTGGTAATGACACTAATTATGCAGTTGGCAGAGAGGCGTGAAGCGACGGGATGATTTTGTCAACAGTGGGGTGTTTGATTGTAAACTGTTTCCATCAAGAAATCCTCCAACTTAATTTATTTTTTCCTTGTTTCCAGTAGGAAAGAGCAGCCCGGCTCGACCCAGCCTGGGAAGCCCAGAAGCCCTCGTTCCTGAGGCCCGAGGGGCCTGGGGGAGGAGGCTGAGGCGCTGCCTGAGGCCGGGGAAGATTCCCCAGCAGTTGGTTCAGCTCCTCTGGAGCCCGGGGGTGGGGTGGGGGGCGGCACAGGTTGTCCCGTTGGAGAAAATAGAAAGAAACGGGCGGGGCATTCCCCATCACCTGTCCGCATCTTGAGTTTGCTCCGTGAGAGGTGTTGCCTAATGGAGCCCACACCAGGAGCAGCCTCTGAGAAGGGGATCCCTGGGGCCAGGTGCCGGAGGCCCACGGGAGGAGGGCCGCTCCCCCAGGGGGTCGGGAGCGATTTACACCCATAACGGGTGGGGGGGGAGCTCAGAGCAGCCGAGGCGGAGTGCACGGCCCGAGGCTCAGGGCACCCCAGCCTGCACAGCCAGGAAGGGGGCCGAGCCCTGTCGCCCTGACGCCTGCCTCCTCCTGGACGCTGTCCGAAGGCTGCTGCAAGGTCAGGGCCCCGCTGGCCCCTGCGCGGCCCGGGCTGGCTAACACTCTGCTGACCAGTTCTGACAGGCCCTTGTCTTGCCCGGCCTGTGGCCCCACAGCCGCACCCCATTCTCCTCTCTGGCCCGGCCCCCCTTTCCAGACCTGATAGGCGCCTCACTGAGCCCTTGGCTATCTGCCCCGGGCCTGCCTTCCCCTCCGCAGGTGGCACTGGCCGGCCAAGCCTCATGAGAGTGACCGACAAGCTGCAGCCAGCACCCCGGGTGTCCGGGCCCCAGAACTCTCGGCAGACCCGCGACTTATATCTGTGTGTGCGCATCTCTGAGAAAACTTTGACTTGTTTCTCAAAACTGACTAGATAATGGATCTCTCTTGGGCTAAATGCTACCGTCAGGGGTCCCCTGAGGCAGCTGGGTACCGGCCCTGGGGGCCTCCCCTCTCACAGCAGTGTGCCAGGCACGTTTTTCTGCAAATTTTCAGAAAATCGACTGAGATAGGAATTAAGTCCAATAATACAGTTAACCTGCTTTAAAAAGGACCTTGAATTCTGAAAGGACTCATTTAGTTGCTGTATTTCACAGAATCTAAAACGCCACTGGTCATAAAATGCACCATTATTTTATGTACTTGTAAGAGAGAAAATGCTGCTGGTTAAGCTACGACGTGACTTCGGTTACAGACGCTTCCTGATTTAGCGGGGGCTTAAATTCCCCGGGTTCAGGCTGTGCTCATGTACTCAGAATTCAGATGCTTTTGCCAGTAGCCTTGAAAGAAGGAGAATGAGAAGGGCATTGGAAGGAGATTGGCAGCAGTAGGGAACTTTATACTTGAACCTCTCAAGTGCAGTTTTCCCCGATAACTTTCCCCATCTGTCCAGGGCAGCTGACTTGTGCGGACTGAGCACCCGAACCGTGACCAGGCTGCACACACCGCCGGCGGCTGGGGTCAGCTCTAGCGCGCTTTGGAATGTGGAATCGTGTTTGCGGGTCCCTCTGCCCCGCCAGAGTCACCTTCCCCAGGAAGGCGCCACAGTGGAAAGACGCTGGCGCTGACCCGGGAGGGCAGGCGAGCCCTGCCACCGGGTGTCTGCGCTGGGCTCTGGGGGACCGAAGGGCCTGCTGGCCGAGGGAGCTGCCCCCACCGTGGAAGCCTCTGGAACCTGCCCCCGGGGTTGCCAGTCTCCAGTGAACGTTCCCCAGAAGTCAGCGAGCGGGGCTCAATTTTTTTTTTCAAACCGCGTAGCGTCCAGAAGGATGCCATGATGCGCCACTGCTTTTTCCAGCAGCTTGACACGGGAGCTGCTGGGCAGCCAATCTCGGTCGAGGGGGAGGCACGGGCGGGGCGCGGAGGGAGACAGCTACAGGCAGGTGTCTGCAGCCCTGCCGCTCCTCGGGGCATCTCCACGGCCCCTGAGCGGACGTCCGTTATGGGCCGGCATTGGGCCAGCACATTAAGCCCCCGCGTCCAAGCTGCTACTCCCCTCCCCTCCGCAGCTGCGGGGTGGTGACGGCGTGTCACGCTTGGCCTGGCGAAGGCGGAGCTCTGCGTCTGGGCTAGTGGGGTCACCCCGCTGCCTGCTGGGACCCCGCCTGGAAAAGTATTCCGGTCTCAGGAAAGTTGGGCGCAGGGCTTGAACCCCGGGACCCCGACTTCTCTGGCCACCTCCTCTCCCACCTGCTGAAGAAAAGTCTGCACACAGCGACCGTCCAGTGTCCAGCACGGGAGACAGGCGGGATTAGAGCTGGCCGGGAGGCCGTGGCGCTGAGCCTGTGGCCAGTGGTCAGGAGGGACTAGACGGCCGGGGGATGAGCGGAGCTAACGCCGGGCCGGGGCTGGGTCAGCGGGAGGAAGGGGCCTGCTCTGGGCGAGGCCACCTCCCGTGCAAGGACGGGCATTTCTCAGTTTCCTGGAGTCCAGTTTTGAGACTGCTCGCATCCGAGGGACAGCGAGCTTGGTGCCGGGCACACGCGCGCCACGCACACCCGCGCACGCGCCTGCACACGCACACACACACCACGCACACCCGCGCACG
>NW_004567108.1:2269841-2302599 GCF_000260355.1 Condylura cristata | reverse complement strand
GCCTGCACACACACACACCACGCACACCCGCGCACGCGCCTGCACCCACACACACGCACCATGCACACCCGCGCACGCGCCTGCACCCACACGCACCACGCACACCCGCGCACGTGCCTGCACACGCACACACGCACCACGCACACCCGCGCACGCGCCTGCACACACACGCACCACGCACACCCGCACACGTGCCTGCACACGCACGCACACATGCATCACGCACACCAGGGTGGGGCACCCCACAAGGCTAACTGAGGTGGTGACTTCCTTTCCACCCTTGGGTGCAGTGTGAACAGCAGCTCTTATACCCTGGGATCCTGGGGTCTCTGCAAGGAGCCTCCAGCCCTGTGAGACACCCACAAACACCTCTACTCTGGGTGTGGCTGCTGCTTAAGCTTCCAGAAGCCAGACCCAACTCCCAAGCCTTCTGCAGTGCTGGTCAGCACCCCTGGACTCGGTCTGGAGGGCACAGGCAGTGCCTCTCTCTGAGCCCCCTGACTTGAACATTCTTCTCCCTTTAGCCGGGGACCCCACACGGCAGAAGGGCCTTTTTGTCCGAAACCGGACTCATCACACTCCAGCACTGGCTAGGACCTCGCTTCGCTGCGCTGGGGAGCACAGCCCTCTCTGGGTCCCCAGCAGGGTGAGGGACAGAAAGGCAGCTGTGTGAGGGTCGTGCGGCCAGTGACGAGGTTGTCCAGGCAGCAGCTCCTCGTTATCACCAGCTCTATTTGTGAAGCAACCATTTACTGGCTGTCTGCTTTCTGATGGAAATGCAGTAAGATCTTAGGAAAAGCCGGGGACCAGGACTCAATACCGGCCCCCAGGATCCCATTCAGGAAGGGGATGGAGGCATGAGCTGGGACATGTGGAGAGCTTGATAATAGGAGGTCGGCGGCGGGCGCTGGAGCGGCGGCCTCGTTTCCTGGGTCTCGTTTGCTGCTCGAGAGTTTCTGTGTCCAGAATATGAAATGATGCTTTCGCCACTGATCTGAAGCAATTGGGTCATCCTTCCCGAAGCGATGGAGCAACACAATTTGCAGATCCTGTTTTAAACATTGAAAATGCATCCCTCGGCTGCTCCCGGTTTACAAGAGCAACTTCCTCGGTGAGGACACCCGCCGGGCTGAAGACCTGTCTCTGAGGATTAACACTTTCTTATCAAACCCAGACCTGCCAGAGGGAGGCTGGCCGTTCTGCTGCCCATTTAAAAACCCTGAGTGTCTGAGAGATGGCGCCCAGGAGTTCTGGGCCCATCCAACCCCCTCATGCTCCCTTCTCTCAGGTGGCCCTGTGTCCACCCGGGGGCCCAGGCTGCCCATTTCAAAGGACAGCACCGTGGTCGAATGCACTGGCCCCAAGCTGCCGCCCCCACCCCCAGGACGACGCCCCCCGGGTGCTAGAGCGGTGCGATGGATGCCCCTGAAGACCTGCAGTGCGCGCTGAGCGTCTCCCTGAGCCGAGCGTCTCCCTGAGCTACAGCGTCCTTCGGAAAGAGCCTGTCTGCAACCATTTTCCGACTCTCCCCGTGGTCTGGCCAGGAAGCCGTACGTGGCACACACGCGGCATCGGCCGGGTGCCTTATCAGGAGAGTCGGTGCCCGTGACTCTCCCTCCAATGCCAGTGGCGTTTGTTGAAGGCTGAGGCCCTGCTTGTGCTTGGCTGGCCTGGGAGCCCACTGCTCGGGCATCGCCTGTGTGCGCATATGTACCTACTGGCTCATCGGAGAGAGCTACATGTCAGCTACAGACTTGCTTAGAAGCAGCTGCGATATCTACCTCTGTCGTCCATACACAAGAGAAGGATTTAAAAGAGTTTCCTCTTAGAAAGAGCAATTGAAAAAATTTCCTTTTTGCATATTGAGTCATTTATTTATGTTCTAGCTCATTACAAAGGGAGATGGAAAATGGTTTAAGAAGATACACTATTTCAACATAATAAAAAATTCAGGACCATTGAAGAGAGGCATTTTTAGAAAGTCAAATAAAGGAGAAGGGGCTGAGATGAGAGAACCCAGAGGGAGGTCGCCCGGCAGGGTGGGTGTGGATGACAGGGTGGGCCGGGTGTGCTCTGGACCCAGGAAGGCCGGTGCGGTGATGGTTAAGCTGGTGTTACAGTCACAAGTCAGAGGGGCAGGGGCCTCTCCCACCTTGACTGTCGACGATGAAGAGCATCTGGCCTGTGCGGCTGGGCACCCTTGACTTATGGCTCTAGTGTATCTGAAGGAGAACATTTTCTCCCTCTGTTTCCTCTCCTGTCTGTTGACGGCACCGCAGGAGAACCCACCAGCTTCTGGCATTTGGGCTCATCTTAGCAGGGAAGTGCCACCGTCAGAGGTTAGAAGTCCATCGAATTGAAAGTTCCCATCATACACCCAGTGCCAAGACAGCTGGTCTACCAGCCGCTGCCAGGGCTGCCACACGGCCAGGGGAGACGTGTAGCTCCGCCCGCCTCCTCAAGGCCCTGCCTTCTTCCCACTGTCCTGCACAGGGCGGGGGGGAGGCGTGGTAGAGGAGGAGGACAGGTCTTCTGAGCTCGGAGCTGCTGTCCGCGGTCTGTATCCTCCTCCGGGAGGTGTTTCTTGGGGAGGCGTCAGTCGGTTGTCTGGAGACCCAGTCACCAGCACGTGTGTCTTTGGAGTCTGACAGGAGATCTGGCTCTGTCCCTTGGCTTTCCTCTGGGAGCACACCCAGTCTCCCCAGGGGGGCCCCCTCCCTTCAGCGGACTGCCCTTCTGAGTGGGTGCTTCCACACTACTCTTGCATTCACCGGGGCCCACGAGTCCTGTTCCCCTAGCTCTTGCTGTGTGCCGCTCCCGCCAGCCTCTTCCCTTCAGGATCCCCCAGGAGAGCCACAGGCACAGCCTGGGTGGCGAATTCCTCAGATCCTGAGAAGCACACGTCGAGCCCTGCGGGACCTCCACCTGCGGCTCAGAGCACGGACAGTGCCGAGGAGCGACAGGCCAGTCTCTCTCTGTCTCTCTAATGTGTCCAGTTTCTTCTGAAAGGAGGAGCCTGAGCGTCCCTTTCCTTAGCAGGAGAGGGTGAAAAAGCACCTGTCTCGAGGGAAGAAGAGCCCACAGCAAGGTGGTTGGGAAGTCTTGTTTCGGTCGTCCTCTTCAATGAACGCCTGATCTATCATACCTGCACGTCTGTGAGCATTATATACGGCATCGCGTGCTACGTGGATGTTAAAGTTGCAAGTTGCGCGGTCACATACATCATGCCAGGCAGTGTGGCTGTTAGACTGACTCTTTCCTCCTTCAATCCGTCGGGAACGATTGTGTTCAGCACTTTACTTTGGAGTGGAGGGTTTTTCTCCTGTTGAAGCTTCAGCCAGGTTCCTGAAGCAAGGGCGGTGGGGTCACCTCACTCCAATACCTACATTTTCTACCGCTTTATAGCACTCGTGTGCCTGTCTCTATGCTAAATGCTGGCTGCATTTTCGTATTGTTCCTGTGAGAGTTTTATTTACTCCATTTAGGGGGGGGGGGGGGGGGGGGGTAGAGGGAAAACACCCGCCCGAGATCCCACGTCTGGCGAGGCGTGGGAGGAAACGAGGCTTACTGCGAAGTCCGTGTTCTGTCCTTCCCACCCCGTCGCAGGCTTCGTCCCGTCAAACGCATCTCTAAACTGAAACAGAATTCAGCCTCTTGAGGTGCTGTTCAAAATGTCTGGTTGGGGTGCTGGGCTTGTAACCAGGGGTGACCCTCTGGTCCCTGAAGCTCCGAGATGCCATCTGCCCCCCAGTTACACCGCTCCCCAGGGGATGCTGCACCCTCCTCTCTCGGCGAGGGGGGCCAGCCACACAGCCCACCCCTCGGGCGGCTCAAATTGCTGGGGTTCAGTGCATGTGGCCTTTCGGCAAAGGTGCCTGGGCACGTGGACAGGCTGTGCTGGCCCCTGGCGTGCCCTGCGGGTCCGGGCTCTGTGCTTGGTGCAGAATGCGTGGGTCTTGGTGTTGAATGCGCTGGTCTGTTCTTGAGAGTGTGGGGCCGGCGGCCACCAGCTTCCTCTCCGCAGGGTCCTGAAATAACTTTTAAACAAACAATTACACTTGCCATAGGGGAACAGAAGGATTCTGGTCCTGAATGTGTCCATTGTCCCACCCTTCGGCAGGCCCAGCCGGCACTGGGTGTTAGCTGAGACAGACAGCGAGCTGGAAACCATTGGCCAGGAAGGTCATAAATGATCCATTTCCCCTGTTATTTTAACTCCCTCGTCTCTCCTAACTGCACCACGCACATTTTTCCTCCCTGACCTTCCAACACGTTCCCAGCTTTCATGGGCTTTGTACTTCAGTTATTAAATTACAAAAGAAATGGAGCAAAAGGACCGAAATCTATTTCTCAGAAATACAGCTGTGCTGGCACCAGGCGCCCGGAGTGAAGTATGCCGCTTACCCACTTCTCCTCATCACATTTCAGCAAATAAATCCGGCTCTCTGCGGAACAATTTTGGTGTTAGCACAAAGTAATTCAGAGCAGTGGGGGGTGGGAGACGCATAATTATGACCAGCAGAAGACGCGTTTGCGAAAGCTGTGCATGAAGTGATTTAGTTAGGAAAAAGCTTTGCCAGAAGCCCAGAAAATCCTTCTGTTTCCCCCTAAATTACCAAGCATTTATTCTATTCGGTAGTGATTTGCATGATAATTCTAGAAAGCTAGTTTGGTCTAAAATTATTCTCTGTGTGTGCGTCCTCGGGAATGGTATGTCGGGGACAATCCATTTATTTGTTCTTCCCTTGGACAGAAAGAGGCAGCACAGCCCTGGGGCCGCGGGAGGGCGGGCGTCGGCCCCCAGACGTGGGGCTGCAGGGGCCTGCACAGCCGGCTTCCTGGGCCAGCACCGCGGAGCCGGCCTGCGAGGTCCGGGCGCTCCCTGCTGGGCTGGCCTTGGACGAGAGGCTGCACGGTGGGCGGCGTGGAGGCGGTGCGCGTGGCCCAGGGCCAGGCCTCTGGAGGACACGAGGATTGGAACTCGGGCTGGAGGGGCGTGCGGAGCTGAGCGAGAGGGCCGGGCTGCCCTGGCGCGGCTCCGGCAAGCAGGGGCCCAGGGCGGAGCCCACGTTCCCTGGGTCCTGGAGACCTGGTCTGAGGCCGAGATGCCCGCCGGTGGTGCCCGAGAGGAGAGTGCGCCCCACGCAGCCCCCCGACCCCTCTGCGTCCTTGGGGATGTGGCGCTGCTCCCACCCCTTCACGAGGGTCCTGCCCTAGGATCTAATCTCATCCAACGACCCCAGAAAAGCGCCATCTCCTGGGATCTTCATGCAGAGGGCACTACGGGGTGACACGTGGATTCTACGGGACACACAAGTCAGTCCGGGACGGTCACACACACAACCTCAGGTCTCGGCGCCGTCTACCCCAGAGGGGGACCCAGGTGGGCGCCACAGAGCCTTTCTCACCTGAGCTCACAGGACCACTCTCATCACTTCTGCCTCCTGCTGCTGACACGCAGACCCCCGGCACGCTGAGGGGCATCAGGAGTGGAGGCCGCTGACTCCCAGCCGGGCTGTCACGCTGGGAGCGGGGCTGGCGTTTGAGTGCAGGGCTGACCCCAGGTCAGGTTTCTTAAGAGAATATTGGTTCCTTGGACTGTCTATGAGGGGGAGGAAATTAGAAAGAAGAAAAACACTGGACTGACAGATTGCCAAAGTACTTAAAAATCAAGCTCATCGAGGGCCAAAAAGGAAATGCAGATGGCCAACAGGCATATGAAAACATGTTCAACATCACTCGTCATAAGGGAGATGCAAATGAAAGCCACAATGAGATACCACCTCACCCCAGTGAGAATGGCACATCTTCAGACAACTAGCAACAACACATGTTGGCAGATGTGGAGAAAAAGGAACTCTCCTGCACTGCTGGTGGGAATACAAACTAGTACAACCACTATGGAAAACTGTTTGGAGGTTCCTCAAACTGCTAAACATGGAGCTTCCCTACGATCCAGCAATCCCATTCCTGGGTATCTACCCAAAAAACACAAAAACACTGAAAAAGATACCTGCATCCCCATGTTTATTGCTGCTTTATTCACAATTGGAAAGACATGGAAACAGGCCAAATGCCCAAAAATGGATGACTGGATTAAAAAGATGTGCATACAATGGAATATTACTCAGCAACCAAAAAAAAAAAAAAAAAGAAACACATGCCTTTTGCAGCAACATGGATGGAGCTGGAAGGGATCATGCTTAGTGAAATAAGTCAGAAAGAAAAGGAAAAAATACTGGATGGTTTCTCTCATAGCAGGAATATAACGGAACAGGCGAGAAAATAATGGTAATGATGAACAGCTTTATACCAGAGACATTTTGTGGGGGTGTAGTGGGGAATGGGATTAAAAACAGTGTGGGGAGGGAAATGCACTGGACTATGGTGATGGCACAGGGTGATTTGGTGATGGGCAGCCCATGGGGATTGCAAGTGAGATGGAAAAAGGCACACAAATATGTAAAAATAAACGATCATTAAAAAAAAAAATCAAGCTCATTGAGACCTTGGGACTGACTCTGACTCATATCTCGTCAATGAGTCCTCACACCTGACAGGGTGACTTCGCCTTGAGGAGGATGCGATCTCCATTTTCTGGAAGAAAACTGGGAGAGGAAAAGTGAGTGAACAAAATTGCATGCACAGCATTTCAAGCATCCTTATTTGAGAACCCAGAGGATGCTCCGTGTGTGGCCACAGCGTCCACTGTCCATGTCCACACTCACTTGGTTCAGCCCGAAAGCCTCGGAGCATCTGCTGGTCAGCTTGTCTCACTGGCAGGATGATCTACGTGCCTGTCCGCACTTCGAACTTTGTTTCTGAGTTTGCCTCCCAGGCTTCCTTTGAATGATGACAGACCCTGCTAGGAGTGGGAGCCGCCGGGCAGCCAGGAGGCTGAGTCCTGCCTGTTCCTTTAGCTAGTGAGCAGGGAGCACTCTAAAGGGCCCCAGGGGCGAGGCAGGCGGGTCAGCCGCGTTTGCAGCCCAGTGCTGAGCCACACGTGGGTTTGGAGGCACGAGAGCCCCAGGGGTCTGGAGCCATTTTCTGACCTGCCTTTTTGCAGTGACGCATTTTGAAGTTCTGTCCCCAAGAGTTCGCCCACGTTTATGTACGTTTTTAGAAACCCATAGTTTTCTTCCCATCAGAGCACACGGTCCAAGCAGCCCAAGTGAATGTCTAGCTCAATTTGCTGCCATCATGAACAGCCTTCATGAAGAGACTTGGATCGCCTGCTGGAATGTAGACCTGCCTGGTACACTGGTCACATGTGGGGAATCTTGGGGAGTCTGATAGACGCGCGCACGCCACATTCCTGTCGGGAGAATGAGCCCTTCAAACTCTCTTGCCTCCGTGATACCATCAAACTTCTTAACCTTTGGCAACCTGAGAGCGACAAGTGGGCGATGATCATTGCATTTGCGTTATTTTAGTTACAGGTTAGGTTGCGCCTCCTGTTTTGACCACAGGTCTGATATTTTTGTGTTGATTTTTTTTTTTATCTTCTGTCCAGTTTTTTTCTCTTCCTTTGGAAATCTGCGAGGTTCTGTTTCTTATGAACTCTATAGTTTCGGGGTGATTTTGTCTTCTTGTGAATGGGTTTTTGCTGCTCTTTGAGGGTATTAACTATTTACATTGAGATACTTAAATCTCACTGCAGCTCAGGAAAGCCAGCCCACAGCTCTTGGGACCCACTTCACATTACAAATTAGATTTGTAATATCTAAATTTTTTCCTCAGTGGATCCGTAGCTGCAGGAAGTAGATAAAGAACATGGGTCAATAAAAAAAGAAGATGCTCTGGGGAGAGGTGAGCTTTTGAGGAAGAGATGGTAATACAGAAATGGGGATGAACACGCCCCGGAGCATGAAGCAGACACACGTGCCTCCAGGCCCCTGCGAATTCAGCAGGTCCCAGCCCTCCTGGCTCCCCGCCTCTGCCTGTTTCCCGCCCTTATCTCCTCGCCTGTCTCCCAGAGGGCTGATTAATATCTCCTATTTAACCTAGATAGCACATAGCACAGTCACACGATCTCTAGATTCCAGCCCCAGGTAAGTGGATGTTTGTGCAATTTTACTGCAGATCAGCTTTATGACCTTGACCACTTTGGAGTCAGTTTCCTTTACTGAAAAGCTGAATCTCCCAGCCTGAGACCTTTTGGGTTATTCATTGTTCCCAGAACATGAATTTAGTCTAGTGACCAAGACCTCACCTGAAAGAGTAGGGACAAAATCTCCTAACAGTCGGTCTTACGCCCACACCCAGTGACACCTGCTCGGCTAGGTGATCTGCCCTGGAGAGGGGCGCGCCCCGGCGCCCCAGAGACTGTCCTTCCTCATGCCTGGGGCGGCCCCTGGATCTGGGCGGCCCCCACTCAGTGGCTGGCGGCTCCTGCCTGACCCTCTCTCCTCGCAGCGCCTCCCACTGAGTGGGGCGGCCTTTAGAGTGTGTGGGGTGCAGGCATCCCCTCTGCCGTGAAGCCCCCCACCTTGCCTCCCACGAGCGTCCTCCGGGCGGGAGCTGTGTTCAGGGAGTGGCCAGCTCCCCAGAGAGGCGCTGGTCTGGCCAGCCCTGTGCTCCCCTGCAGAGACCCAGCCCTGGGAGCGCAGTCACCAGCCTGCTCTTTGGGGATGTGGGTCACAGCGTCCTGGAGTCTCCCTGACCCCCACCTCCCCACCCCAGGGTCCCTTCCGTGGGGAGCCTGGCTGGCACGCCTGTGGCCGCCCCTCCAGCCACTCCTCCACTCCCTCCACCTCTGCTCACCCAGGGCCGCCACCCGCTGCTGGCAGGGCCTTGACTCGGTGTAACGGGCGCTGACTGGGCCCCGATCTGCTGCATCTCTCCGGAGGCCAAGCCTGTCCCCAGACCTGCCGCAGACACGGTGGCCATGGCGGTCAGGGGAGCAAGTGGCCCGAGGCACGGACGGGCCCTTTCTGCTGCCCTCTGGCTGCTGCGTCCTTTCGTCAGCTGAGCTCCGCTCTTCTCTCGGAGTGTCCTTTCCATGTTCTGCTTTGCTCCCTCGCTGCAAGGAGCAGCACCTGACACGTCCCTCCCTGTCGCTGGCCCTCTGCCTCTGCACCAGCCCTTTAACGCCTCTCTCCAGCCTGTCTGTCTTCGCATGACCCCACCCTGTCTTCTTATCTGATCTGGGCCAATTTTTCCAAATACCAATTTGCTACAGGTAGCGATCTCTGAGTACCAGGTAACCCCACGTTTAGTGGCTGACTCATAATTCTCCAGCCAGTTTACGGTGGGGTGGCGCCTGCTTGTGCATTTCCAAGTTCTACTCACATATGGATTTGCTTTTGCTTCCTTCCGAGCACCTGCCCTAAGACTCTCAGCCTGCTCTGTCCGACCCGCGACTGGCAGAGGGCTCGCTGGTGCGTTACAGGCACCTCTGGGTGTCTGCTGACAGACGCGGGTGCAGACCCCGCCTCAGCGTGACGACCACACGTGTCCGCAGTCACTCCCGAGCCCTCTGGGAAGGGGCGGGGGCCTGCCTGGGCCCAGGAGCTCAGAGCCGGCCCAGCTCCTGCAGACGGGGAGCTAAGCGAGCGAGTGCTGATGAACGAATCGTTGCAGTTGTGTTTATAACCCACAGAAGCAAACCATGGCAGTCCTGGACACGTACTGGATAGATGTCGTGGTGCTCACAGGAGGAGATAGTCAAGGCTTCCCGGAGAGGGAGGAAGGGAAAGCCTTGCAGTAGCCAATCGGGAGAAAGGAGAGAAGCCGAAACTCACAGCTCCACTGATCACACTGCTCCATGGCCATTCTGGCTGCTTCTTGGGCTGGGGCCGTCTGAATTAACTTGTGCTCTGCCTAAAGTGTTCACCCGGCCAGCTTTCCTCCCACCCTCAGCAAGTCAGCAGACTTCAATTCCACGAAATTGAGACACAATTCCCTGTCAAGGCTTTTCTGACAGTGTGATCGAGAGCAGCAGTGGTTGTAGGAAGAGCAATGGGATGCTGCTGTCCAGATTCGATGGACAACGTCCAGTCGTCTTTCAAAAGGTGTGGGCTGTGAGAAAGCCTTTCACAAGAGTCGGAAAATAATTTTCCAGTTGATAAAGAAACAATTTTATAAAAGTATTTGGGGTTACAGCAATCAAAAAAGATAAACACATGCCTTTTGCAGCAACATGGATGGAGCTGAAGAGATCAGGCTCAGTGAAATAAGCCAGAAAGAAAAGGAAAATACCGGATGGTTTCTCTCATGGCAGGAGCATAAAGGGCCAGAGGAGAAAATAATAATAATGAGCAGCTCTAGACTGGAGACATTTTACGGGGGTGGAGTGGGGAGTGGGGTCAAAAATGGGGGGGGAGGTGAGTGCCCTGGACTATGGTGACGGCACAGGGTGGATTCGGTGATGGAAAGCCCACGGGGATGACAGCTGAGATGGAAAAAGGCACAAAATGTTGTAAAAAGCCATTAAAATAAAAGAAGAATTTGGAGTTAATACACACACACACACACACACACACAATATGCTTTAAAATGCGCCCACGCTGAGGCATCAGGGCCGCTCATTCCCAGCGTTCGGTTTCCCTTGGTTGGCCCTTGCCTGTCTGAGAAGCAGGCTTCCTCCCTTCGTCACCCGCCAGGCTCTGCTCCTATGCAAGATTAATACGATATTGAGGAGGACTTTGGAAACAACCAGTGTCACCCTGTAGCATTTTATTTTTCAGAAATGTAGTTTTCTCGTGCAGTAACTCAAAGTTACTCAACCCAGCCCCAGCACAGCTGCCGTTCATCTTGGAGTCAGACACATCGAGAAGAAATTTCAGGGGCAGAGAGTTGAGGCAGGGAATGGATGGCTATCGCGGGGAGCCTCCCTGGGCGGCAGTGTGCCTGGCACCAGTGAAATAGAGACGCCTTTCAGCGGGAGCCCGCAACGCCCGCGCAGGGAGATGCGACTGGTTTTCCCATTTCTACTTTGCAGACGGGTGGGGCAGCCGTGCTTCCCTGGGCCAGAAGCGGGGGGCAGGCGACTTTGCGATGGCAGCCCTCCATGTTTCGGACTGACTGTGCCTCTCCCCTCAAATCCGCATGTCCTTGTCCCAGTCTCAGAGATAGGGTCTTTAAAGACATAATTAAGCTAAAAGTGAGGTCTGGATGGTGGATCCTAATCCAAAGTGACTGCTGTCCTCCTCTGAAGAAGAATTAGGACGTGGACCTGCACAGAGGAAAGACCTGGCCAGATGCGGGAGGGGACCCGAGCCAGGGAGAGCGGCCCCGACCCAGCTGACGCGGATCGCGGGCTCCTGTCTACACACGGGGAGACCTGGGCTGGCTGTCCGGCCTGCGGGCTGCCCGCTGCTACTGTGTGGCCTCCGCCGGAGCCCTCTGGGGCAGCTCTCCCTCCGGCTGCTCCTCCAGTGACTCCTGGCCGCAAGCTGCAGTGCGGATAAAGATAAGCAAGGGGTCTCGCGGAGGCATGCCTTGCTGCGGGCTTCGCAGGCCTGGAGCGGTATTCTGCTTTGCCCAAGGCCACGATTTTCATTATTTGTTAAACTCAAGCTATAATGGAAGTAGAATTGACACATCACTTCTGGTCCAGAAACCTCATTATTTCAAAATTGTGAACTTGATGAATGAGTCAATTTCAAAGTTAGAAAACATTAGCTGGATACTGATTCAGGGGCATTAAAAAAGTAACTCACTTAGAATCTTGATGAGAAGACAGTGATGACAAAGATGAGGAAAATGTCTCATTGCGTTCAGAACTTTATGGGCTGGCTTTGTTTAAGGCCGAATGAATTTCTGTTTTTCACACACTGGGATCAGGCTAAACATCAGGTTTCCTTGGGATTGAAGCTGACAGATAAGGACTTGCCTTTCTCTGAAGAACTTTGAACAACAGATTTGATTCTTCTCCATCAAGGATGCATAGTTCCACTTCTTCCTTGGACTCGTGATGGCCCAGGAGCCCTGCTAACTTTACATTGTTAAAAGAAAAAAGTGAATTATTGCTTCAAAGATGGTACAGGCAATGGAGTCAAGAACGAGTAACAGCATGTTGCAATTAAAAGAACACAGGCTTGTAGATGGAAGAGAGCAAGGTAACGACTGGGTGCAGGTGACGACTGGGTGCCGCTGAGGCTGGCGTCAGGTTGCCATGACAACCAGCCACCAGCATGGCCACCTGCAAAGGCACTAGATTCTCCCTGAGCAATTAAGGTCCAGACAGGATGTGTCTTTGGGACAGCATTTTAGATGTTAGAAATGAAAACCACAGAATCCCTGAGACCATGTGAGTTTGGGTGATAGACTTTGACCTTGGCTTTTGGTGTAAGTCTTGTTGCTTGGTGGCGACTCAGGGGCAGTAGGTGCAAGGAACAAAATAGGAATTTGTGATTGATTTCACCTCACATAAATCTCCCTCCAGGACTAGACAGTCATTGAAGCCAGAAAGCTACATATCATCTTAACAGGAGCGTGAACGCATGGAGGGGACAGAGACTTCTCGGATCTTCAGCTTCCTCATGTGAAGATATCAGCATCTCTGACTGGACTTAACTTTTGGGCTGGTTAGTATGTTTGCATGAACTAGATGCTTCTGATCACTGTGTTGATTTTATAATGTGTGGCTAACTGCAAGAACAAATTAACTTTCATGTGTCTCAGACAATTCTCTCTGACTTCACATTTTATCCTTATATTAATTTTTTAAAGTTTGTTGCAGTGTAATTGACTTATAAAAATCTGCACCTGTTTCATGCATGTAATTTGATGAACATGGACATCTGCACATATCCATGAAGCCATCACCACCATCAAAGCAGTAGGCACAGCTATCACCTCCAAAAATTTCTTGATGCGCCCCCATTTTTTTCTGGTGGTGAGTGCATTTAACTTGAAATATACTCTCTTAACAAAAGTGTTAAGAGCATACAGTATTGTAAGGTGTAGACACCAGGTTGTATGGCCGGTTCCTAGACGTTACTTTACCCATCACCAAACTGTCCCTACTCAGCTCTCAGTAGTTGCCCTTATTTTTTCAGAAATGAATCTGCAAAATCCCTTTCTCTTTAAATTGAAGGACTCTCTGTTCCTTTTCCCCTCCTACATGGATTGCCCCTTTCTGGAGACTTTATGAACTCACTAGAATGACCCGTAGTGGGTGCATGTTATTAAAGTTTGTCTTCTCTCTTGCTAATCTCTCTGGTGTCAGTTACTTGTTTTCCAGTCTAGCACCAGCGTGGGAGCGAGAGGCTGCTTCCTTGCAACACTGCTGTTCCGCCCCTTGAGAGGTGAGCCTGGAAGCCTTCTTTAGCTCTGTTCCGACAAGCTCACTTTCTGTTTCATTGCCTATATCTGTTCCGTGACTTCCGGTTCTTGATGACTCATTTATTTTTTTATTGCCCAATTTAAATTGCGTTTGCTCAGCATGGCCCTTTTCCTTCGATCCCTGTAGGTTTCGGCCTTGCTTAGGAAGACTTGCTTAAGCTTTCCTAAATATTCGCTAATAGTTTTTTAATGCCACAATACTTGATTAAGCGGATTGAATATTCTTCCTGTTTCACTTTCTCTCCTTTCATTCATCTTCTCTGAGTATGATGACTGGAAATGGCTCGGGTAGTTGGAGTCAGCAGCCTTTGTCCTTTGTGTCTGGCTTGATCGATTAGCATAATGCCCCCCAGCTTTATCCACACTGTTGGAGATGGCAGGTTTCCTTCCTTTTTAATGCAGCATAATATTCCACCATGTGTCTAATTTCTTTGCCCACTTTCTTTACCCATTCATTTGTGCAGAACAGGCAGTTTATTTCCATAGCTTGGCTATTACAGATAACTCCATCCACATAGGCATGTAGATGCTAGGTCCAGATGCTGACTTACACCCATTCTTGGACATCGCACTCATTGACACTTCTCTTGTGAAACCTGGTGATGAGTGCTGGGGAAGTCCGCTGAGGTAAGTGAGGGCCTGAACTAGGCCTGTGTCTATTACTGTAAAGACCTATTCTTGTGCAAATAGTAAGAAGATGTCACTCCATGCTCACAGTATGTGCTAGAAAGTGTCAAAAAACCAAAACACAGAGAATAAACATGTGTAAGGTCATTTTCTTTGAAAACTTTAGAAGCTATATTCTGTCATGGAGTCTGTGGTGTCCATGTGACGTTAACTACTCATTACTACAGGCATGCTCAAGAATGCCACTAACTGTAGAAGATGGCATTTCCAGAATATTTTCTGCTTTTATAGGGTATAGTTACTAAGCGTTTTTTTGTTAAAATAAAATGTACTGAATTCTCATGTGTATTTCTGATGTGGGTTTCTGTTTCGCTTCCCACCTTTATATTTTTCTGTGGTAGCATATTTTGTTTTTTGTTTGTTTTTTTAACTTTGAAAGTCAATGGGAAAATCTGTCTCAAGTTTCATAAAACAACACAACAATTCTACATAGGTGCTTTATCTGAACCACTGGCAAACATTAACCTTGAAATTTTGAATTCCAATTTTGCTTAGTAAACTATTAACAGAGAAGACAGAAGTTTTTGTAAAAGTTTATTCCTTCAGGAGATTTTGAATCAAGCATTTCAAGTCCTAAGACAAAGTTCTACTGCAATTATGATTAGAATTCCATTAGGACTATATAGTCACTAAAGAAAGTAGACATTTTTAAATACCCATCATATTATTATCTGAAAATGCAACATGTTTTTCTTTAAAAAAATTGTGTAGTTTCATATGAATTTTAGGAATTTTTTTACTTTTTCTGTGAAAAAAAATGCCATTAGAATTTTATAGGAATTACATTGAATCTGTAGATTGCTTTGGTTAATATGGACATTTAACACTCTGAATTCATCCAGTCCATGAACATGGGCTATCTCTCCATCTGTTTGTGTTTATTCAACTTCTTTCATCTTAGTCTAGTACTGTTTTCAAAACTTGAACAAAATCTTCTGTGTTTGGGGAACAATTTCCTCCTGTCAAGTCAAAGATTTCCAATGCAATTGTATTTCCTTTATTCTTTTTATTCTGTTTACTCTTTCACGTCCTTTTTGAACTTTTTCAGTTGCCTACTTATATCACTTATCTTTGTTCTTTCTCAATTTTTTAAGTTTTTGTCCTATCTTATTTGTAACCTTTAAGATTAACTATCAAGACCATAAAATTTCCTCTGATTATATACTTGACTATATGCTTAATTTTTATCTGTTCTATTATCATTTTATTATAAGTGAAGTTTACAATTTTGATTTTATATTAAAACCATGATTATATAGAAAACTATATAATTCTGAACTGTTTTCAAGGTTATTTGACCTGTTATTTTTAAAGGAAAGTTAAGATCTCTCATTTACCTGACTCCATCATGTAATAGGAAAAACTGTATGTCTTACCCTCCCTCTGTGTTTAATAATATGACTTTCAAAATAAATTTCCAAATATCCATCATCAAATTAGTATTTTTAGTCTTTTATATTTTTCTTATGCACTGCCTTTACTCCACTTAAATTCAAACACCATATAATTACTCTATTTTCCACCCTGTTGATGTGGCTTATTACTTTCTACTGTGTGCTTTAATTTAGCACACTTAAAGTTTTTTCCATGTCATTTTTCCTCATTTCTTTCAGCATTTTCATGGAAGCCTTTCTTTTCACACTTCTCTCTTGCTGTTTCTCAGAGAGGAAATCTTTCAATTCCCTGTTTGCTTCTGTATACCCATTTCTGTGGTAAGTATACCCATTTCTGAGGCTGTCCCCATTCTGCATCTTCAAGGAAATGATGCCTCAGGTCCTCCTGAAGGGCTTGTTCGCAGACTCTGCGTGGGCGCGAGGCTCTTTTCCTTCTGTGTTCCATCCCAGCTGCCATCACAGAGATGAACATTTCCCTATGTTTGGGTTTCCGAGCTCCAGACAGCCTCACTCCGCATCTCCTTGGGTCACCCACGCAACATTTTGGATGCTCAGAGAAAGGGTCTGTCAGTCTTCACAGCTGCAGCGTCCAGTGCCCAGACCAGTCTTGTGCTCAACGTCCTTAACTTACTCTGCTGAGAAAGGGAAAACCATCAGACTTTCCTTAGATCTAGACTGATCTCAGTCCAATTCCTTCTGCTTCGGATTGGTGCAACGTCTTTCCCAAATGCTGGGGAGAGAAGCAGGACTGTCAGACCTACATCGAGGTTTTTTTTTTTTTTTTTTAATGAGTTCTTATGTTTACCTTTATCTTCAAGTTGCTTTATTGAGAAGGGAGTTATAGCTTTCTCAGTAGAGCAATGACTCCGAAATAACAAAAACAATCGTGATGTCACCTCCACTGCAGTACCAGCAGCATGATGGCAGTAATTTTGTTAAGAGCTGCTCCTTTGCTAGCACTAGGCATGAATTACTGAATTGCTTTACTTAATGCACACTTGTTTGATGGGTGATACCATTCCTCCTCTTCACAGATGAGGAAAGGCCCACGGGGAGCTGAGGCAGGTCCCTGGGCCACACACAGGCAGGGTGGCTGGATCCAACTAGGAAGTTTAACCTGGTGTCAACACTGCTACCTACACTGGCCCTAGAAAGGGGTTTTCACATGTTAGTCTATTCCTAGATCAAGAATGAAACTTTGAAAAAAATTATGGAATTCAAGAAAGTTCTTGAATGGCGAGCAAGTGAAACAAAATGATGGAAGTTGAAAAATTCAGTGAATTCTAGGAAAGGTATTGAAAAGGATGTGAATTTCTGGGGTGACGCTCATGGGGTATTAATGACCAAAATTAACCAACAAACCAACCTGGAAGAGTTAAAGAATAATTATTTTATTAAATTTACATTAACTTCCCCTCACCACAAGCATCTGCAATGATTATAACTGACATAAAAGTACCATGACTTGGAAAAATGAGATAATAAAAGAAGATTTTAAAATTAAAATAAAGCAATGAAGCCATTAGAAAGAAATTGGCCCCTTAACATTTTCCTTTCATAGATTTATGGGTAGCAAAAGGAGGCAGTCTGCTTCAAGCACAAAATGACAGCCATTCAAATGTAAGAAGACAAAATTAAAAAACCTTGTTCATTTTTCCCTATGTCCATTGGATAAGATTCGTTTATAACATATAGTTTTCAGGTGTGCAACATGCCACCCATAGATGCAGGCAGAAAACCCTTCTTTGATAAACTGTGTCTTTTTCTTTATTTTGGAAGAAACTATTATTTTCAAAGCCTTAATTTGGTGGCTTTTAAGCTGAAGCCAAGAAGTCACTCTGGGTTGCTCTCTCGTTTGATTCGCAACTACTGAAATTTCCTTTGATCTCATCTTAATTTCTTCCATATTTTTGTGAATTAAAAACTTGTTTGATTTTGTTTGTTCCAATTTTTACAATTTATCATCTGTTTCTTTGTTGTCAACAGCTGCAAACATCTTAGAGGCTACACTTAAAAGGGTCAATGTTGTGATTCATCTGTGTCTTAATTTTGGCAAAGAGGATGTAATTAGTTATAATTCTTCCCTTGTGAATTACTAAAAAGCGGCTCCCCTTGTGTGGCAACATTAGACCTGGAATAGCTTTGTTCAAAGTGGATGCCACTCATGGGAAAAAATTAAAAGCTGGTGATTTCTTTGAAGACACAGTATGGCTGAGTTGTAGAAGTGAGGGGTATTGGGTTAGAGTAGCCGGTTTAATTCTATTGAAACTTATTATATTCTAAATTGCCATTGAGTATTAGAATAACTAGCCATGTTATTTCAACTGCTTGGTAGCAGTCAACACTATATACAAACTGTCTCTAAGTGGACCTAAGCGTTGGTTAATTGCTGGCATTGTGACAGAACACTTTCCAGAAGGCAATGTGGTTGGTCAGGAGAATACATTACCACAGAGATCATATTAGAACTAGGCAAAGCTTTTAGATAAGAGGAAATTGAAGAGATGTATTTATCTTATTATACTTCTTTCTTTAAAAAAAATGAAGATTTTTAAAATGCCTATAGGAGGGGCCTCCCTGGTGGCATAGGGGTTAAAGTCTCAGTGCTACAGCCACTGTGTATTGATGTTTTTATCTGAATTTTTTAAATTTTGGGGCTACCAGCACATTTCACAAGATTTCATTTTGAGATCCTTTAATTCCACCTGCAAAGAACATTTTTTCCAAATGAGATCATAGCCGCAGGCTCAGAGGTAGGGTGTCTGTGTATTCTCTGGGGCTGCCATTCAGCCCGGCCGTGCACTCGCCCACACCCCGACCCCAGGGACTGGGTCTTTGCCCTGTGCACTCCCCGGCGTGAAGAGTGAGGTGTGGCCTGGCGGGGGCAGTGCCTGTTTGGAGTCCTCTGGGTCAGGACGCAAGGGTGGGTCATTGGCAGGGCTTGGCATGTCTGCCATTTACCGTCTGCCTCAGTCCCTTGACGCTGACAGGAAGAGTTGCAGTGGTGACCTCAGCCAGCATAACCTACTCTTTTCCGTTTGGCTGGATTCTAATTTTTTGATTTTTAAAAGATTTTATTTATTATGCATACAGAGATGAGGTAATGGGGTACAGGCCAGAGGCGCAGGGGTGAGAGGCTTCACCAGAGACAGAGTGGGGAGCAGAACAGGCAGATCGATGAAGTCCACTGCTGAGGGGAGCAGCGGGGAGACAGGAGAGGTCTGCAGCGCCCTGGGGGTCAGCCCCAGGCAGGGATCGAACTCCCACGGAAGTGGCCAGGGCTTGACTGAGCTTCCCGTGCAGCGCTCCAGCCCGCTGTGCCACCAGGGGGCCTAATATTTTTTTATTTTAATTAGGAACTTCCAAGTCATGTTTTCTGGTTATTAAAAATAATTTGATGCTATGTTCTATATGATTTTGATTACATAATTTAGATAAATTTTGGTGAATTGAGTGAAAATATTTTTAAAAAAATTCCTATTCCCACCTGCTTAATTATGTGAATATAGATTTTCCACATCCAACATTAAGTCCACATAGGATTGATGCTGACCCCTGGCTCGGTCTGGTAATAAGCAAGATGATTATATCTTCAAGGGATGCATGAGGATAAAAAGACTCCCACTCATCTTAATAAAAGACAAACTAATATTTTATTTTTATTGATTAATATAAAACCTGTATCACGTTTTATCAACCATTTATTATAATGTGCAACTCTAATGACTCAGAAGGAATATTTAGAAATAAATATTTAGAAACTTATAGACAGAGGGAATTTATAAAAGTTATTATATATATGTGTGTTGTGTATATATACATATATATATAAATTTATGATTGAGTAGCTGATAAATGACTCTCCAGCCCGAAAAATGTATCGTTTTTTATGATCAAAATCTGTGGGAGTAGAGCTCAAAGAGCAAGAAAGAATGAAATAAAATTTCACCTGTTAAAAAAGAGCTTACTGTGGCATAATACCTAATCACGTGATAGGAAGTAGAAAGTAATATGCGTGTTTAAGTGGATAATGGTAGGTGTTAACTCCCCGTGGCATCACTTTTCAATCTTGAAAATACATCAGCATGTATTTTTGGCTTATCAAGTACCCCCAGCGTGTCTAATCTGCATGTCTGCGTGGAACTTGTACATTTGCATTTCTAGCAAGCCCATAATTCTGCTAATGCTGGCCCAGGGCCACGCTCGAGGAGACCTGTTTCCATAGACTGGAGACATAGGTTATTTTTTACAAGTGTCTCTAAGTGGGTAGATGGGGAAGAAAATTTAAAAATCTGTTACCTAGCTGGATGGTCGCAGATACAAGATAGATGATTGATAGGCAGATAATTGACTGAGAGACGTTTATAGGTAATGGATCGGCGATAGTGATGTAGAGCGGTAAATAGAGGGTGGACAGATAAATGGACGTGCGGGTGTGAGCAGTGAAATCCACCGCTGAGGGGCACAGTGGGGAGACAGGAGAGGTGTGGGGCACCCTGTGGGTCCCTCCCTGGCCGGGGAGCCAGCGGGAGCCAAAGCAGCTGCCAATTAATCCATTTTTAAGAGCAAACGGCCACCTTTCCCTTCTAGTCTCGGCTTGGGTTGGGCTGATATGATTGCTGCGCTTCTCCCACCCAAAGGAGAGAACTTGTCAGGTCACTGCTGCTCCAGCCCCCTGCTCACAAGGGCACCCGCCGCGTGGCCACCCCCACAGTTTGTCCAGTTCAGCACATCTGGGCACACACATCTGCCCTGCAGGGCCGGCTCTGAGCCCCGCGGAGCCTCCGGGCAGGGTGTGCCCCACCAGCACCGAAGAGTCCCTTGTCCAGACCCAAGGGCATCCTGGGCTTCACCCAGACCTGACCACCTCCCCGAGTCCCACCCTTCATCCATTTTTCCAAGCTTCTAACAAAAACATGCTGCACACTTGGCTCGATGTGAAGAACCCTGATCCTGAGCAGACATCCTGACCAGGCCCAGCAGAGCGGCGGCTACTGGACACTGTGGGGCCATGAAAGGGTGACCAGGGAGCCGGGAGCTTTTCACTTCCTCATGATCTCCCACCAGCTATTGAAGCTGCTTCAGGCTCTGGGTCCAGGTGGAGGCCGAGGATGACTGTGGTCCATTAGTAATGTCGGTGCCGCCTGCAGCAGGGGAGAATCAGGACGAGGGAAGCATTCATACCCTGCATTGCTAAGGTGGGTCTCTTTCTAAAAGAATGGGGCTGGGGGCACTCCTGGACGACAGAGGGTTCACGCACATAATTACTTGTGCCTTTGAAGGCCTCTGCTTCCCCTGGGTGACTCTATCAGCAATCAGATCTCCCAAGACTGTAGCTGTCTGTGGCTAACCTGTGGCTTTTAATGTATATGAATAGTGACAGGGTCATCTTAACTTCTTAGGATACGACACTCATGGTCTTGATCCATATGTGTCAAACGGCTTTCCAAAAAGACCCCGCCACTTACAAAGCTTGAATTTCTGCCAGATTGAGGATTTTTAATAATATGAGATTAGTTTAATATTATAATATCTATAGTTTTATAATGTATATTTTACCACAATACATATTGTGCAGAGATCTTAAGGAAACATGAACGTTTTGGGGCTCAATGGTACAGAAAAGGCAAGCAATAAGTGGTAGATAGTTAAAGGCCATGACTGTAAGCCCTGCAACTTGGCAGCAGAACACACCGAAGGGTATTTTCATGTTGCTGCCTCAAAATGCAGCTTATTCCTCTTTGTGCTTAGAGTTCGGCCACACTGAATGTATTACAGAGACTGTTACATTTCACATTACATCATTTTCTAGTCAACAGAAGAAGCAGCACTGGAAAGCGACTCCCTGGAAGGTGGAACGGCAGATCCTGCATTTGGGGTGCCCCCTGGGCTGCAGCCCGCCCTGAGCTCACCTGGCACCACAGGCAGTGAGCTCAAATCTGGTTTGGTTCTCGGTGGTGCAGGAACGGGGGTTTGTCCTGGAGTGGGTAAAATTCAGCTTGTCAACTACTCTTGGGTGTTCTCCTCTTCGGTTTCAGGAGTTTCTCCCCGAGCTCTTGAGTCCTCCAAGATCCTAGCTGAGGGGTCACGTTTCTCTCTTCTCTCCTAGTCCCTACTCATCCCTTCGGGCTCTGAATCCCCCTGTGGGTGAGGACACCCGCCTCGCTGTCAGACATCTGCTCTGCGTACACCACACCTGGGAGGGGGCAGCTCGCACCCGGATGCAGGACAGGACCCTGAGCGGTCGACCAGGAGCCTCTGTTTCTACTCCTGGATGTGTCTGGACCCCTGCCCAGCGGGTCTGCCCCGCCACACTTTGCACATTCTGGGAGCAGCTCTGCTGTTCCCCGGGGGATCCTCAGATGAGCTTTCTGTCTGAGTAAGTCTTGGCATGTACGAAGTCACTGGGCTGTGCAGCAAAGCCATGTTCTCCCAGTCAACGGAATCAGCAATGGACGTGATGTTTTATGCATCATCTTCGTGACCCATGCTTGTCTCTCAGTTGTTCCTAAATTTGTCAAGGGATAATGGACTGTTAGATTTGACCCTATAAAACACATAACTTCCCAGCAGGCTCTCACTGAATGTGTCCTCGAGTCAGTCATTAATTCAGTTCCCTTCCCATGAATGTCACAGATACAATGGTGATATTGGAGGGAAAGAGAATAACAAAAGAAACGTGTCCCCCAGCCCTAGTGAGTTCATAGCTGGGTGAGGACACAGCTCAGAAAATCAGAGAGCCACCTCTAACTGCTCAGGGAGAACTAAGCTCTAGATGCTCCCAGCATTTGCCACCATAACAGGACCACACATTATCTAGAGATCTTGTTAAAATACAAATTATGACTTTGCAGGATTGTGAGGTAAGGTTTTGCCTTGCTGCTGGCCCATGGACCACAGAGAATAGCTGGGGTGGGGGGTGCAGGGTGGGGGGGCACGCACAGAGGACTTTTATCCCCCCAGCTCTTTTGGAAAGATGTTCTCAGAGGAGAACAACTAAGCTGCATCTTAAAGGTGAGCCATACTTCAGGAAAGATGTGAGGTAGTGGAGTGTCGAAAATGGAGTGTCGAAAATGAAACATCTCGGGCCGATAGAATGGCTTTTGAGGACCCATGAGAAGCCCCTCTCAGGCATGTGAGTTGGAAAGGAGAGAACATCGAGATGGTATTTAGCATTAAGGTTGGAATTTTTATTTTATCCCACTAATAATTGGGGACATTAAAAATTTAAAGGGAACATTCATGATGTAATTTAAAATGTTAATTGACCTTAATACTTAAAAAACCTTGTGATTTATAGAAAAATTGAGAGGCTATTACAAAGAATTCCCTTTTATCCTTACACATTTCTCGTTATTATTAACATCTTCCATTAGTCTAATTTGCTTGTTACAGCTAATGGAGTCATCGCAACGCAGGTTATTTATTAAGATGCATACTTTATTTGTAGTTTCTTTCTTTGGTACCTAGTGTCTTTTTCCATTCTGGGGTCCCACTCAGGATACCACATTAGATTGAATTGCGTTTTCTTAGGTCCTTCTTGTTTCTGGCAGTTTCTGGCTCCTGAAGACCTCGGCAGTTTTGAGGTGTACAAGCCAGGTGTTTTCTAGGAGGCCCTCTGCTGGGATTTGTCTGATGTGTTTACTCTGGTGAGATTGACTTACGAGTCGTTGGCAGAGGGAAGAGCCATTTATTTCCTCATGCAGTCGAGGTGCGTCGTGTCAGTGCAGTGACTG
Source organism: Condylura cristata (assembly GCF_000260355.1). Classification (NCBI taxonomy): domain Eukaryota; kingdom Metazoa; phylum Chordata; class Mammalia; order Eulipotyphla; family Talpidae; genus Condylura; species Condylura cristata. Next base: position 2,279,492 of record NW_004567108.1, on the reverse strand, counting down.
AACTGTTGGCTTCCTCACCTGGGCCGGTGTCAACCCCGCAGTCACTCTCACTCTCTTTCCATGTTGGACGCTTTGACAGGAAGCGACTGTGAGAACTCACACACAAGGAGGTACTCACATTCCCCCTCCTTGAGGGAAGAGTATCAACATAAATTATTTGTAATATTCTGATAGGAGATTTGTCTCTTTTCTCCACTGATCCATTTGTTTAATCATTTATTTATATCACTGTGGACTCATGCATATTTATGTTCTGCTTTGGGTTATAATCTAGTACATCTTACTCTGGGTTGCTAACATCCTCCAGCTTTGTTGAGTGGCCCCTTTCCATGCCCTGTGACGCTTTGATACAGCGCACCATGTAACACACAGCTCACCAGGTAACACGCAGCGCACCACATAACACAGCGCACCACGTAACACACAGCTCACCACATAACTCAGCGCACCAGGTAACACACAGCTCACCACATAACACACAGCTCACCACGTAACACACACAGCGTACCACGTAACACAGAGCGCACAACGTAACACACAGCGCACCACGTAACACACAGCTCACCACATAACACAGCGCACCAGGTAACACACAGCTCACCAGGTAACACACAGCTCACCACGTAACACACACAGCGTACCACGTAACACAGAGTGCACAACGTAACACACAGCACACCACGTAACACACAGCGCACCACGTAAGGTTTTGCTTTTGGCTCCTTCCTGCTCTGGTACTGATGGTCCTGTGTTTTCCCTTTGCCATGCCTAGACTCAGCCATTTCTCCTGGGCGTCCTGACTCCCTTGTGAAAGAGGGTCTCAGACACAAAGGTTTAGGTGCTAGACTGTGCACAACCGTGACACGGTTGCTTCTTTTAAGCTCTCGGCTGATAGAACAAGGAAACTACTGGGAAAGCTGATCTTGTCAGGCGTCAGCGCTGGTATTGACGCAGGCCTATGTCTGAGTGGCTCAGACTGGTCCGGGACCTGTGTCTGTTCCTCCACTGTTCATTTTGGTACCGGTAGCTTTGGAGCAAGTCCTGAAAGCAGGAGGTGTGAGACTTCCAGCTTTCTTCCTTCTCCTTCACTTTTGTCCTGGTTATTATGAATATTTAGTCTTGGCATAATTGTTCAAAGTTTTGCTGATATACACAAACTATCTTGCCAAAATTTTGACTGAGATTATGCTGTTCCCATGGACCCAAGTGAGGTGATACGGACAAGCCAGTAGGGAGTATTTTGTTATTTTGGTGCTATTTTATATAAAAAACTAATTCCAATTATATATTGCCAGTATATAGAATAAAGTTTTGAACATTAGACTTTTTTCCTGTGGTTTTGTTATAAACACTAATTAGTTCCAAGTGTATTTTTGTTGAATTTAAAAATTTTCTAAACAGATTGTATGCTATCCTGTGAACAAAGAAGATCTTCCTTCTTCCTTCCTTATCTGTATACAATTTAATTGCTTTTCTTGTCTTCTCGAACTACTTAGGGTTTTACAGTATGATGTTGAGCGGAGCGATGACATGAGAAGGCTCTGCCTTATTCTCATAGTTTTTAAGTGAGGATTGTCTGTGTCATGTAAGAAATGGGGGTAGAAGTGGGAAAGGAGGACCTTTTGCAGTAGCCAAAGTAAGAAATGCTTTTCAAAACCCTAGAAGGCAGAACTTGAAAGAGAAGAAGGATTTATGCAAGTGACTAATGCATAGAGCCTGATGCCCCTTCAGACACCATCGATGGCACCGACGGTGTCCATGAGCTGGCTTGGCAGGAAGGCGGCGAGGTGGCCCTTTGCCAAGGGGGGAGCTCTTAGAAATGTCAAAAATTACCCAAATGCATTCACATGCTCTACTCACTTAATTTCACCCATCTCTGTGGGGCAGATTCTGTTATTAGTCTCAAATAATGTATCAGAAACAGGAAAGTAGAGAATTAAGTTGGTAGAGACTAAACCCAAGCCCGGTCATCTGGCCTCACACCAGAGCTCCTACCGAACACCATTCTGATCTGCTTGCTCAGGCCGGGAAGAAGAATTCTGTGTGGGGGCCCAGCATTCCAGGAATCTGTGAAAATGTACTTATTTCTTTCTTAAGGTGTGTTTTGGTGCACTGTTGATTATACAGTAGCCTTCGTTGCTTTCTTTAACTATCTGAAATGTGTCACAGTAGAGCATTTGGTTTGAGATTTAGTGGCATGGATGCACTGGGTCGACTCTCCTGTGGAAACTGACACAGCTGAGACATAAAACACAGCTAGTGAGGCTCTCCGTACTCGTGTTGTGAGTATGTCTATCCTTAATCTCTCCGGCAGCTTGGAAAGCTAGGAAAGAAACCACCCAGATGCCAGAAACTGGGGGAGAGGAACAGGTTTCTGGTGTTATGATCTGTGCAGAACCCCTCCTCAAAGCTTTCAGCAGAACCTCCCAATGACCCCTGGCTGGGCGCTGTGGCTGGAGGTAAGGGGAGGCGGTGAACAATGGGTGGGAGCACGTGTCCCTGGTAATTCTACGGCACCCATTAGGAGGGCTACTGTAAGTAGATAAAGGCATAGACAACCACGTAGAAATATAAAAGAAACCACAAAGCCTAGCATTTGTTATGTCTCCTTTCAATCTTTTTCCTGCAAGAATATTTAAATTAGTAGTATGTTCATTTCCTTTTGGAGCCTAAACTTGTAAAATGGAGGCCATACTGTATTTATTTACAATATGTTTTCAGTTTCTACACAATGCCAGGCATGGGGTAGACATACAGTAAATATTTGCAGAAAAAAACGGATTTCAGAAAGCAATCAGACCGTTTCACGTGTTGGTGCTTTATTTCGGAGCATACCTGCTGCCCACATCTATAAATCATTTCTTAAAAATCTTGCCTTGAACCAGACTTTCCAATTAAAATTGCTGCTCCCGCTTTGCCCTGTTGCGATCCGTTCGCCCTGTACGCCCCAACCATCGTCCCCTCCGCCTCCAGACGGCTGCCCGTTTTCTCTTACGTGTCCTTCCCTTAGACTGGCACGTGACAGAGAGCTCACGACTCTGCGCTTTCTCAGTGACCGGTGCTTCCTGCTGGCACTGGTGTGCTTCTCGCTGCTGCCTTCTACTTTCCTTCCTGTGTCCTTTTGCTCCTCGGCCTCAGCTGATCTCGATCAGTTTTCTTTGTTTGTTCACCATCTACTGACTTGAAGACAGGTGGCCTGCGTTTATCCTCCGCTCACTTCGTGTGTCGGGTTTTTTTTTTTTTTTTTTAAGATTTTATTTTATTTGTACATACAGAACTGGGATACACGCCAGAGGCTCAGGGGTGGTGAGAGGCTTCACCAGAGACAGAGTGGGGAGCAGAACAGGCAGATCGACGAAGTCCACTGCTGAGGGGAGCAGCGGGCGGGTCAGGAGAGGTCTGCCGCGCCATGTGGTCACCTCCGGGGCAGGCGGGAATCGAACTCATGCAGAAGCGGCTTTAGCTTCTCAGTGCTGTGCTGTAACCCGCTGCGCCACCAGGGAGGGCCGGAAATGACTTTTTAATTCTGTTCTCTGCCTGTCTGTCTCTCACCTTGGTCCACTCATACGTGTTTATGTCAGGTCACTGCTACGACACTCACCAGGCCGTGTTTGCGGTGGCGAGACAGGGGTTTGCCTCGCAGCTCTCCTGGAGTCTGGTCTCCCCCACGACATCTTCCACCTCCTGCAGCCTCTAACCCCACTGTTTGCACTCGGAGGTGCAGGCTTAGGGTTCGGTGAATCACAGGGAGGAGGCAGGCAAGGGCCTGAGACTAAGCCAGGCTGCACTGACAGCCCCCGGCTCGGGCTTACCACTTTGAGAATTACGGGCGTGCAGACCGACGCTGCAGGAATGTTCCACACCCTTACTAATCCATAAGGCCAAAGACAAAGTACTGCGATCGTACATGTGTCATCTTCCATGGCAAAAGGGTCCTTGAGGTGAATCAGGATCACTAAGCAGCTGTCTTTAAAATAGGGAGATTATCTGGGATTACCCCGGAGGGTGCAATGTGGCTCAGGCGCCCTAAAAAGCGGAGGTGAGACACGAAGGCAGAGGGTTGACGTTCAAGAAGAGCTCCATGCGCTCTGCTGGCTGGAAAGGAGGCCGCCTCGTCCTGCAGCCGCCGGGCTCTCAATTCTGCCAAGAAGCACGAGCTTGGAAGAGCACGTGTGTGTGGGTCTCTGGAGAGCAGCACAGCCTGGTGGTACCCCGTGAGGCCCTGAGCAGAGATCCAGACCTGCTGTTCAGGTCCCTGAGCAAAACCTGAGATGCAAAGCCAGGGAGTAGCCTGTGGCGTGGGCACTTGGTTACACAGCGCTCGCTCCCACAGCTGCCTCGCGGGCCTCGGGCCTGTGTCTGCAGAGAGGGCGCGTGTGGGTGTGCTCTGGCATTACTCACACAGCGTGGCAGGGCTCCCAAGTGTGCTCACTCTTCCCAGGGGCAGCATGTGTGGGTAAATGTGGACGGGAAGCCTGAATACGGAGGTGGTCCTTATGCTGGACTTCACGAAACAGGTTGAGTCTTTTTGTTTTTAAAGTTTTATTTATTTATGCATACAGAACTGGGGTACAGGGGCACAGGGGATGAGAGAACTCACCAGAATCAGAGTGGGGAGCAGAACAGGCAGATCGACAAAGTCCACTGCTGAGGGGAGCAGTGGGCGGGTCAGGAGAGGTCTGCCGCGCCCTGTGGGTCAGCTCCGGGGCAGGCGGGGACCGAACTCGCTCGGAAGCGGCTGCAGGCAGCTTTACAGTCCTGCTCTCCAACCTGCTGCACCACCAGGGAGGGCCTGGAGCAGGCTGAGTTTTGATAGAATCCAGGTTAAAATTAAGCCAGGAAAGAATCAAGAGAAGAAAACCCTAAAGTTTCCCCAAACCTGCCACGCATTGGAAAGAATTATGAATTTGCATTTAAATAGGTGGAAGAAAATGAACTGATCCGACAGTGACTTCTTCTAGAGGCAACTTTCAATGCTGGAAAATAAAACAGGAGCAAAAAAAGAAAATGCAAATGCGGAGCATGTCAGCGGCTCACGGCCCAAACGTTCCCGTGGCGACTCCCACGCGGGCTCATCTTCGCTTCACTCTGCACCACTGACCACGTGGCTGCGAGTTCAGGGTTTGCAAAGCACGTGGCAACAGGTGAGGCTCGTGCCTTCGAGGTAATGAGGTCTGCTTTGTTTTTTTTTTTAAATAGAATTCAAAGGAAGTCAGGCTGAAATGACATCATTTGACTTTGTTCAGTCAGAGATGAAGATTCTGCTCATCTGGGGGAAATGTCCCTAAAAAGGGGGAAGAGGGAGAGGACCCTGAGTGGCATGGCTTCTTGGGGCGGCCACCATGTGCTACCCCGAACCTGAGGCTTACAACAACAACGGTGTGTTCTTGCTCCTCGCTGGAGATGAGACCTCTGAAGGTAAGAGGCAGCAGACAGTGTCTGTAGTCTGACCACCTAGGCCAGGGCCCTGAGCTCTGTGGTCCCAGAAATGCTAATGCGCTAACTACAAGATGACACTACGTGCTAAACTCGGGATGTGGAAAAAATCCTTCCGTGTCTGATCAAAGATAACTGTGTATTAACGAGTCAGTTCTACTGACATCATGACCACTGAATGAACCAGAAAGAATTCATCTTCCTGTCAAAATTTCTTATGGAAATGACAAAAATACTATCAGTCTTGTTCTTTTTCTTAACTGATACGTGATTAGATAATCTCTGGAACATACCTAGTGATGGGTCCTCAACAAAGCTACGAGAAGGAGAAACATGTGGCGTGACTATTTTCTTAGGTCGTGAGGTGTCAGAGCCGACAGAGAGCTTCCGTTTATTTCTGGGCTCCCCTTTCCTCGCTCCGTGACTCCCAATGGGTTTAGACAGCAGCCCCCAGGGAAGGCTCCCGGGACCCTCCCTGCCGTCCACGAGGAGGCCCTGTCGGGCCAGGACTGTCCCCAGCGTCCCCATCCTTCGAGGCTCTCTCGCTCGGCAACAGAGGAGCTCAGACTTCCAGCACACGTCCACTCAGCCCTGACCTCACAGCAAGCGTCTCGAGACAGAGGTGACCAGCCCACGTCCCCTGTGACGGCCTCCTAAGGGGTCGGAGGTCATGGGGAAGCTTTTTAAGACTAAATAACATATGTGATGGAAAAGTCTGAAATATTTCTAAATAAACTGATAAAAGAATAAAAAACTTCGGTCAGAACCTCACACGGACCTCGCCCTTCTCCAGACCGCGCCCAGCAATCCCCAGGTGCTCGTTGTCAGCTCCCTCCCAGACGTGGGAGGTGGCGTCACGGTCAAAACACCCTCAGGTCTCACCTGTCACCACCGGCCCCCTCTCTGGCCCGAGCTGGCTCCCTGAGAAGTCCTCACCCCCACCCTGGGGACCTGCACATACATCACCTTATGTGACAAAGGGATTTTACAGGTGTGATGAAGGGTTATAGACCTTGGCATTATCTTGGTTTTCTGATTTGGCTCAAACTCATCCCATGAGTTCCTGAAACTGAAAGGGGGTGAGTGAGGGAACCGGAGAGGTGGCAGAGGATTGGGGTGCAGGGTGCAGGGTCTGAGAGCGGGGCCGGCTCACAGCCAGGAAGGACACGGGCATGCCACCCAGGAAGAAGCCAGCAGTTGCCTGAGAAGAGGGCAGGTGTTCCTGAAAGTCTTCGGACAGTGCTGACACCCCTGTGCTACGGAGACCTAGACTCTGACCTCCAGAACCGGAAGACACTAAAGCGTGCAGTTTCAGTCCACTCCGTTTGCTTTTGTTTGCGATGGCAGCGATGGAAATGGGGGTTTAGTTTTCATGCAAGCTTCCTCCTAATTGAAACCTTTCCACGCAAACCAGCCCTGGACTTTCTAGCCACGGGCTCTAAGCAGCTGAACTCTGGTTCCTTCTTGTAAGGCAAGCTTCCTCCTCGGAAGAAGGAGCTTTATAACTTTTTATACTAAATTTTCTGTATTAAGTGCATCCGTGAATTTTCCACACTGCACCTTAGCCCAGATGAGTCGGCCTTGGCTAATCCCAGCAGTGAGGCAGAGTGATGTAATCCTAAACTCCAAAGGCAAAAGGATGTGATCTTTTTTGACCTCAAAGTGGTCTCAATCATGTTTGGCAACGGCTGCAGAGTGAATTCTGGAATGCATCTGGATGAAGAAGGAAAGCAGAGATTCTCATCTCCGAACCTCACAATCTGGTTTTAATATAATTTTTCTACACAAGAATCAGCTATTAGGGGATCATTTCCCCAAGTCCATTTTTAGAGACCCCTTTCATCTAGCCATCTGCTAAGCTTAGCTTGATAGAAAGGAGGGAAATTTCAGTCAACATATGAAATTCTTTGTTTATAAGATAAAAACTGGATCACCTCCTTGACCCAGTCTGCTGATGAAAATACACATATCAGCGCGTGTATGTATACACCCAAGTAACATATATACAGATCTATATTAAACATGTACAACTCTAGCCACCTCCGCTGTGCGGGATAGATAGTACACAGGCAATCGCCTGTTCTAGTTATGCACACCCTGATATACACACTATGCGCACACACTCTTATGTGCATGTATATAACATGTGCACAGACTTATCTCACATACTCTCACACACACGTACATGTGTTCGCAGGATAAGCCAGTTTGTGCTGCACCCACCACCCATGGCCACATATAACCACACAAGCTTAGCAGCCCAAGACAACAGACAGCGCCCATTCGCACTGCAGAGTGGACGCAGTCTGGTTGGGCTCTGCTGGCTGGTTTTGTGTTGGTTCTGCCTGGGACCCCCGGCCGTGTGGTCATCTGGTGGGTGGTCTGCTCACAGGGTGGACAGTGGGTGCTGGCCGCCAGCTCAGGGTCCATCCCTATGGACATAGGTGCTCAGAAGCAGCGGGAGGGTCAAGTAGCAAGGTCTGGGGAGGCTCAGAACTCCTCGAAGTGTCTTCTCAGTTCCCTTTAATCTGGTAAGTCACTAACTCAGTTTCAAGACAGAGAAGAAGAATCTCTCCCTTGGTGAGACGAGCACAGCAGGTGGGGGAGAGTATGTGGCTGTTTTCGCGATTTAACAAAACCCCCAGTCTGAGGCGGCATGTCCGTCATGGTGTGAAAGGGGCTTCGCTCTACATTCCTGCTCCTTCAGAGACGCAGGATGATGTGAGCGGGAGATACCGAGGAGTGGCTTGCTGACGATGAAGTGCGGTGGTCAACGGTGGGAGATCTTGGTGCTTCGGTGATGGGTGCAGGATGAGAATGTACTTTGGCAGAGGTGGGCACTTATGCCCCTGAATTGTAGATGTTATTGTAAATCATTACCTCAGCAAACTTAGTAAATAAATGCTGGGCCCTCCCTGGTGGCACAACACTTCAAATAAGCCGCAGCCGCTTCAGTGCTAGTTCGATCCCCGCCCCGGAGGTGACCCCAGGGTGCGGCAGACCTCTCCTGACCCACCCGCTGCTCCCCTCAGCAGTGTACTCCGTAAATCTGCCTGTCCTGTCTCTGGTGAAGCCTCTCACCACCCCTGCACCTCTGGCTTGTACCCCAGTTCTGTATAAATAAATACATAAACCTTTAAAAAAGAAGTAAATAAATGCTTCTATCTAGAAAGAGCTCACTGTCCAAGGTAATGGGGTCACAACTCCCCTGCCCAGGGCAGTCGGACGGAGCAGTCCCAGCGCCTGTGATGGCCTTGGGTGTGGCAAGAGGCCCAGTCAGCAGCACACACACACCTGTGCACACCTGCAGACACCGCCCATGTCTGGAAATCCCAGACTTCTCATAAGTCAGCTGCCCCAAAGGGGGCAAAGTGATGTCACGTGATTGTGTGCTCTGTTTTCCTGTAGGAGGGTCCCAGGAAGGAAGATCTCAGGGTGAGCGGAGCCCCCCCAGCTGGCTATTCTAAGCGGGGTTCACCGGCCACTCCATGTGATTGCTCATCCTTTCTGGGGCACGGAGGGTCTGGCTGAGTGAGTCACATGAGGGCTTCATTCCCTGCTGTCCCAGTGTCCTCAGCGGGAGGGGTGTGGTGCGTCCTGGGGATCCTGATGCTCCCCTGTGGTTCAACTGTTGGCTCTGAGAAGCCAAGAACTACTTGGCCACTTCATGAGGCTGCCAAGCCTTCAGGCTGCAGCGCAGGGGAAGGAGTTTGCACGCGGAGAGACCGATTGGCCGGACGAACCTGGCAGGCTCCGGGGGTGTCTCCACCGCACCCCCGGGGCGGGCGCCCAGGGGACAGCGCAGAGGCAGGCCGGGCTGCGGGCTGGCGTCCCGCCTTCCCGAAGGCGGCTCTGTGCAGAAGGCCTTGGGCGCTGTGTGTGGGGGGGGGGGGGGGGCTGGGGCGCTTCTGGCGGCCTCCCGCTGCTCCCGACTGGGCAGCACGGCCAGCTCGGCCTCACTGCGGGGGGGGGGGGGGGGGGGCTGGGGCGCTTCTGGCGGCCTCCCGCTGCTCCCGACTGGGCAGCACGGCCAGCTCGGCCTCACTGCTGCGGCGTCTGACTTCCCACCGGGATTAGCCACCAACTTTGCTACCGGCCCCCCTAGGTCAACCGCAGGTGTTTCGGGATTCACTTGATCCGCAGGTACGCGCCCCTGTCGTCCGCTCTCGCGGAGACCCCGGCTCCGGAGCCCTTCTCCGGCGCCCCGAATCCGGG
>NW_004567108.1:2260824-2269334 GCF_000260355.1 Condylura cristata | reverse complement strand
AAAAATTTAACTGATTTTTAAATAAAATCCGTATCGCAGCGGCGCTGGCTGACGGCCTTGCTGGCGCCCTGGAAGCAGAGCTGTTTCCCTTGAGGCTGTGGCGTCCACCCCCACAGCCCCCACACTCGGCCCCCAGAGTGCACTGTGCTCCCCCCACCCCGCCCCTGCCCCTCCCCGGGGGCTCAGATTATGGGCAGCTTCCAAGGGCTGGTTTTCAAGTCTGTCTCTGTGGCTGTCTGGGTTCTCAGAGTCCACACGTTCGTGCCCCCTTGGGGTATTTTTCTTCTCTTTCATCTTCTCCCTACAGCGTTTCTCCAGCTTCACCCTGCACCTCTGGCCACCTGGGAAGGGCTTCCAGAGGCACCCCTTCCGAGGGATGGGGGGCAGACGAGGGTCTGCCTTGCCGGGTCTGCACCTGGGGTGGTGGACGGTGGAGCAGCCAGGAACTGGCAACCCAGGTGGGGGCTGGCTCCTGGGTGCCCAGGAGGCTTCCACTGATTTCCTCTGACCGGGGCATCTTCACCAAGGCAGGCCTGCTGGGCTCGCTGGTTTCTCCAAGAAGTTATTTGAATTCATAGTTTCGTGTCGAAAGCAAAATATATGAGTATATGAGAGAAACTGATAGTCTCATTCATCATCAAACTCATCAATACATAGTTTACTATAATTTCATAAATTCGCATGGACTAAACTCATGAAAAAATGCAGAGGAAGTAAAAATAAGAGATAAAACTTGCCCATTTTAAGGGAAGATAGTCCCATTTTTAAAAGGCCGGGGGATAGTTCTGTTTGATGAATTTTTTGCCAGTGATGCAGTCTGAGGCGACAGCCTCGCCATCATTCTTCATCTCTCTTCTCCTGCGGCGGCTGCTCGCACCAGGGTTGTTTCCCCAGCTTTTGGGCCTGGGGTTAGCGCATTGGAGAGCCCTTAAATGTACTCGCACAATTTACGAGTTAAGGAGGCTTCCTCATTGCCATTTTTGTAAATAACTCCAGCAGGTAGAAAGACGGCACTCCAGGCCTCTGCCTCAGCCTCCTCGTCCCTGAAATGGAAGAAGAGAACCGCTGGCTCCCGCTGGCCTCCTCAGCCTCAGTTTCCCCCCTCAGCGCGACCCTGTCTTGTCTGACCGGGCCATGTCAGGGAGTACGCTCAGTCCAATGTGATCGGGAACACTGGCCGCGGAAGCAAATGAAACTCCTGAGAGGGAATGACAGGTGAGGCTGGCTTTGCTCTCAGTGCTAGGTCGAGCGGCCTCGGGGGCAGGGCGTCACTGTGAAGACCAGCGCGCTTCCAGAGCACTCGGCGCAGGTCTCAGTTCTTTAAAATGGCACACAGCAGTCATACTCGTTGAAATAAAAATGAGAACATACCAGGCTGGCTCAAGGAATAAATTCACCCATTACTTCATTGCCTGGAGAAAACAGAAATTAATTTTTAGAGGAATATTCTGCCCTCCTGCCCTGTTCTGGTTAATTCTCTCCACACACAGGGCACCATTGTTCTGAGTTCTATTACCATAGGCTCATTTTGCTTATTCTAAAACTTTATATAAATGCAATTATATAAAGTTTGCACTCTTATGTCCAGCTCTTCCCGCTTAACCTGATGTTTAGAGATTCATCCAGTTTTTGCAGCAATAGTTTTTTCTTTCTTTTTCTAATTCTGAAAAGCAATCCATTGCTGACCCCTTTCCCACGTGCGTGGATCTCGATGGGTCCGAATGTTTCTCGGTGGACATTTGCTTTCTTTCACACTTTGGCTATTATGAAGAATGCTGCCAAGAACATTCTTGCACAAGTCTTTTTTTGTGGGCACATGTTTTATTTCTCTTGGGTAGGAGATAGGAGTGAAACTGTTGCATCAAAGACCTTGTGTGAGTTTAGCTTTAGACTAAGTCGACAAACTGTTCTCCAAAGTAGCTTATCGCTCTCACCCCCTGTGTGCTGTGCGACTTCCATCTGTTCACGCCTCACTAGCACTTGATTCAGCTTCATTATTTTCTATTAAATTCGGAGACAATTGGGATTTTAACTTCACCTTTCCATGGGGGTTAGATACTTATCCCAACACTATTCATCAAAGAGGCCAAGATCTTTCCTTTGTTTTAAAAACCCAACATATTTAATGTACATTTTTCTTTTTCTGGACGATCCACTCATACCCCTGCGTTTTCTGAGGTCAGTATCACCCAGTTTTAGTTATTATTGCTTCGTAGTACATCTCAATAGCTGACAGCGAAAGGGCTCCTCTCTCTTCTCCTTTCTCTTCTCCTTTTATTGGTTTGAAACGAGTTCTAGCTACTCTTACACATTTGATCTTTCTTTAAGCCCAACATTATTTTCCTAAAGATTTGGTAAATCAAGGAATAATGGAGGGATAGAAAATAATAATGACATTGTTCCAGTCTTCAGTAAGTGTCTACCCAAGAGACTTATAGTCCAAAATCTTATTAAAAAAAAAAAAAAAAAAGCATTGTATTATTCTTACATGGCAAATGTAAGAAGGGATTTTTTAAAAATTCCATACTGAGCTGAAACTCAGGAGTCTTTTTCTAATTAGACCTTCAGGCACCATGGAAATTCCCATGGAAAGTAATTTTAAAGTTCTCAACTTCCTAGGATCTATTTTTGGAGGGGGACTTACATTTCTTGTTAATCTGCTCCAGATACGACTGCGGCACCCTCAGGGCCGCCCCCGAAAGGGCTCCACAGCCACTCCCTACAAGGCTGCCCGGTCAGTGGGCTGCAGGGGCAACCCCATGTGGAGACCCCAGAGGCTGGGAGGCTCGGCTGTAGGGGAGGGGACAGGGTATGGCTCCACCCAGATGAAACAGTGGACACCGGGTGTTTGGGAGTCGTCCTTAATTTGGGACAATTTTCAGAGATACGTATACAAGTTTAGGACAGTAATGGATGTCATATCTTGTGGCTTCTTTTTCTGGCATGTGTGGGAGGTCAAGACTGTGAAGTCCAAGTAGAAGAAGAGCTGATGAAAATATGGAGAACTCAGAACTCTGTGTCTTGGCAGTGGGAATGTGAAAATGGTGCAGCTGGTAGCTTCTCGGAAAGCAGTGATCGTGACCCGGCGATCCCACGCTGCCTGCATGCCCAAAAGAATTTGAAGTAGGTACGGAAATGTACCTGTGACGCCGTTTACAACAGCATTACCCAAAAGGCAGAAGTCACCAGTTTGCTACTGACAGAAGGAAGAGTGAAGAAGAAAACGTGGTCTAGACATATCACATCACTGAGCCAGAGAGAAGTCTGACACGACAGTGGGAGAAACTCGGGGGCTGAGCGTGGGGGGAGGTAAGTTCACCATCGAAGGGAAATACTGTGTGATTCCACTCACGCGAGAGGGTGGCAGAGAGCGGGCCAGCAGCTGGGGGAGGGGCTGAGGCCTTCCTGTTTAATGGGGACAGAATTTCAGTTGTGTGTGATGAAGAATCTTCTGGAGATGGATAGTGGTGGCGGCCTTACAGGAAGGTCACTGCGTTTAGTGTCCCTGAGCTGGACAGTAAAAGCTGACCGAAGTGGTGAATTTGTGGTAGGTACATTTTACCACTCTTAAAATATTTTTTTAAGTGATGAAACAAAAAGGTGCCAGAAAATTCAGATTCTGGGAATCCTTTAGGTCGGTCTATTTGTCAAGTATATTAAACACGAAACCAAAAAAGGCCCAGATTTGGGTGAGTAAAGACAGCGCGGCTGCGTCTCATTTGTCCATCGCTGTGGGTGCGGCAGAATTAGGTCGAGGCATCTGGTCCCTAGGGCTCAGAGCACTGTGCACGCTCAGGGGCCCTTCGGGGCTCCACCTCTTCCAGCTTCTGGTTGTTCTCTGTTCAGTCAGTGGACGCAGCGGATAGGTTTTGTGAGCCCTACTCAGGTCTGGTCACATTCCAGGCACTGGAAACCCGTCCCAGGGACACGTGCAGGGATGCTGGGAAATGCAGTCCAGCTGTGTCCAGGAAGAAGGGGGTATTCCTGAGAACCGTGGGTCTCTGCTGCAGACATCGTCAGTCGAATCTCGTAGCAGGTATATCGGACCGATGAGTTGCTGGGAAAAGAGCAGAAGCATTCCCACCGCTCAGGCCCTGGAGGAAAGACATTTCCCAGGGGAGCACGGATGTCGTAGCCACAGCTCAGTCGCACCTCCCAGGTGTGATCACACACAGTCAGGTGATTACTCATGTGATTCCGCTAATCCACATTTTGAAGCAAAGATGGATTGCTGCAGCCAGACTGCTCCATTCCCACCCAACATTCTGGTGAATGATAGTTCATGGCCCTACTTGTCACTGACGTGAGGCCAAGTTCACAGACAGTTGCTTGGCATTGCAGGTGCTGAGAGGCATAGAATACCGGGTGGGGAGGGGAGGCACTCAAGTTCTTTTTTTTTAAAGATTTACTTATTTATGCACATAGAACTGGGGTACAGATCAGAGGTGCAGGGGCAGTTAAAGGATTCACCAGACAGAGTGGGGAGCAGAGCAGGCAGATCAATAAGGCACACTGCTGAGGGGAGCAGCGGGCAGGTCAGGAGAGGTCTGCTCTACCACGTGGGTCACCTTCCGGGTGGGGATCGAACTGGCGCTGAAGCAGCTGCGGCCAGCTTGCAGTGCTGCGTCCTGACTCTTTGTGCCACCAGATAGAGCCTCCTTCTCAGGTTCTAAACAGCTTTCCCATCCAAGGTGGGGTGGGGTGGGGTGCTGAGGTTTGGAGGCCGCCAAGCCCTACCCTTTGCAAAGGGCCCTTAGAACGTTCTCCAGTCTCAGCACTCACCAGAACGTATGAAAGCTATGTGTACACAGAGCAGAACCTGCTCACCAACTGCAATGAGCTGTAAACTCACCTCTACTGATGTTATATAGAAAGCCATGAAAGGTTCGGCTTGGGTCACAATCTTCAAAAATAAGAAACCTTGAAAATCAGCTACACATTTTTCCATTAAATATGCTACACTGATATAAAAATCATTGTGAATGCGAATCACCCATTTATCATGTTTGTCAGATCAGAATTCAGAATATTGGGTGATTCACATTTTTCTGCTGGAAGGTAATTCACTGTGGGTTGGCTACTCTTCCCCAACCCAAGTCTTTATTCTCTTCCATGCCAATACTATATGAATAATTATTGACTCCGCTATTTGAAGCAGAAATCTCTGGGCAGATTTACATTAATTAAATTTAGAATAAACATTGTGGATCTATTCAGTGATGCATGTACGAAACCGTGTCATCTCTCGCCCCAGGTTGCTCGGCTGGCCCGTCGGATGGGGTCTGATAGAGCTTTGGGGGTTTCTTCTACAATCCAGCACAGCAAACTCTTTGGATACTTTTCAGTTTGACTCTGCCAGAAGCCAAGGAGGAAGTTTTGGTACTTTCTAAATCGAACCAGCATCCACTTGGGAAGTATCCCCCCAGCCATCTGTGGGCCACGCCTGTCCTCTGGTGGCCTGTCCCCCAACATCGTTGACGGACAGATGGATTTTATTTCAAATGTCTCATGATGTTTTCATGCAGTGGAAGTTTCTGAGCACCTGATGTGTACCCCCTAGTTACTGGGGACATGTCGGTGAACAAAAATGAGCTCATCTAATGGAACTTCGCAAGAAGCAGATCATAAAAATCTCACGTCTGGTGGTGGTGTTAGCCAGACGAAAGGAGAGTCCAGCAGGGGAAGGAGAGTCCAGCAGGGGAGGTGAAGGACATGGTGGGGGAAGGGGTCAGGCGAACAGGTGGGTAGGAGGTGCTGGGGAAGGGAATGAGGAGGCGCCTGATGATGGCAGAGGTCTGAGCACATTAAGTTCAGGCTTCAGGTCACCCTGGCAACTGTGTCCCGTCCCCACAGCACCCAGCATAAAACGTCCGCTCCCAGCGTCCCTCCCTGAGCGGAGCTGGAGCCACAGACCCGTCTAGGGGACCTGTCAGCGCCCGGCCATCCTCCTTGGGGTGCCGTCCAGGCATTTGCCACCCATTTCCTATGTTGTTCAGTATTTTCGGGAAGCATCAGCCTGTCGACTTGGGGGCGGGAGGAACACTGGAGAATTGGAAAAGCTTTCCTTTGGTGAAGGCAGATATAAATGAATCCATCATGTAGATAACAAAATTATAACTCTTAAACTATGTTGCAGCAGGCTTTTCTATCATCTTACTTAGAAAATACAAATTTTTGTACAGTTGTATGATGTCGTTGTAGATCAGGGGTATAGATAAATGATTGCCTGTCTCTAAAACTCCTTCTTGAAAACCACCAAATGTCCTTTGTTACTTTAATCCAAAATTTATTTTTCATACAAAGATTTCTAGGACGAATAGCAGACTGTGAAACTATTGCTACTTAGGTTATAAACGACTCATAATTAAGTTGGCTTTTTAATTGCATATTTATGTGCAGGTCATTATACCTGCCTTTAAACAGGCCTGCACATTTATCATCTATTCTTGGTTTTAGATAAGAAATAAATGCCTGTAAGTCTTTAAAAAGGCAGCTTCCCCCTCCCCACAAATAAAGCAAGTGAGCTGTCCTGGTGGTTCGGACTCTAACTTGAATATGATTTCCTCTTGCTGGAAGATACTGACAAAAGTCTAGCTGTGTGCCTATTTTGACCTCTTAAATAACATGCAAAACAAATGTAACCGGGCTCGCCTCTTAGCACCGGGTCCATACCCCGGATAGTGCTCCAGTGCCTGGCAGACCCCGACTTTCTTAAAGTCTGCATTTCAGGCCCGACATGCCCTGGGACCTGTGACGGCTGGCTTTTGATGGAATGACAGGAAATGGGGAAAAGAACCCGATAATGTTTCATTCCAGAGAGAGCCGAGAAAATTAACCCCCCCCCCCTGCCTTGACTTTAGGAAAATAAGCTGAAGGGAGAGTCTCCCTGAAACCCTGCTCTGAGGTCGTAGGTAAACTGAGGTGAACACACTTCTGCACAAATCTTTTGTAGAAACTTCCCACGACTGCAATCATACTTCTCTCCACCATTTGTGCCATACTCTGGCAAATAAATAAATGAATAGAGTGGCAGGTAACGTATGTCGCATGCACAGTCCTTTGGAGACACATTGACTTTTCGCGGGCCTCGCCGCGTCCACGCGGGCCCCAGGCGCGGCTGGCACGTGCCCAGCCTCGCGGGGCTGCAGTGTCCGGCCAGCGGGCCAGCGAGAAGGCGCGACAGAGCCTCCTGGCGGGACTGGAGGGAGGCTGTGCCCGTGACGCTGCCGACACCGGGGCCGGGCCACTTTGCTCCACGGTCGTGGGGAGGAAGCAGGCCGCTGGCTCCTCCCGGTTTTGGACAACTCAGTTGCGGCCTCAACCCAACGTCACTTTCGAAGCACAAGGTGAGTTTGAGATCAGCAGGAGATTGCTGCTGGGAGGCGCCCCTCCATTTCCCCCCCTCCCCCGCCTCCTCCCCCCTGCACGGTGGCCGGAGGGGCTCGTGGGAGAGAGCCACATGCTGCCCGGAGAGGGGGTTCGGGCTTCCATGGTCCACGTGATTCCTCCCGAGGAGGCTCCTCGCCCTCCGCTAGCATGTGGAGGCGCCTGGGAGACCGCGGGGCCGGGTGGGGGGTGCCACGCGGTTAGTTCCTCCGAAGTGGGGCGGCGGGGCCTGTGAGTCATACGGTGCCGCCAGCCGACGTCACTATGAAAAACCACAACGTAAGACGTGGAGGTTTTCACCTCGCTCAAAGGCGCCTTTCCCGGCTGCTGCCACGCCCGGTCGGCAAGTGTGGGACGGTGGAGGAGGCATCAGAGATCAGCTTTGGAGCAGCTCACGGGTGGACGTGCCTGTGCGCGCTCCTGTATCCGGGCACCCACGCCCGTGCACGCCCCCGCCCCCTGTGCGCGCTCCCGTATCCGGGCGCACCCCGCGCCTGTGCACACCCCCCCCATGCGCGCTCCTGTATCCGGGCGCACCCCGCGCCCCTGCAGGCCCGGCACCTGTGGTCGTGTGGGCTGTCTGCTCCAGCGGAGCCTGATGGACTTTGAGCAGATGTGACTGCAGTTCCTTCTGGCGTGTATTTGACCTCATGCTGTTGCTTGTCACCAAATGGCTTACTGCGCCATGGTGTCAGTTCTCAGCAGTTAGCTTTGTGAATCATTGTGTTGTCTTAACTGGATGAAAAAGAATCAGTGGAAACTCTGCCCGCTGGCTTCATTGTTAACATTGCCGGAATCTCCTCTGTGGTGGTAACATCTATGATCACCTAAATTGTTTGTACCAGGCAAGAAACATTGATTTTAAAAATTGGTATCATTGACGTACCTCTTTCAAGAGGACATTCAGATTGGTAGAACACTGAGGAAGGATAATATTTTATAAAATCAAATTTTCTATTATCAATTAACATATTTAAGTGTACAAGGATGAGCGTGAATGACTACAGCAAATCGAAGTGGAAGGTTTGCTTTATGAGTCTTGTTCTTAAGGGCTGTGCTGCAATTCAGAACATGGTGCGTCAGTCCCACTCTAGAACAAAGACCCGGGCGTGGCTGCTGAATAC
>NW_004567108.1:2247819-2260371 GCF_000260355.1 Condylura cristata | reverse complement strand
GCCCCTGCAGCAAGGCACCAGTCTTGGTACATCTTTCCCAGAATTCTATCTGCACTTTCTTCATACAAAAGGAACTGGGACAAGTATGCATTAATATCCTTTGCAAATTTGATGTGACATGGTTCTATATTAACTTTTCTGTATGAAATTAAAATAAAGCCAAATTCATGGTTTCTTCACTCCCTCTGAATCAATGAGGTTCACACTACTTCCTAATCATAGATCTTGTCCTTCATCTCGTTCATTTGGTCCACAAATGTCCACAAAAGATGATGGTAGGTGGCACGATTAGAATTAAGCACTTGAATCCTCAAGTCCGGCCACTTTCTGAGAGGGAGAGGCTTTTTCCATTTCTTTCACTGTGACTCACACAGCAGATGTTCCTGGCATCCCATCTACATCCACACTCTAGGTCTATTCCTGGATGAAGGGAATGGCACCAGACCTGATCCCTGCTGCTGGGAAAACCACAAAACCAACAGCCTGGTCTCTTAGGAGTTGACAAAATCATGTCTGTTTCCAGGGTAGAAGGAGTAACAGGTCCTGGACCGTGTTTATCCAAGAAAGGCCGGCATGGTCAGTCTGGAATCATCCTCATTCCCCTGTAGCAATTCCACTAGCCTTGAGCAGGGAGAGCAGTCTCCAGGCTGGAAGGGGACCACTTGGGTGGTGCAGGGGAGACACGGTGCATGAGGTCAAGACCACATTTGTGTCCTCTTTGCTGTGCCCAGCCTGTGGTTGCAACTGGCATCTATGCAGATTGCAAGTGTTGGGCTTTGCACCCTTTGGACAATAATAACCCGCCAGTGCATGGTTCCAGGGATATTCTGTGCAGCTGGGAATGAATAAAGCTGCAGCCCCATATGGAAACCTTATGCTCTGTACATTACTCTTTTATCATGGTAAAACTCTGAGCTGTCAGAGTGAGTGTGTGATGGGCGAGAATGGTTAAATGTATAGGGGAGACTGCACAGGGGAAATTTGTGTTTCTTCTACAGAAGTCTCCAGATATAATTAAGAGGATGGGGCTTAGTGAACAGAGGACTCAAGCTGAACGTTCGGATCCCAGGTTCGGGCCCCCAGGTGTGCGGCTCAGGGGCTGGCTTTAGGCAGGCACTCCTCTACTCCAGTTCTGAAACGGGGACCGGACGCACAGCCCTGCTTGTCAGTATGGCTCACGGCCACTCTGCTATAGGGCATGTTGGGTTGCAGAACCCACCTCGAGCTCACTTCAGCTGAAACTGGGAATTTATGGGTTCATTTAAATGCCGCAGCCACCACGAGGCTGGTGCTGGGCCTGTCTGGCTCTGACCTGGGTCGCTCCTCTCGGGGCACTGCTGCCCCCACAAAGTCCCTTCTCAGCTGGCTTCAGGCCCTTCCTCCTGGTGCAGGATGGCGCGGGCGCCCAGACACGTGTGCGTCTGAGTGGGTCCCTGCACCCACCTGCTCTGCCAAGAGCCGGGCTCTGTCCTGACTTGGCTCAGGGTCCCCCCTGGATGGTTTCCGCTGGTTGGGTAAGTGGGTGTGTCCAGCTCACGCCTGGGTCATGTGCTGTTCCTGGATAAGACAGAGGAGAACGGTTCCTGCCAGGGGTGTCAGGGAGAGGAAGAATCACCGAAGAGCACTTGATGCAGCAGCAGGCCTCCAGGCCTGAGCCCCCAGGCCCAAGCCACTGGGGTCACACTGCGCCCCAGGCCGGAGAGGCTGCTTCTAAACCCAGTGGGGGATCATCCGAGCCTCTGTGCATCTCAACAACCTGCAAAGTGGAGGCAATGTTATAGATTTCATAGGGTTGTCCAAAGGGCAAACTGAGACTGTTTACTCATTGTTTAGCATTGAAAAACCTTATGGACATCACATGGGTGTATGACATTATATCGGCTTAATTGTTTAGATATAAGCCCTAAATGTACGGTGAACATTCTTCCCCTTCTCAAGAGCCTGCAGCTCCAGACTCTCAGAGAGCGCTTGCCATCCCCCAAGGAGTTGCTAATTCCCAGGCCATTTAAATTGTTCCACTGCATAGAATAGTAAGAAAAGCATAACAATTTTTTGATAAATCTAGCATAACACAGATAATCAAATTTATCAAAAATAGCACCCCATAAATCTACAGACCAGTCTTCCTTGTGAATAAAGGAGCAAACCTTTTAAACGAAAGAGCAAATAGAATCAGCCACAGATGAAGAGATTAGGCTGCGGGACTGGGACGCTGATGTCAGGGACTCTTGGTCAGCTCAGCCGCAGCAGGTGCTGAGATCTTTGTGGGGGACGGGGGTGCTTCAGGGACTCTGGTCGGCAACCTCTGCCCCGCCCGTCTGTCAGCCACTTCCCTGCTAGGTTCCAGGTGCGCTTTTCCGTCCCCGAGGGCTCCCCAAACTCCAAGCGTCTCATCTGCCTGTCCTTGGGGGCCTGTCTCAGACCGGGCAGGGCGGCAGCAGAATGCAGATCCACCTCCCAGCACCCTTCCCCTCCCTGAAAAGTGGTGCCATCGCTCCGCAGGGGGCAGAGACCCGGCAGTGACCCAGCAGTGACCCTCGGCCCCACTTGCCTCGTGTCCTGGTCAAGGCCCCTGAGAGGGCGTCGGCTCTCCCTGACAGCGCCTTGCAGGCCCACCCACTTTCCCTGTCCTTGTCCACCCCCTGATTTAAGTCTACAACGTCCCTCGCTGGTCTAGGGCGACAGACCACATGCGTCCCTCTGCGTCCACTGCTGCCCCTTCCCGACCCCAAGTCTGTTCTCCAGAGTAAATGCAATTTTCGGAGTTGTTTAGCCGTATTTGGTGGCAGGCAGGGCGCATGCTTCAGGCCTTAGCTGTGGCTGTGGCGAGCCGCACGCCCTCGCGAAGCCCCAGCGCGCCTCCCAGGGTGGCCGCCAGCCCTGGCTGGGCTGGCCTGTTCGCCTCTCCTCCTCGGAGTGTCCTGCGCTCTGGCCTGGCCACTGGGGCGTTCTCTGTTTGATGAAGGGCCGCTGCGTTCTCCCCGCTCGCCACCAACAGCCGTCGCTAGGCGTTCAGAGACGCTTCCTTCTCGCCGGGCTCTTAGGCCTCCTCTGTGAACACCCCCTTAGAGCAGCGCTGCTCAGGCCTCGACCTGGGAGCGTTTATTTCTTTACTTGTTTAGTCCTCATCTTCTCCACTGAAATGTGACTTCGGAGATGACAGCGGCTGTCTGTCTTGTTCGTTAGTATAAGCTCCAGGCTTAGAACAGCCGGTCCAGGACACACACCATGAATGTATGTGGAAGAGGAAGGAGGGAGGGGGTCTGGGGGTGGGGAAAGGTGGGCGAGGGGGAGACAAAGACGGTAGGGGAGCCGTGAGGGGGGAAGGGAGAGAGGGAGGGGAGAGAAGGGGGGAGCACATGGAAGGAAGGACTGGGACTTTCAGCACTTGGGTTGGAGGTGAAAGCCAAGTCGTGGGGTGCAGAGACCAGGCAGGTGGGGTGAGCGGGTGCCTCGGGCTCCCGGTCTCCCCATGAAACGGACAGGGGGCTTTTGCCTGGGACACACTCCCGTCCCTTCCTGGTGTGCCTCAATGTGGCACGTGCATGGCTCCTGTCTTGTGTTTACTGCAGTGCAAATACAGAGCAGTGAGCGGAGGGAGGGAAAGCCCAGACATAGATTGCGGGGTACATCAAGGAGGAGAAGGGCCGTCGGGGTGACCGGAAGGTTAATGGCCACCACTTCGTCCAAAAGAGCGACTCAAATTCACGCGGGGAGAACCACGTGAGCAGATGTAAAGAACCGTGAGTCCGAGAGGGCCGCAGCTTTTGAACGGAAGGGTCGTGGGTCACATGGAGTAAACCCCGCCGGCTCCCCGAGGCCCGAGCGGGCGCACGGAAGACTCAGCACGGACTGGGCGGTGGCCGGGGTCGGCTGTTTATTTCGTGCTGGAATGGCCCTTTCAGCCACGACGGTGGTGATGCACGCGCAAGGTCCTGAAGCAGGAATTGTTCCCCGCTGGGGGCGGCCCACGGGAGAGGCGTGGACACGGGCGCTCATGTTCGTGAAGTCTGGGCCCAACGTCGACGTCCCCGTGCGGCTGAAACGGCCCTGAGCCTCGAGCTGGGGCGAACTCGCCCATGTCAATCTCGCGGCGTGGGAACAGTCCACTCTTTCTCTGGCGGCTCCTGGCGATTTGAATATAAATACGCAACTCTCTCTGCCTGTCAGTTTGCTCAAGGATATTTAGTGCTGTGTCCTTTAATGATGGCTCATTACGGAGGAGTGCGAGGGAGCAGACTTAATCAGGGGGTGGGGGGCCACCGTGTCCATGCCCCTCCGTCGGGACGGCTCCCTCTGTCCCCGGCCACTCGTCCATGTAGCCTGTCACTGTGTGGCCGCTGACTGGCAGGTGAGGCCGGGCACAAAGGCCTGATGGCTGCTTCTCCCTGGAACAGGCGCCGGCCGGCCCCTGGGGAGGTCTGTCCTTGGGGCCATTCTTCTCCAGTTGGCTTGTCGTGTTGCTCATTAAATCCCGACTGCCCTGGCTGAGCCGGGGCCTGCCCGTGCCCGCGGTTCCCCTGATCGGCGGGGTGAAATGTAAAGGGGGTCTCACAGCCCCTGGCCCCGAAATGCAGCTGCCTGGGGGTGGGTGGGCTCCCTCCAGCAGCTGCCTCCGCCCTGCCCCTGAGTTGGCGTCTGGGGAGGGCGGCCGTGTCCAGGAGCCGCCCGCCTCCCGCGGTCTTTGTGAGCTCGCTAGGGCCTGGTGATGGACATTGCTGCATGGGGAAATGTAGCTTAAGCCCCTCTTTTGCTCAACGGGATGCCTAGGTGGGAGGGACTGTTCAACAGGAAGGAGCAAGCCATGGAAGAATCGCTCGGCTCCCAGGCGCGTTCTGATGAAAGTTGTCCCAGGAGGTTTGAGAACCGGATGCCCTCAGGTGCCTGAATCCAAGCCCTGTGCCCGCCGCCCCTCCAGCTCGGTTCCCACCCAGTCTGCTGCCAGTGCTGCCGGTCCACTTTGCACCTGTGGGCTGGGCACTACTATCTCGCAATATTGGGGCGTCTACAGCGAGGCGACAGGCTCTGGCCTCACGGGTGATGGCGAACAGGCAGATCCCGTGTCTCCAGGAGGAGCAAGAAAACGAAAGCTCGTTCGCAGTGACATGGTCGCATTGACGTCTCTTACCCTCTGCCGTGAAAACCGTCTGCAACGACCTTGCTGCTACGTCGTCTGGCGTCAAGCCCGGTGCCTCCGGCAGAGTCCAGAGGGCGCAGTCACAGGCAGGGGCCGTCGCCATCCAGGGCCCCGCGGAGACACCCAGGTGGCGGTCCCCCCGGGAGGGCTCTGGGCCTCGTTACGTCCTAGGTCGATGCTCCTTTCTCTCGTCTGCGGAATCTTTTTCCTGCTCAAGGGAGAACAAGGTTCTCCCTGAAGCTGCGGCTTGAATCGGGGTCTCTTTCCTGGGCCCGTCAGGAGTCACGTCCCTCAGGCTCCTTGAAGAAGCCCTGTGCCTTCTCACCGTCTCCCTGACTGTGGTGAGAACACGGCCGATGGGGGTGGGGCAGATGGAGACGAAGGCCAGAGCCACCAGGGCCGAGGGACGGGGCTCGCCCAGGGACTCCGCTCTGGACGTGTGTGTGCAGCTTTGGGGCCCTTCAGTGCAGGGCTGCAGCTGGAACTGCGGCCTCCCGCGTGTCTCCCCAGCAAAGCGACACCAGTAGGTGGGTGAGCTGGGGGTGGCTCCTTCTGCTCGAAGTCACACGCGCATGTTCTCCTGGCTGACGAGCTGGGGGCTAAGAGAGAATGTATTTTTCTGAAACAGCTCAGGATCCACGTGTCCTCAGTTGGGAACTGGGTGACGGTCACGCGTGACGGTCACGTGTGACGGTGAGCTTAGCCTTGGGCTGGCCTGGCACCGGCGACGTGGCCTCGCTGGCGGGCCTCGCGGGCCTGGCCGCCCCGACTAACTGAGGTCTTGGCTTGGGCAGATGAAGGAAATGTTTCTCTTCTTGTTGTGGGAACTGAAGGCCGAGGCTGCTCTGGCCCTTCCCACAGATCTCATTCTTTATTTCCCAAGGAGCAAAGGAACGGCCTCCATCTTTCGGAGATTTCATTTTCCCACGACCCGCTGGCC
Source organism: Condylura cristata (assembly GCF_000260355.1). Lineage (NCBI taxonomy): Eukaryota > Metazoa > Chordata > Mammalia > Eulipotyphla > Talpidae > Condylura > Condylura cristata. The sequence goes on along the minus strand of NW_004567108.1, from coordinate 2,254,294 downwards.
AGGGCGGTTCACAGCTCATCCTGCACCCGGGAGGCCAGCGCTGGGAAGAGCCTTTGTGTGCTGGAGGTGAGGACTGCTGCCGCTTCGGGAGAGGACGGTGAGGAATCGCTTTTATGTTCCGCGCCTCTCAAGTCAGAGCCGGCAGAGCCCTGACTGCAGGTGGAGAGAGGGAGGGGGTGATGCTGGCACCGGGCAGAACTAACCAACAGGCACCTCTCACGGGTTTATTCCTCGAGTTCTCGCTTGATTTCATGCAGCTCCCGCTTGAGCAATGCTAGTTAACGAGAAATACAGAGGTGGTCAATATAGTTATAGCTTAGAAGCTACCAAGAACTAATGTAAAAGAGAGAAGGCATCGGAAGCACTTCCACATTCGACTTCGCTGGAAACCAACTCTTCCAGAATGGCGCCAAGCTCTCACGTGGACAGACGTTACACTGGACACTAATTGCTTCGTGGCAGAGACAAAACAGACTCAGACTTTTGTCTCCCTGGAACACCCCTTATCTGGAACCCCAGACTTGACAAATTGCTTTTGTCCCGCTCATCTAATGGGCCATTATCTTCGTCTACTCCCTCCTTGCCTTTTCAGCGGTGAGGCTGGGCACAGGAAACTTGACTGTGCGGTCATTTACCCGTGGGTCAGGCCAGAGGCCAGCAGCCTGCTGGAAGAGGTACTGCCCCCTCCCCCCCGCCCCAGGGGAAACCGCTAAAGCTCAGCACCCCTGTTCAGTTAATAGCAAAAGGGATGGACTGCAGGTCAGCTCGTACTGAGCAGGGGCCAGTAGCCGCATTTAGAGAGGGGTTCGATGCGCGTGGCCGAGAAGGTGGTGACTCCATCCGAGAAGACTCACTCTATGTACATTTACACTCAGAATTCTTAAAGCATGAATGCTGTAACAATCTTAATATTAAAAAGAAACACAGGTTTAAAAGTTTTGCCAATGACAAATGCCTCTTAAACTCTCAGTCACCCTTCAGATGTAACGGCCGCTGGAAGGCACCGTCCCGGGACTGGGGTGCTGAGCCCCGCCTCAGAGTCCAGGCCGACCGGCGCCCCGCACCCTGTCCCCACCTCACCCACCCGCCCCTGAGGCTCCAACAGTGTGGGCCGCTGCGTGCCTACCTGTCAGCGGGCGTGCTGTCTGATCGGGCAACGTGGCCCATAGCTTCTGCCCACGTAGGCCTGCAGCTCCTTGAGTCAAAGAGGGATAAGCAATCGGTGATCTCCCAGAGAGAGTGGGGAGCGGGCTAGATGGCCCACACTGGCCTTGGCGGGGACTCAGCAGCAGCTGCTGCAACAGATGGACCATTCTGGAGGAGCCACATGACAGGGGCCGGGAGCCCCACGCATTTTAAGAGTCGTGTTGGAGCTTGGAATCGGGTTAGAGACTCCGTGAGCAAAGCCTGAGTGTCAGTTGGCGTCCTGACATGTGTTCTTCTGCACAAGAATTGTAAGTCGTTACCAAAAGCTGTATGGCAGGGACAGGGTAACCACTGGGGAACGCGACCTCAGGGGACAAAAGCTCAGTTTGGAGGGACAGTCACCGCCGAGTCGGACAGCTCGTGGCATTTGTTCTCTGCCTCCTTACGAAACTAGCAGCCCTCCCTGTTCTCCTTGATGGTTTGGACCACCTGGCACATGGCCCCAAGTATCAGGGTTTTCTTCTTGCAGGATTAAATAACGATGGTTTCTACAATGTGATGTAGATACTTGGCTTCGTACCGGTGACATCTGGATCTACTTAATCATTTTGGCAGAGGTCAGGAGTGGGTGATTTTATCCTCTAATTTAAAACACATTCAAATCAATGAATGGGAGGTTCCTTTTTGCTTTATTTGTTTCTATTTTAAACGTTTCTCCACAGGATCACCAACATAACATGATACTGAAGAAAACATTTACTTAAGTCTCTGAAAATATGTCCACTTTGGAATGATGATTGCAGGTTCATTTTGCTGAAACATTGACATTCCTGAGAAAGGGAATGTAGTCACTTTTGCTTTTGTGTGTGAGGTCAGAATGATTGTTATTAAGTGAAATCTTTAGCCACTATTAACTAAACTCCCTTCTCCCATGGCTCCATACAAGTAACATGATATTTAAGGACAGCAGTGTGTAACTGGGTAGAACTTGAGCTGGGGAGGACAGAAGTTCCCCTTGGCAGACTGGGCTTCAGCCTTGAGAAGCAAGGTTCTCGATGATCTGCGTTCAGATTCTGAACATAGACAGGTGGCAAAGGATGTAGCATTTGGATAAGTGGTTAACAATAGGGTAGGTCTTCATCTATTTCTTTTAACAACGTTTTATAATTTTCTTTGTAGAGGCCCTTCACCTCTTTCGTTAGGTGTATTCTCAAGTATTTGATCTTTTTGTTTCAATTATAAAGGGAATGGTTTTCTCCGTTTCTTCTTCAGAGTGATTGTGTATAGGAAGGAGATTGATTTTTATGTGTTGATTTTACATACTTCTCTTTACTAAACTGGTTTATTATTTTGCTAAGTTTTTCAGCAGAGTTTTGGGATTCTGTATGTATATTATCATGTCGTTCGCCTCACCCCAGTGAGAATGACACATATTAAAAACAAGCAGCAATAAATGTTGGCGAGGGTGTGGAGAAAAGGAACTCTCCTGCACTGCTGGTGGGAATGCAAATGTGTGCAACAACTGTGGGAAGCTGTGTGGAGGTTCCTCAAACTGCTAAACATGGAGCTTCCCTATGACCCAGCAATCCCACTCGTAGGCTTCTACCCAAAGGACACAAAAACACTGACTCAAAAAGACACCTGCACCCCCATGTTTATTGCTGCTTTATTTACAATAGTGAAGACGTGGAAGCAACCCAAATGCCCCAAAATAGATGACTGGATCAAGAAGATGTGGTATAGATACACAATGGAATATTACTCAGCAATCAAAAAAGATAAACTCATGTCATTTGCAGCAACATGGATGGAGCTGGAAAAGATCATGCTTAGTGAGATAAGACAGAAAGAGAAAGAAAAATACCGGATGGTTTCACTCATAGCAGGAGTGTAAGGAATTAGGGGGAAAAAAAAGATATATATATATATATAAAGAGAGAGAGAGAGAGAGAGAAATTGTAATAAAGTAAAAACAACATCAACTAACTACTACAAGCCAGAGACATTCTACGGGCAGGAGGGGGGAGGGGAGCAAGGCCGAAACGGGGGTGGAAGAGCGCTCGGGACGATGGCGACGGCCCCTGTGAAGTGCCGGTGGGAAGCTCAGGGGATCGCAGCCGAGATGAAAACATGCACAAAGTGAAGAGTAATGTAAGAAACATATTTATAAAATTAAAAAACAAACAAACAACGTAGGGTATTGCTAAATCTAATTGCACAGAGAAGACATACTGTGCAACAGACTTCTGTGTGGACGGGCAGACACACCCGTGTGGCCCTCTGGCCAGGCCATTTGGCGCGCAGATGCTGCACTAGGATTGCGAATTAATGTCTTACTTCACTTTCTACTCCGTCAATGGGCTTCTAGAAACACAGACCAGACGTGGTCAGGGCGCCCAGCCTCGTGATAAATATTCTTCAGCATATTCCCCAGTGCGCGTCTGCTACAATACTTGAAATTCCTGAACTGGGGTGCTGTGCCTTTGATGCGGGGGCCTGCGCTGCTGATGGGCCTGCTCGGGGATGGGTCTGGAGGGCTGGGCCAGTGGGAGGAGAGCAGAGATCCTGACATGGACGTTCAGATCGGGCGTGTAAGCGGGCCGTCAGTGCTGACCAGGCAGGCGCCAGTCCAGCCCAGCTAAAGCTCTGGCCTCAAGGCCAGCCGCCGGCCTCCCCGGTTCTCTCCGGACGGCGCCTGCTTCTTTAGGTCACTTCAGCAACATCCGTGAAGTGCAGTGAGCACCGTGGTGGCTGGGCCTCGCTGCTTCGTCTGTGAGATGGGGTGATGACGGCAGGTTGCGTGCACCTGTGACGTGAGCCCCGATGAGCCCCGATACGGGGTCTGCAGGAGGTGCTGTATGGGTCCCTGGCCCCGGAGCCGGGGGCGTGGTGACCCTGAGAGGCTGGCAACGGGAGCCCTCCAGATGGGGCTACGAGGAATTCTGACGCCTGGCAGGGGGTCTGTGAGCTGGCGGTTCAGAGCCTGCTACAGGCGCTGCTGTATCTGCAAAACCAAGTGAAACCACGAAGCAAGCCATGGCTGCTCTGGCCTGTCGAGATGACGGTTCCTCACGCTGGTCCTAGTCACCAATCAGTCTCAGGGTTTGCAGAACTACCCAGACAGAGGAGGCGGCCTGGGCTGCCGTGTCGGCACGAGGGGAGATAACAATGCAGGGAAGTGTAGCCTGAAGTGGGAGAGGAGGCGGGAGGGGAAGCGCCAGCTGCCGGCGGGTAACACGGAGGCCAAGGCCTGGCGCGGGACCCAGGGGAGACTGCTCCCCGTCTCCCTGTTTTTCAAGATGGGCCTCTTTGTGAAACAATTCCCCAACGCGTCCTCTTTGGGATTTCCACCCACGCTGCAGGGACCAACAGGGCCATAAGGCAGGCGGGCAGCACGTTGCCTTCGGACGCCCTGGGAGCCCTCACCACGGCGGGGTGGCCGGCAACTCACCTCGCATGCGGCGGGGAGTCTGTGCTGGCCTGTGACCGCCATGGCTCTCGGCAGTGGGCAGTGGGCACTGTCGTTGGCAGGTCGGGGGGCTGCGCCAGGGTCCTCCTGGGGCCCCGCTTGCTGGAGATGCTGAGAACCAGCGCGAGAGGAAGCCCACGGAGTCTGCTCTCTTCCTACGGCTGCAACGTGGACGTGCCCACGTCCTAATGCTGTGACTAAGGAAGTTTAACTCCACATCCTCGCCACCCCAGCAGGGCCATCTGTTTATCAGTGTCTCCTCCCTGACGACGGTAAGCCATTAGCGGGCCATTTCCGCGCCGACAGAATCAGCTAGACCGCTGCGGCGCCCGGGACCCGGAATGCAGCCTCCGTGCTCTGTGCTGGAGGGAGGATTCACGCGTGGTCCCCGCGTGCTCCCGGGGCCTCCAGGGCGCCTCCCTTTGTGCGGCTACAGGGGGTCGTTAATGGGCAGCTCTGAGTATTGTTTCCCCTACTCTTTGCATGATTTCACTAAGAAGCGTTTTCCGCACCAGGACTCTAGGTCAGTAGCTACGAGACCCATGGCAGAGCCCCGTGAAGGAGTCTGTAGGGTTTGCTGCACTGCCGCTTAGCTAGGCGAGAGTCCACTGGGCTTTTTATATCCTGGCCAGCCCTGCTGTTTACGGATTTTTTTTTAAGATTTATTTATTTGTTTATACAGAACTGGGGTACAGGCCAGAGGCTCAGGGGCGGTGAGAGGCTTCACCAGAGACAGAGCGGGGAGCAGAACAGGCAGATCGATGAAGTCCACTGCTGAGGGGAGCCGCGGGCGGGTCAGGAGAGGTCTGCCGCGCCCTGTGGTCACCTCCTGGGCAGGCGGGGATTGAACTCATGTGGAAGCGGCTCTAGCTTCTCAAATAAACTATGAACCAAGCTGATTAATTTTAAAAGATGGGGACACAGTCACGGTATTAGTGAGGGACGCTGTGAGCGCTGACCGGCTTCGTGGCCAGAGAAGGAGGGTCAAGTGGGGCTCTGGGGGGGTTCCTGCCCCCACCCCACAGCCCCTCCCGGGCCTTCTGCTCGCAGCGGGGACAGGCGGGGACCCCGACATTGCTATGGCACTACATAGTGATGGGAGAAAACAGACCCCACATTTACATACTCAAGAGCTGACAAATATAATAAAGCAACGTAAAACCCAGAAAGAAGACGTGAAATTGTTACCCTGCGCAGCCAGGGTAATTGCGGCCGCCGCACCTCGCAATGCTCACCCCTGGGTCCCGCCTCTTCCTCCACGGCCACCTCCGATGACAATAATTTTGCAATACCATTTTCTGTAGAGAAAATAGGAAAACTAATTCCATCTTTCCTCCAGCAAGTTGACAGACTTTGTGGGCTTTTTTTATCGTTACTGAGAGCTTAGAGAAGCTTCTTCCCGAGGAACCGCTCGTCATTGATCGCGCGGGCGGCCTCGCGGGGCGGAGGAGCACAAGGCGTCTTCACAGCCCCGGGAATGGCTCAGGACCTGGCCTCCCAGGGCCGCCTCGCGGGGAGCGGTGTCCAGGGTCCCGCCCCGTGTGTTTCCCACCCTGCCCCCACCTTCCCGCTGCTGCAGGGTCCCCGCTGAGCAGGGAGCAGAGCAGCACCCCTAGATGCTCAGGGGGACCGAGATGCGCGAAGGCTGCCCCGGGACGGGCTGCCCGGCTGCAGCACGTGAGCGGTCCCGGCCGCTCGCTGGACCCCACCAGCAGACAGCAGGGAAGCCCAGCGTCGCAGCAACTTTCCATGCATGTCCCCACCACTGTCCAGCCAGACGCTGGCGCTGCCCACTCGCCCCGCACCCCCAGAGGCGGCCCCTCCGCTGCCCCCACAGGGCCAGCGCCCCGCAGCCCCCAC
>NW_004567108.1:2216988-2247719 GCF_000260355.1 Condylura cristata | reverse complement strand
CCGCAGCCCCCACAGGGCCGGCGCCCCGCAGCAGGAGAGAGCAGCTCAGCGGCCTGCCAGGGGCGGGAGCGGCCGCCTGGGGGGAGGGACGCGGGTTCGTCCTTTGGCTTTGCTGCTTTGCTTCTCGGCGGGTTCCTTTACCGCCTTACTCAGGCGGTCTCCGCCATATTCGAGGACTCCCCACCTCTCCTCCGCGGAGATCTAGCCTTGTTGTAACACCTGCCATTCACTGTGTATGGCTTCTGTCTTTTTTTCTTCAGTACTGCTCTCTGTGGTAAACACACACACGATGTCATTAACACAGACTTATTTCTATGCCATTGGCTTTTAAATGAGATGGAAAGAGAGAAGTCACAGACAAAACACAGCCCCAGCCCACTGACCACACTTCCCTATGCTGTTACTTGTTAGTGCTCTCTGCTCGTGCAAACACAGGTTGCTGTCTAGGCTCTGTTCGCTTCAGCCCGGAAGACGCCCTTCCGTATTTTTGGTCTGAGGGTCTACTAGAGAAAATTATCTGTTTTCTTAAAATATGAAAATATATTATTTTTTCCTTCATCTTTGAAGGGTAGTTTTTTTGCCTGATACAGGATTTGCATCTGACAACTTTTTCTTGCAACTTGAATATGTGACCCACTGCTTCAGGTCGCCCTGAATGCGGGTGAGTCATGGGCTTGCAGAGACCTTGAAAACGCCATTCAGTTCTGTCTTGTTGCTTCCAAGAGTCTGTGTGGTTTGATTTTGATGGTTTGATTATGATATATAATGTGGATTTCTTGAATTTGTCCTGCTTGGAATTCATTGAGCTTCTTGGATATGCAGACTTGTTCCAGGGCAGGGAGAGGGGCGCCCCGAAACCCCCAACCCTGCCTGCTCTAGGTAGGTTCTGCCATCTGCTGCATCAAGACAAGACCTAAGAGCTTCGTTGGAAAGGAACTTTAATGCAATGAGTGTGCAATACTGGAGACAAAGAATATGGTTTCTAAATCAAACACCTGAAGGGACCCGTCCCCTTGTGGGCAAAAGCCCACTGAGAAGGGACTGGCCCGGAGCAAGGCCTGAGAGCTGCCACGGTCTAAAGCCCCTCTGGCCGGGACCCACGGAAAAGGGTCAGACAGGGCCAGACAAATGAGGGAGGAAAAGAGCAACGTCAGAATCAAGGTAAACGTGGCCATCGCCACCCCCCGCGGGTCTCTCGCCCCCGTCTGTCTCCCCCAGCCCAGGACCAAGAAGCAGGCATGGTTTCTTCACATGTCTCTCTGCTCCCGTGCCCCTCAGGTCTCCCCCTGCCTCCATCCCGCCTCCTTCTCCAGACTCCTCTCGGGAGTCCTCTCTTCTCTTTCAGCTCCACCCTCCTCCTCCTGTGTGGGGCAGGAGCCCGGAACCTCCCCCTTTCCCAGGGACCCCCGTTACAAACTAATGCTTTTCATCAAATTTGGGTGGTATTCTGGCATTGTTTCTCTGAATATTCTTTTCCTTCTTTCTCTCTGCTCCTCTTAAGCTTCTCATCATTCACCTGTCACAAGTCCACCCTGTGCCCCCTAGGTCTTTAATGACTTTTTCTTTCATTTCTCAAACTGGATAATCTCAACTGAGCGTCTTCAGATGCACTAATTCTCCCATTTGCCTGCACAAATCTGATGTTAGTTTTCCCAGTGATCATTTTACATTAATTATTGTACTTTTCAACTATGTATTTTTCCATTAAAGTTTTAAATTATATTTATTTCTCAATTCACTCTAGATGATGAGACATACTTTCCTTAAGTACTTCAGACATGGTCTTCTTTAGCTTGGTCGAACATATTTAAAGTAGCTCATTTGAAATCTTTATCTAGTACGTGCAGTCTGGTCTTCCTCAGGTACAGCCCACGCACGGACCATCATTTTGTATCTTTGCATGGATCCGCATCCTAATATTCTTGCTGGGAGTCAGACATGTACAGTGCGACGTGGAGGCTCTGGGAACCCAGTGTCCCTCTGCTGCTTCCAGCTTGTTCTCATTGCTCTTTAGCATACTTGTCACTTGTCTAGCGCCCTTCCTGAATTAATTCTGATTTTTTCATATGCAGTCACCGAAGTCTCAGTTAGCTGCGAAATCTGCTAATAACTGAACAGTGATTTCCTCAAACCCCTGTACCCCATAAACCTCCCAGCTTTCCCCAAGGCATCTTGGTGTGTTTGGGGTCTCCCTCAACAGGCAGAATACCCCTGTTCGTCACCTCTGCCTCCAGCATGCACAGAGCTAATGCCATTCAAAAGTGGGAACATGGGACCTCACCAGCTCTCTCTGGAAGCTGCAGGCGCCCCAGTGTTCTCTAGAAATAGGTCAGAGCTGGCCTATGTCTGAAGACTGATCTTTGGGGCTTTTGGGTTAGTCTGTGTTTATCTCAACAATCATCCACCATCTCAGGCAGCTACAAAGTTAAACATGTCCCTATAATTGTTCTCCACAAATGCCCCATGGTGAGATGCTTTTTGTACTGGGAAAGTTCAAAATCAGGTCAAATACAGAAGGTCTTGCCAGTGAGGCTTCCCGGGGACTCCGAGGCAGCCCAAATAATGGCATTTCTTTGGGAGTGGAGCTGAGCACCACCCCAGCCCAGTCTGTTGTGTCCAGTAGCTCGTCCCACTGCAGTGGGAGGGTGGGTTTGTATTTTTCAAGGTTATTGTGGATCTGGGGGTCGGGAATGAGATCAGGGGGGCTCACGGCTCACTGAGATTCATTCTTGAAGAAATGCTCTGAGATGACTGCAACTCCAGCTAATCTAGGGTTCTGAAAAAGCTGATGCTAACAACTTTGTCAGTTTTCCCAGTGTGGTTATAAAGAAGGGAGCACTTGAAGAGCAGACGTGAAGCTGAGGCGTCTTTTAGCTTTTGGGGACACATGAAACATCTTAATTATGCGCTTTACTAACCCCCGTCTGACCTGAGCCCGCTAGTCTTGAAGGAATTTGACCCTGATTCCTAGGACTTGTTTACCCCTCCAGGCCTCAGTTTTCGCTGTCTCGTGGGAGCTCTTCTGTGCAAGTTGGAGTAACGGTGTTCTCACTGATGGCAGCCAGACTCCTAAGTAAGTCCACACATACGTGTGTGTGTGCGCGCGTGAACACGCACTGCGCTGCTCTCTGGTTACGGGGGCGAATGACTCCAGGTGAGGCCACAGCCATCAGCCTACCCCTGAGCACAAGAAATGCCAATTATCATCCCTAACCTGACCTATGAGATCGGACTGCAGCTGGGCCCAGGTAACTGTTTGAAAAAGTACTTCAAGATTATTATGCTCATTAAGTTTAAATGCCACTGCAACTGAAAGAAATGTCCAGCTACGCCCGTTAAATATTCTGATCATGAAGCGGCCCTCGGCCCGCGTCTCCGCGTGGATGAGTGTCTTGCTTTCATCCGTAGGTTTTATGCCCAAACCTGGAAGTGATTCAGCTAATAAGAATTAAGGAGATCAGGTTTCCATTTAGTCTTGTTCTGTTTTCTGCACAGCAGGCGAGTCACTCGCCTTTGCCTTAATAAGTCATTAAGTGGATCTTATTTTTCATCTAGACCTTTAATTCATACAGAAATACTTCTAAAATTTTGTGTAGATGTACATGCATCTCTCCCCCCACCGTTAACTATTTCTCTAAGTACCATCTATCACGTGTCCAAAGCCCAAGCATTTTCAGTTTGGGTTCTGAAATCTTTGTTCTCTTTTGCTCATTATTTTGTCTATTTCTGTGTCAGTATCATATTGTTTTGATTAGAGTAGCTCTAATAAACATTTATGTATCTGGAAAATAACCCCCCTGTCATGTTCTTCACAAAACATTCTCAGAAATTATCAAGTTCATTCTTTCATATGAAATAATAAGCGATTTGTCCAATTTCTAAAGCAAGATGAGAATACAGAAGCAATCCTTAGAATTTTGATTAGCGTTTAATAGGATTTGCACACTGATTTATGTAGCAACCGTGATGTTCAGCCTCCCCATTCAGGCATATAACCTGTATCCATTTACTAATGCTTTGCTTTCTGTCTTCCAGTAAAATATTAATGCTGAAATATACACTCTACTCGTACAACTTTCTTGATCAATTTATTTTTAGACATTTTGTAATTTTAGTAGCTGTCATAAATGAAATCTGTTGCCATTTCAAATTCTGAATGGTTATTACTGTCTGGAGGAAAGCTGTTGAGGTTTTCAAATATTTATCTTACATAGTGACATCTTCATGTAGTTGATTTTTTAAAAATTAGTTCTAAGAGGTTTTCTTTTAGTTAGGCCTCCGGAATTGTCTTGCTCTAAACTCACACCTGCAGACCGTGGCATCACTTTGCCTTCTTTCCCAGCATTTATCCCACTCACTGGGTTCTGTCTTACTGCCTTAGCTGAAAACCTCCCAAACAAGAGTGAGTGTTAGTAGGGAAATATCCTGCATTTTGTGCTGTTTCCATTAGCGGTAGGGTGCAGTTATGATTTTATAGTCTAATCTAATATACGGTAATTTCCTATATAATTAAAAAAATCGTTTTATATTTTATATTTAAGCAGAAAACTTATTTAATACACCTTTAGTCCCAAAAATTTCTTCTCAATTAGATTTTTTGGGGGACCGATCATACGATTAATTCTCACTCCTATTACTTTTTCATACAATTAATTAACTGCTAGATTTTCTCAAGACAGTCCAGCAAGCACGGAGTAAAACTGTTGTGTAGTGGGGGCGGTGGAAAATATCATAGGAAAAATGATGGTCAGCAAAGTGTTCACAGTACGATAGTAGATATTGCATGTTATTATCTATAATAAGTGTTAGATATGTTATATATAGATACATTGTATAAGATGATGTGGTCTTTATCTATTAGTTAAACAGAAAACAGGCAAAGGGCATAAGTGGACAAAACAGACAAAAAACACAAGTATCAATAAATGTGTAAAAACATGTCCAATCTCACTAATAGCTTTTACAGTATGTATTAAAATCAGATGTGACTTTGACTTTCAAAATGGAAACATTTATAAAGGTTAATAACATTAAGTGTTAGAAAGTGTGAGAAAAATTGGTGTCTTCGTGCATCGGTGGTGGGAGTATGAATTAATGTAACCTTTAGAAATGTCATTGAATTTCATATATTAAAATCTCAAGTAAGTATATATGATACCCCAGCCACTTTACTGCAGGAATCAATATTAAATCGCAGTGTGAGTTGGTAAAGACGAAGGTGTCAGGGTCTTTCACTGCCACTTTGTTAAAACAGCAGAACCTTCCCCGTGTTACTCAACAGGGGCTGGTTCACAAAGAGCGGTGAAGGCTCCGCACCGCGGACCGGGGAAGGAGACGACCCCTGCCACGGCTGACCCAGGGTAGGTCGCTGAGTGTGGAGACGGCAGCCAAGGTCAGCGCGGCGCGCAGGCGCAGCTGATGGCAAGGGTCCTGGTGGATCGCACAGAAGGACAGCCTGTGGCGTCCATAGTGTTCTCGAAACGGTGGAGAAGTAAATGCACCGTTCCAGGCACTCGCCCCAAGAAGCTCCCGGCAGTGAGCGTGGCGCCCCGGCTGTCCACAGCCCCCCCCCCCCTGCAGGCGCCAAGACCCTCCCGCTGCAGGGACAGGACGGCAGCACCCCTAGCTTCCCGGCGCCTCCCCTCAGCTCTCCTCCCGCAGCGGAGTGCATGCAGCCTGGCGATGGCTTGGCGGAGCCTGCAGACCTCTGGGAAGCCTCTGGGGTCTGCCCGAGGGCGGCGAGATGCGCCTCCAGAAATTTCCAGACATACCAAGGACGCTCAGAGGCGCTGCAAAGCCAGAGCACGTGGCGAGGAGCCAGCAGAGAGCTTCCCAGCCCATCTAGACGGAGCTGCTCTGGGTGCTCACAGGGCTGCCGCAGCCGTGCGGTCCGCGGAGGTGAGGCCGCAGCTAGCGCCTGGCGGGCGGCGTGTGCGCACGTTTGTGCGCGCGGGTGGGGACTGTGCCGGTGTATCCAGGGGCGATGTTACCTTGCGTGAGCTTCCCACTACTTGTCATGCAGAAAGCTAAAAATAGAAGGAAAGAATAACGGGGAACCCTTTAGTGCCACTACTTTTTTGTTTCTACTGAAACGAAGTCATACATCAAACAATGAGCGTCAATAACAGCTTAGTGGCCTTAAGGGGCTCACCGTGACCACTTAGAGATGTGTAGAAGTGTTGAGGCATGATGTTGTCCGGCTGAAGCCGCAGGTTATAGGTCAAGTAGATGTAAGTCAAAGTTTCGTTAATGCCACGTTTCTCGAATGTATGCATGATAAGGTCCCTGAGAGCAAAGCCCCACTGGGGGCCTTGGGGCCAGCAGCCTGGGTTGTGGACAGCAGGGTCCAGGAGGTGTGGTGGCTTGCCTTCCCGTGCGCTCGCAGGACCCAGCCTGTCCGGGACCTCAGTCCCCTCTGGTGTTTGATGGTGACAGCGGCTGAGGCCGACACCTGGCCCCCGCCTCTTTCTCATTCTTTCTAATCGTGGACCCCCACGACCGCCCATCCCACGAAGCGAGGCGGCCCCACAGGCCTGGCCACTGTCTGACCATCATCTCCGTCGCCCGCCCCAACCCAAGGCTCTGGGCCTGGAGCTCCCGCCCGCCCCTCCCTCCTCTCCCCTGCGCCTCCTGATGTCGGCCAGCTACTCCTTTGCTCCACTGCTCAGTGCACTCAGGGCCTGCCCCGCAGCGGGGCCTCTCAAACATACTGCAGGGAAGCCCCCCGCTGCACCCTGCAGCCCCCACTGCTCTCCCAGGGAATGTGAGCGCTCGGGGAAGGGACGTGGTCTCCTGCAGGCTCGTAGGCTGGACACCCACCCGCAAAGACGACGCTGTCCGTGTTGGGGCCTTCGGGACGTGCCATGGCCCTGAGAGCAGAGCCCTGGCGAGGGGGTGATTGTGACTGCAGAGGCCTATCGAACGCCCCCCACTGTCCACCGTGTGAAGACACCAGCTGTGAGCCAGGGAGAGTGTGCAGACTGTGCTGCTATCTTGATCTCGGCCTTCGCAGCCTCCAGAACAGAGGGAACAAATTTCTGCGATTTCTAAGCCACCGGTCTGTAATACCTTGTTAGGTCCGCTCAAGCAGGCTGACAGAAACACCCCCCTCCCCCTGCAGAAACCCAGGGCAGCAACTCCGACGTGGGCAGCCACTGAGGGGTGCGGGCGTTGGCCCCGGGGGCCGGGCTGGCTGCGGCATCAAGGCCTCACCTCCTCGGGCTCTGCTGGTGCCCCCACGCGCAGGGAGCCCCCTCCTGCAGTCCTCTCCCCAAACGTGAAACCAGGAAGCTGATTTCCAGGCTGGCCCGCGGCTCGCTGAACCCCGGACCCCAGCCCGGGCCTCGTCGGTGGCCGTCCACGTCCCTCACGAAGCTGGTAAGGACGATCAGCCAGGTGAGCCTCCCAGGTGCGTCCTGAGTCTCCACAGCACACCGGGGGTCCCAGCGTCTGCTCCCCGGGACCAGCCTGCCCAGCCCCATTCTTCAAATAGCTCTTCAAGGCTCCTAATTGTGATTTCTTGCTACTTGACTTAAACCTTCCATTGTAATTTGCGACTTGACGGAGGAGCCTCAGATCAACAGCGAAGAGTCCAGATATCACTCCTCTTTCTACCAGCCGAATCCTCGCCTGAATCCCTTCAGTTCACGTGCTCCACTTAGTAGACCACGACGTCCAGAAAGTGCCCTGTCCTGTGGGGAGCTGCTTGTGGATGCTGGACACCCCCAAGCCAGAACAAGGCCTTCCTAAGGCAATGCCCCTCATGTTTTCCAGCTTTGATTGCAACAACCCCTCACCCACCATGTCCCGCTCAGCGGAAACACGTGCGCTTCTCCAAAAGCGTAGCCCGGGTCACGCTGGGTCACGCTGGGTCAGATTAGCCCCCGAGGTGGCCTTTGTCCTTCTCGGTCACCTCTTTGATGACTAAATCAAATGTCTTCTTGTACCTTCACCTTTTGGTGCCAGCTGTAGCGGCTGCTGCTGCGCTGTGCGGCTTGACAACAGAGGAGCTCGCTGCTGCATCACTCATTCTGCTCTTGACACCGGGTGGCCCATCACGGGAGAAATGAGAAACAAGGATCTATCCCACAAAGAATCTGATCAGGGATTCATGGCTGATGTGAGGTGATGTGGGGGGACGTGAGTTGATGCTGAGCATTAAAAAGAAGCATTTCCCCTGGACAGAACTTCAGAGGAGCAGGACAGGGCGCTCTGTCATCTCCGCAGGGTCCGGAGCACTGGGGCGGAAAATGGAAAATGGGGAAAATCCATCGATCGGTGGGATGAGTAATAGGATGGTGGCAGCCAGCAGGTCTGAGAGGATTAAGGTACAAAGGAACCGTGATGTTTTGTAACCAGACACAGGGGAAGAAGACACGACCTGTTTCTCCACCCTGCTCTAGGAAGTCAAAGCTTTTCCAGGCCACACGGTGAGCAGAAGGGCAACCGAGTCCCAGGGACCCGCAGAGGAAACCCGTTGCCCACCATGACATAGTGTCCAGCCTTGCTGTAGGACACGGCGGTGAGAAGAGACTCGCTGCCTGCAGAAGGCTTCAGTTCCAGCCCTGTGTTCCCGGTCACGACCCAGTTTGAGTTTCCTCGTGCAAAGCACCTGCTATTTTAGACCTGCTGCGTCTCTCTCTTCCCTGGCGTCTGCCCCCACCAGGTTCTGGTCCTAGGGCCTCGCCGTGACCTGGTGGCAGCTGTGCCCTGCCCGCAGTGCCCGAGCTGTGGGCGCAGCTGTTGGGGTCCCCAAGCTGCACCCCCACCTCCTGGCCCTGCTGGGGCCCCCAGCAGCCACAGCACATCATGCCAGACAGGGGCTGAGGCAACAGAAATGCACTTTGCACGGGGCTGGAAGTGGCGAGTTGAAGGTCAAGGTTTCCTGGACGTTTCTCTCTGTAGCTGCAGAAGGACGTCTCGCTCGGGGCCACGTGACCTTGTCTGTCTGAGTCCTGACGTCCTGTCCTTCCAGGAACACTGTGCTGTTGCAGCAGGATGCCCAAGGCCCTCCTTGGGCCTCGGTGACCTCTTCAGAGGCCGCGTCTCTAAATACCTTCACTTTCCAAGGTACTGGCAGTTAGGACTTTAACACATGATGAACTTTTTTTTTTTTTTTTTTGGTAAGAGAAATTCTACAGCTATTTGGAATCTGGTCATCAGCAGCCTCAGAGCGCTGACGGCTCCACCCACCCTCAAGGGTAGCTTTCCGGCCCCAGACCTGCCGCACAGCGACTGTGATGCCACAGGGTTCCTGCGGACCCTCCGCCGACCCCCAGCAGGGCTGTTCTTCCAAAGTCCACCTGGGTGGTGGCCGCGGAGCAACAGTGCTGGACCGGACCGGCAGCCCCTGCAGGGCGCACACCGGAGCCCTGGACTGGAGGAAGACTCCCTCCGGGGTCAGGACCGCTTGCCCAGTGCCGTCCCCTGTGGGTCTCCCTGAGCACAGGTGGCCCTGGCCTCGCACCACGCCTCCCTTTCCTGGATGGGCGCTCAAGAGGAGTAAAAATGGGCTCCGGGGGACCGACTGTGCCACTCCCGAGGCTCCGTAGCTCCGCAGCCATCCTCCCAGGGTCCTGCGGCCATCAGAGCTCGCGCCCGTGTGGCAGAAAGGCAGAGCGCCCAGTCCTGGTCCCTGGCGCCTGGGAATGTCACTTGCATGGCAGACTCTGCAGATGTGATTAAGTTGGAGGTTTTCAAATAGGGTGATTAGCTGGGAATGCGTGGGAACCACAGGCTTCAGCTGTGGGGAAGCAGAGGGTCAGCGTCAGAGAAACATGAGCGGCGAGGTCACCGGCACAGCGGATGAGACTGAGGCTTGAAGACAGCGGGGGCTACAGGCCGAGGGGCGCAGGCGGCCCGGGGAGCCGAGCCGCCAGGGCCGAGCCGTGCAGACTGCTTGGCCTGCCCACCGACGCGCTTCTCGGCACCTGACCTCCGAAGCTATGTTTGTGCCGATTTGTCACAGTGACGAGAGACGCAGGCGGGCAGGCGTCCCATCAGGAGCGTTTCGCTGCCTCGAGAACCGCAGAGCCACTCACTGCACCTGCCTGTGCACACTAGCAGCAGGAAACGCTGTCTCTGTGGCTTCTAGCAGGAAACCTGCCAGCGCCGGGAAGATGGGCGACCTGCGGGGGCCAGAACAATGACGGAGGCGCTCTGCGCTCAGGTCCCGCGTGCACCCTGAGACGTCAGGGCCACTCAGGCGCCGCCCTGTGCGCAGGGAGGAGCCGTAGGGGGCGGACATGTGGCTTCCGGGCCTTCGTAGCCGACTGGCCCTGCGGGGCGGGCGCTGCAGAGAGCGCTCTGCCGGCCAGGTGGCTCTCGTGGAAGCAGGCGCCGGCTGGGCTTGGCGCTCGCCTCCGCTGGCTCTCTCTTCCGCGGGTCACCAGAGGTCACCGAGCCTGCTCTTCACCTCTGCTGCTCCTCCGTGAGTACGGGGACTTTTCTCTTTTATGGGGCCCCAAAGACACAGCTCTGAGGGTTGATCTTTAAACCACTGCACCTGCCGTAGCACGTGGCCACCAGAAGGGCACCTGGGAGTCAGCCCCACCCCCACCCCCACCCAAACACAGTGACCCCCAGACTGCCTCCTGTCCCACTGACCCTGGCCACAGACAGTCCAGTCTCCTCACCCCACCCCTTTGCACCTCCCGGCTGCATTCAGATCCCGACTCTTCCCTTCCAAGAGTCCCCTTTCCATATGAGAAAGAGAATAAACCTCATTTCCTTTCATAACCATGTGAAAGTAATTCACGTTCTTAACCAAGTTATCACCTGCACCCGTGTTATTTACAGCCTGATAGATCTAAGGTTAGACCTTAGCAAACTGCTAGGACCCTATCAATCAGTTCACTGTGTTAAAAGTCAAGTTGAAGAACCCGAGGGAGAGAAGTGCAGATAAGCATCTAAATGGCATGCAATGTAATTGAAAACAACAGCCAAGGTTCTCAAGGCCAGAGCCTGGCGGGGTGATAGCACCCTTATCTAATGGCCCATTAGCTGGGTTTATTGCAATGTGGGTGCAGCTCTCCAGGCTCTTGGCCTTCCCGTGTGCCCCAGCTCACCTCTGCAGGTGGTTTGTCTGGTGTGGGTGCTGTTGGCATTTGTAGATGTGAACAAAGCCGAGCTGAACAGGAGGAGAAAAAGGGACAAAGCCTTGGGCTTGAGCCACCTGCCTTTCCTTGGCATCAAAAGAAAATACAAACAAGCTCTTTTGGGCTTAGTGAATCTACATCTATTCTTCAGCCTTCAGTTCACTCTGAGCTGATAGCCAGTCTTTGGCATTTGGACAAATGTGTCCACGTTTGCGTATTGGGCTTAATTACAACAGAGAAAATGCTTAATGGGCTCATCTTGAGCAAAATGGTGTTCTTCATGGCAAGTGTAAGCATATTTTTATTCCACAAAGCTTCTTGTTTGAAAGAAACAAATTTACAGCCTCAAAAGAAAATTTTTAGCAAAGGTTACAGAAATGGCAAAGTATGCTATTTCCTGCTGTCTCTTCTCCAGCTACTCCACCTTCCCTGCCCACCCACACGTAGCAGAAGAGTTCTTGCCTACTGCCATGCAAACTCGCTTCCCTGGCAAGCGCTTAGGCATCTCCAGGAGGGAGCAATGGCAATGGCATCTGGAAATCACAGGTAGTCTGATCATCAAATCATATTTCTTGAGCATCCAGAAGGCAGAAAGCACTGTGCACGGGAAGGTTTAAGCCAAATGAATGGGGGAAGCAGCAGAGACACACAATGGAGGCAAATTAATCTGCTGACCAAGAAAGCAGGCGAATAATTGCTTCCTCTCCAAGTTGTCTAAAAATGAAACAGTACATTGAAAATGAACAGTATGCTCTAAGCCAAAAAAAAAAAAAAGTCCTCATCCTCCATCCGAGAATCTGTTTCCATTAACTTACCTACTTACCTGGAGAACTTGAAAAAAAAAAAACAAAAAAAACAAAAAACTCAGATGTTTGAAAATACTCTTTACCAGGCCTTAGTGTTGTTTGGTGAAACCTTTAAATTAAAGAGGTGGGTAGCTGAGGAGAATAAAGGCATCAATAGTCCTAGTGAAAAGGCCAGCAAATGTTTCACCATTCTCTTTGGTTAACTTAATAGATCATAGGTTTCTGTTCTTTCAGTAATTGAGGTCAGGAAATGCACTCTGCTGAAACTCTAGCTTCAGTTTAATGTATGTTGTACCGACATTAACTGAATAGAAAACCGAAATCAGGAAAGCTGGCTTTGGGTAATATCATTGACTCTTGGTAAGACATCGCCCTGGGGTCTGACTTGTTCACCCAGCAGGTGTTTACTGAGTGCATATTCCGTGCCAGGTCGTGTTCTAGGTGTCGGGGTTGTACCTGTGAGGCTCATGTTCTGTGATGTGAAAGATTTCAAGATAGTGTTTCTACCACTGGGAACACAATTCATTTCCATTAAAAAAATTCTGAAATTCATACTTCAACTAAGGATGGTTTGATCACAGATTTGCTTCTTAAGTTTTTGCATTCATAGGAATGAGGAAGGACTTTCAGTTCTAGTGGGGAACATTAGCTAAGTTTAAGTTTGGGGTGTACATTCAGTCTACTTTCATATCTGTAAATAGCCAGATGGGTTTGTGATTTGGTAAGGGGAGCACGGGGTGGTGAGGCTGGCAGCTTGAGAGCAGGGCCAGCTCGCTGCATGAACTGCAAGGTTACATTTGGAAAGATGCTCACTTCATCGCCTGGGCCCCTTTTCCTCTGCAATCAAATCCAGATGTCTCCTTAGTCTAGGTGAATCTCAGAAAGCAGAGCACTTGGCAAGATCATGCAGGAATTAAGAGAACCTTCAGGTTCAATAAAGGAATAAAAGACAGTTCTCACTTCCCCAACTCCGCTCATCAGATTGTAAAACTGCACCTGAAGGAGACAGTCACATCACCCCTCCAGATCTGTGACAGACCTGGGGCATCTAGGAGGTGCTGAGTGATCAAACTGTCTGATTTTTTTTTAAGCTCTAACTCTGCACTCCCTGGTAGGTTTGTCTGGGGTCACCCTCCCGGGCTGGCATACGGCTGGGGTTATGGTTCCCATAGGGTGACGTTACCACCCTAGATGGACCTCAGGCAGTCAGTGGCATTCCCGGATAACTGTCCTCTATCCGTTCCTGTCCCTGTGCCAAAGAAATTATTTCAAAGAAGATGCTGTTTCATAAAATCCCCTGGCGATAGATGTTCGTTTTTCATGGAAAGCAAACTGTCTGAACCGAGACGCTGGCTCAGTGGGTTTGGTCAGTACAGCTCTGGAAGAAGGTGGAGATGATATTGTTCAGCATGGTGAGCCCTCCTGCCACTGAGTTGTACACTCAAACAAGGGTTAAAGTGCTGAATCTGATGCTACTTCTATTTTACTACAACAAAACAAATTCAGTCAGTTTTATCATGAAGCAAGTTGTGGCAATAATAATCAGGCACTCACAGGGGAACTGGGGGGAGGAAGTTCTATGAGGACTACACCTGACAGGTAAAAAAGTAAACATTGTTTAAAAATGAACAAAGATGTAAAATATAATGAAATTTAATTAGAAAAAATAAAAATAATAAATTTTTAAAGATCAGGCACCCATGTGGGAATGAGGTCTCCCCAAATTTTAAACGATTTGGGGAGAGGCAGATACTGTAATATGATTTGCTAATAGAGAGCTTTCACAATGGACCCTAATTCCTTAACAAACGCATCATTTCTGTGTTTGTCTTCTGGGGAAGGAATACTAAAATTGGGGGTGGGGGGGTACAAGAGGATTACAGATTCCTGCAAGGAATCCGAACTCAGCACTGTGCCAGGAACCGAGCAGCACATGACTGACTGGGTCCCACCAGATAAATCACACCTTGGGTGCGGACTCACTCTGCTCTGGAAACACCGCTTTCAGAAGGGAGGTGATCGGGTGGGAAACGGCCTTTTAATCTTATCAGAAGCTGCTCCACACCTGCAGTGGGGAGCCAGCGCCCCTCTGCATCAGAGCTCAGCTTCAAAGGCTGAAAGCACCCGCTTGGAGAAGCAGCCAAGATACTTACTGACGTTGTTTCCCTCTGCAAGCTGAGCTGAGCGAGTCTTGAGAAGCAGCTCTATCAGATCCCCAGGCAGCAGGAGAGTTTCTAGAAATGCAAAACCTTACTTTCATGGCGGCATAACTCACCCGATGAAATTAACAATTTGTATGGAGCCCTACCATCTGCAGCATAAAGCTCACTTTCGTTTTCTTTTAAACTTTATAGAACTGCAGAGATCACGCATATGCTCGGTAGACTCCTCGCCTTTAGTATATAATGAGCAAGGCTTCAGTAAACGATTCCAGATTCTACCGGGAGGGAGACCCTGAAATTCATTCAGTGACACGCATTTAGAGGGACGGAACACCTCACCACCTCCTTAGGCGGTAAGGTGCAGAGTCAGCCCTTCCTAAGGTTTAGCCTGCTATGGCTGTGCTTTAAAGAAGTAACTCGCTCTGTCTCTTTAGGAAGAGCAGGAAACCCATTCACATATTATGAGCCCATCTACTTGATGGGTGCTGGCTCTCCCCCTTCTTTGTCTTTATTAGGAACTGTTGTGGCTCCTGTTTTGACAGTATAAGATTTCTGCCCTCAGGTCTGGTCAGGGCCGCTCCCCCCGCCCCCCAGAGTACCCCTAGTTCTCGACCACAGTCCACCGTGCCCTCCCCAAGTCCTCCACTGGCCTCGTCCCTTCCCCTTTTTCTCCCCCCCCCCCTTTTGCAGACACTTCAAATCTATTGTAAACTTCTGGATTGAGGTTTGCCTCTGAGCCTTTGTTCGGTTTCTCTATATTCCACACGTAAGTGACACCAGCTGGTATTTATCTAAGCTCATCTGCGTAGCTCCACCCCTTCCAACTTCATCCAGGTGGCCGTAAACACCATGAGTCTATCTTCTTGACGGCTGAGTAGTATTCCAGTGCATCTATGCACCCTATTTTCTTGATCCACTCATCTGTGTGGGGGCACTTAGGTTGTTTCTGTACTTGGCGATTGTAAATAGTGCTGCAGTAGACAGAGGCGTGCAGGGATCGGCCTGTGTTCTCTGGGTAGACACCTAGAAGTGGAATTGTTGGACCGTGTGTGGGGGGAAATGAAGATGCTCGGGGTTTTCTGCCGCTGGTCTCTGTGGCTACCACCTGAGGCCTTGATTGTGAGGCCTTGCAGGAGGCACTCGGGAGCTTGGGTGCGTGGTACACATGCTGATGGTGGACTCTGAGCTAACGTGTGGGCGTGCGTGGGCACACCTGAGCCTGGACCGAGGCTATGAGGGCAGCGCCATGCAGAAGGCGGCCAGTGGAGAACAGCTACGAGAGGACAGTGACTCCAGAGAGGCGGGACCGCGGGATAATGCGGAGAGAGACAGAAAGTAACGATTCCTGGGGCTGGGAGGCCTAGTTGCCGCATGGTCTGATGCAAGATCTGTTTCTAGTCTTTTGGAGAAACACCACGCTGCCTTCCAGAGGGCTGGACCCGTCTCTGTTCCTACCAACGGCGTAGGGGTCCTTTCTGCCACAGCCCACTAGCAAAACTGATACAGAGCCCCTCGCATCTCCTTAAGGGGTGCTTGCTGGACATTTGCACTGTGCAATTTTAGCTGCCCAGGAAGGTGCTGCATGAGACAGACAGAACAAGGTGGATCCCTGGGGCTGCCCATCACCCAGGGGCACCTCAGAACTGGAGCGGACTACACCGGTGTCTGCAAGGAACATTTCCTGGGGACCTGGGAGCTGGGCTCCTGAGTCAAGAGGAACACTCGGCAAGAGGGATAAGAAGCAAACTTTCCGCTTGGCCGCTGACAGCCTTTGGTGGTTTCCAGAGTGCTCAGGACCCGTGAGCCTCGCCAGCCGCGGCTGCAGATACCGGTGAGTTTGCCTCTCAGGATTCAGGCCTGCGGTGCCCATCCTGAACTGGCAGGTGCAGTCAGTGTCGCCAACTTTGCTGGCTCAGGGAACGAGGAGGGAGCTGGCGTCATGCAGGTGGCATCTCGCTGCGCAGGCTGAGACCCGGAGAGGGAGCCGAGGCTGCTGTGGCAGGCAGAGCCCGCGGGGCTCACTTGGGGAGGCTGTAAAGAGGGGGTCGCTTTGAAACAGTGCGGCAGAGGGCGCTCACTGGGGCAGCCTTACTGGGCAGCTAGACTGATGGCAAGGAAATTGCAGGCAGGATCACTGTTCTAGAACCTGTGAAAAAAAATTAAAATATTTATTTCTATATGCATACACAAATGGGGAACAGACCAGAGGTGGGGGAGAGGATTCACCAGAGACAGAGTGGGGAGCAGAACAGACAGATGTACTAAAGCACACTATAGGGGAGCAGCAATGAGATAGCAGAGGTCTGCTGTGCCCTGGGGTCACTCCTTAGGTTGGGGGGTGTCGAACTCGTGCTGTAGGGGCTGCGGAGAGCTTCAGAGTGCTGCACTTTAACCCCTGGGCCACCAGGGAGGGCCTAGAACCTGTGAAATTTAATGTGGGATTAAATTAGCACTCTGCAGAGACACAGAGACCAGAACCAGTAGGAAACGTGGTCATGAACACACGTGGGGGTCATTGCTGGGAACGGACTCATTGGATGGAGGAGGGCGAGAAGCCCCACGATACGTGTCTGAAAGCCGGAGGCGTGGGGAGCAGGCCGTGTGCTTCTCTCCCCAGGAAAACTTGACAATCAAAACCTGGTGTGTTAAACCTTGACCTAAGGGCGCGAGAAGGCCAGTGCCCCCGAGAGAGGGGTGGGCCACTCTCTTCCTTTACCCGTTTGCCCTGCTCCATCCTGCAGGAGATTGGGTGACCCCCAGCACTCTTGGGGGTGGTCTAGACTCAGTGTAGGGAGTCAAACACTCATCTCTTCCAGTAACACCCTCACACTACATCCAGAGATGATGTTTAAACAAATCCCTTGGTACCCAGGACCCGATCGAGTTGGCTTATAAAATTAGTCTCCAAGGGGCGTTGGGTGATGCGGGCTTGAGGCCTCACCCCTCCCCGTGTGATGTGAATGAAACTGGGCGAGCATTTGTGCATACGAGCTTCGCTACGGATTGCAACTTGGGGATGAACTTTTTGTTGAGGCTCAATATCAAGCCCAACCCACACATGATAAGCGATCGGACCCTGTGGCCTACGGCCCTACAGCCAGTTCTCAGAAGAAACATTACCAGCCCCAGGGGCTCCATCTTAGTCTCTTTCCCGACCAGGGCCATCGCTTTCCTGCCATTTGGTGGACACACATGAGTCCGCTGGGCCTTGGCCGCGGGCTCGCTGGGCCCCAGAATACGAGGCTCTTCTTTGTCGATGTCACTGCCAAGCAAGTTTCCAAGGCAGCCTCGCTCCTCTGCGGCCGGGGTCCTGGCTCCTTCAGTGTGGGGCTTTGGGGTTCACGGGGTGCCGTGTTGGCTCTGCTTTGCTTGTCTTTCCTGCCGGTCCAACAGCTTTCATTTGCTTTTGGGGTATCCCGTGTCAGTCCTTTCTCGCTCGCCTGTTGGGCTGTCTGCTTTTTTCTTAATGACTTGTAGGACAGCTTTACATGTTCTGGTCATAAATCCCTCTTCAGCTGTGTCTTTTGCAAAACTTTCATCCATCTGTTCCGCTGTCTATTCATTCTTGGTGTCTTGGACACTTGCTAATTTGCATCTGGTTCCAGTTTATCATTTTTCTTTACAATTAGCATTTGCGGGTCTTGTTTAAAAATTTGCGCCTATTCCATGGTCGTGAAAATGTTCTCTTTTCTTCGGGAAGATTTATTGTTTTACCATTTACATTTAGATCGGCGCTCCAGCTGAGTGGATTTTTGTGTTTTGTGAAATCCAGGGCTCGAGAATCAGCTTTGCGCGTGGATAGCCAATTGACTGGCACCATCCACCCCGGCAGCCACCTTCTGCTCCACAGTCACCTCTGGTCCTGCCTCATGTGGCCTGTGGCCAGACCTCCCATCCCCAAGCCTCGCTTCATCCCTGCAGCCACACGCTGCATTCATTAGCATTGTCTTAGACTCATGGCTTACCTTGGACTTTAAAATTCTCTTCTCAAACACACAGGAAAGAAGCTTCAAGTGATATGGATACTTGGGGGAACTCTTAGTATATAGGGTCGAATCCCATAAAAAGTGGATGCTCCCCCTGAAGTCTGGTAACCCTTGTCACTCCTTTGCCCTTGGGTCACTCCTTTGCCCTCAATTTGGGCAGCTTTAGTCCTCGCATGAGGACAGATGTGTACCTGCCTCCTGCGGTAATGACACACCTCGCCTCTCTCACGCCGGGCTGTCTGGACGACTGTCCAGCACACTTGCTTTGTGGCTTCCCTTCCCCTCTGGCCCAGGCTGGTCATCTGCCTCAACACCACCAAGGGGACACAGACGCCCCAACGCTCCGCCCCGCTCCACTGCCCTCTTTCCTGGGACTGCCCTGTCCACCCGCCACCCCCATCGCTGGGTGGGGGAGAGGCTTCCTGTTTGGGCCACAGCAGCCGTCCTGCTGTCATCCTGCCTCTGATCTGGGCCTGCTGGGGAGGAGAGGACGCAGCGTTGAGGAGCCTGCGAGTGTCAGTCCTATCTGCTCACCAGCATGCTGGGGTGACCGTCATGGTGTCCTCTGCCCGGACCTCGACCCCCGGGCCAGTGGCCGTGGGCACCGCTGAAGCACAGATCTGGGGAACGGACTGGCGATTAAACTGCCGTCCCTCATGTGTCAGTGGAGAGAAAGATGTGGGCAGCCGGTTTGCCGGGCACTTGAGACCACGTCGGAGACGGCTGTGTGTGAGCGTGGGAGATGCAGAGGCTTCTGGGCAGACTGGGCCCGAGGCCAGCGTGTGGACCTTGGTGGGAGCTCCGGTGGGGAGCCGGCAAGCCGACCTGGACCCCGGGGTGCGTTTCCCACCCTAGAGGTCGTCTCTGAAGCACGGAGACTGGACTCTTCACCACCGACACACCCCCTTCTTCTCCCCACATGCACCCAGACAGGTCTCCCCGTGCTCCCCTTCACGCTGACATTTGAGACCTTTTTACATTTTAGAAGGAATTTTGGCAACAGAAGCCTCCAGCTCCCTGTACGCCTCTGACATGCGCGCCCTGCTCTGAGCTCACGGGAGGGTCAGCGAAGGGGGTGGGTGGAGACGGAGGTAGGGGACCCTCGCCAGGGCCCTAGGGTGGCCGAGTATTTGTCACTTTATCCAGACGAATTAGTTTCATTCGCAGAAGCAGAACATGATGTGTAGCTAGAGATACGGAAGGGCGTTTGGAGCTCTGGGAAGGACAGCATCGGGCTGTCCACCCCCGCGGTGGGAGCCGCTGTCGCTGCCCGCTGTCTCGCAGAGAGCAGCCGCGAGGAGCCTGGGCGCCGGCCGCAGCCCGGGGCAGGCACGCACAGGCCGCGGGAACGTTCCCGAGACCGCACCCTGCGCCAGGAAGAGCCAGGACGCAGGGGGCGGCTGGCGCGATGCACTGCCCAGGGCCCTGTGCCCCTCGCACCCTGCAGCTCTAGTCGGCGACACAGGGCGCCGTGACTCGCTTCCGAAGGTGCCGAGGACGCCTGCGCCCCCTCTCTCCCTCACACACCGTCGGGGGTTCCCAGGGCACCGGGCCACCCCTGCCTCCTTTCCTCGCGGGGAGGGGAAGCTGACCAGGAAGAAGCCAGGAGACACGAGGTGGCGCAGGCGGCCGGAGAGACCCAGGAGGGGCCAGCTGGGCAGGGGCCGGGGCCAGGCCCCTCCCCCACCCCGGGAGGGGCCTCCTGGACCCCCCGCCGCCCCCCCCACTCAGAGGATGTGGCTTCCTGGAAACTGGCACTGCGCCTGCCCCCCACCCCGGCCCACTCGCCCCGGCGCCCTCTGGGTGATGGGGGTTCTCGCGGATGAGGAGACGGCTCAGCCTGTCAGAGGCGGACGCTGAGGCTCCTTCTGGGTCTGTGTGACCCCGAGATCAACGAGCTCAGGTGAGTCGGCTTTGGCCTAGTTGTCACGGTGGTCTCAGAGGTTTGGGGTGTCCTCAGCAGCGGGGTGGCCCCCAGACAGCACTGCGGCTCCCTTCAGGCCTCCCTGATTTTGACAGACCTTTTAAAATACTCTCGGCGGGGGCCTTTTGGTCCAGCTGTGGGTTCCGGGGAGCCAGCCCCCAGCAGCAGCCTGAAACGGGCAGTTTTCCCTCTGAGCTTGCAGGAGCAGCCACGGGGACCCCGAGTGTTAAATGTGCGCGGAGGGGAGGGCCCCCCGGGGAGAAGCCCGGCAGGCACGTTTCTGAGCGTCCTTCAGTGCCAGCCGCGCAGCACCGCGTCCTCGCCCGCCCCCCTGGACCGAGCCACGGGATTGAGCGTCGCGGCATGCATTCAACTCTCCATTTTGTGGGCTCCAGGCAAGCGCCCAGAGAACTCTGCTCCCCCGGCTGCGGCGGGGCAGATGGGCTGTCTTATCGGGGTCAAGCGCTGTCGTAGGTGTTGAGGCCCTTGCACTGAGCCAGCCAGGGCTGGACGAGCAGAGCAGAGGGAGGGCTCTCTCCCGGGGAGGAGGGTGGACAGCGCTGGGGACTGAGGACCGAAGGGGACTGCGGAGGCGCGCCGGCCCCGTTACACCTGCATCTGGGGAGCCGCCGGGTCAGCGCGAGGCGGCGGCGCCTGGTGGCACGTGGATATAAAACCAAAGACTAAGTAACCGGCCCGCGGCTGCACAAATCAATTCTGGAGCCGAGAATAGAAACCAGCACCTGGCCTCTGGCCCTCGAGTATCCATCATCCCTGTCTCCCCGGGGCTAAAATACACCAGTTTCTTTAAAAACAAGTGGCTCTAGCGCAACCCAGTGAAATTGAGAGTCACAATTGGAGTTGTCATAGTGACCGGACTTAGAATTCGAGAAATAGAAGTTTGCTGGTGTGGATTTAGGGCGAGCACGGGATGATAGAGGTGATAGCGACCACCCCAGGATCCAAATAAATAAAGCCTGGTCTATGGCCTGAATCCTCCTGTTAGCACAGGAAGTGTCAGTGATGTGAGCTTTAGAACTTCCAGACGGGTAAATACCATTTTCTCTCCGGATTTTTTGTTGCTGTCTTTCTCTTTTAGCAAAATGAGATTCTATTTTAATTCTATGGTTGTCTTTATTATATTCAAGTTTCTTCAGAAACTTAATGACTCATTCCACAATTAGCACACTTTAAAAGATTTCAAATAGTTTCTAACTAGTCTGTAATTCTATTTATCATTATGATGAATAGGCGAACGTTCTCCTTTTAGTTTGTTTCTAGAGTTATAGGAGATGATTGCTTTAAAAAAAGTAACCCTTTCTCCAAAAGTAGCTCCTGATCAAAGTGCTTTGATGGTGAAGTTTTTAATTCCCTGCAATAACACCAGCTGCTCCTCCGAACCCACCTCCCCCTTTTCTGTAGTAATAAGAACCCCGATTTTTTTTCTAGTCTCCGTTACCAAACTTTATGATAGCTCGCCATGGCCATCAAGGTTAGATGGGCCATGTCTTTGGCAAAGGAAGTGGAACTTGGACCGTTTGGTCCAATTCCCAGGAAGTGTCTGAGGAGAGGTGCTCCGCCATCTTCCTCCCTAGACGACAGCTGTGATGGCCGGTGCTCTGGCAGCCAGTCAGCACTCTGAGGTCACGGGACTCATGCTGGGAGTAACAGAGGTGTCCGCTAGACAAATCCTGTGGCTTGAAGACAGAGGAGCTGGCCCAAGAGTGCCGTCACTGCCTGCCTCTAGGCAGCTTTTCTGAGAGTCCATTTTGCGTAGACCATTTGTGCATTTTGCCCTTACATCAGAAATGAATACTAACTGAAGCAACAGTAAAACAGGAGGCTTGTTGGTGGATTATTCCACTAAACTCTAGTGCTCTGGGGTAAAAGGGAAGCAGATCTTTCCTCCCACCTTATTCCTGCCCTTCCACATCCACAAACAGTTCCCAGACGGGAGTCACGGAAGACTTGCTGGGGAGCAGGGAGAGGTATTCACAGCCCTCTCTCTAGGCTGTGATGACAGACATTTTCTGAACACACTCGCTGTCAGGCAGGAGGGGGAGGCAGCCATTGTGTCAAACTGGCAGCAGCCTGGCCCTCCTGGGCCCATGAGTCTCTGCTCATTGCTGACCTTGGTTTAGGACAGCAGCAGAGTGGGCCACTTTGTGACACCCACAGGCTCGGGGTCTACCTGCCTGGAGCGCACCAGGGAGGCCCGGATGCCTCCGTGTTCGACCCGTTGACCCGCCAGGCCCCCGCCTTCAGGAACAGAGGCGTCTGGTGCGGGAGGTGACATGGTCACACACGACTTGAATAAACTTTCAGGGAGACTGTCTTGCACAAGGGCTCCATCTCCCAGAGCCAGTGGGACAAACTGAGGCCCCGGCCACAGTCTAGCCCAGTGGAGGTTGAGTGACAGTGTGCAGTGGATGGAGGTTAGCAGCCTTCCAGGCGTGGCGCTGACCTCTGCACTCAGTGGCCAGCAGCAGTGTGCAGAGACCCTCCTCCACCAGGCAGGGCACTCGGGTCTGCAGGAAAGCTCAGGACCATTTTCATTGTCAGTTTACCAACAGGACAAGAAAGTTGAAAGCTGGCAGCCTGCCAGGTGTTTGGGGGACAATCAAAATGAGCAGCAAATGGGTAAATGGTTGCTTTTCTCTTGAAAAGCAAAAGCTGATTTCAAGTCAGTCTTGTAGGACAAAAAAAATAGTTTCATCAATACTACTTAAATCTGTGACCTGTGCGTGAACCTACGTAGGCGTTTATACAGACCTCTGGGTAGTGACCACTTACACTGCGAGAAATGTGCATGTTCATAGACCTCTGGCGGTGAGAAATGTGCATGTTCATATGCAAGTATGTTACAATTGTTAGGCTGCCTTGTTTAGGTCAATCTCATTCATACAAAATCTGAACTTAAAATCTCAGCCTCAAACAACCTTAATTTAAATAGCAAGGAACTGCTGTTCCCATGCAATGATCAAGTTCCCTGATTTTTAAACTTGAAGGATTATTTCTAGATATTCAAATTTACTAGATTTATGGGGAGAGATTATTATCTTTTTTCCTTGAAATTCCCCAGTGATGACTTCATTCAATCTTTTTTCTCTCCCGCCTTGTTGTACATGGTTTAGCAAGAGGAATGCAGTTTCTCTTCAAAAGTGTTGCCCCCCCCAATCCCTCAGTAAGAAGGCCAATCGCTCTTGTTATACGCCCATCATCCTTGCCAGATCTTACATCCTCGCGATGTCATGATCTCAGTGCTTTGCAAATGGCTAACAGTGTTAGCAGCCTCTGGGGAATCCAGTTGCTCCTGCTTTCAAATGTGTTTGGATGTTTTCGCTGACTTATAAATATTCAGGAGGAAAAGAATTTGGGTTTTTAGGAAACAGGCTTCCAAGATGGAAAAGTTCTCCCCAGGAGGGAAGTTTGGAGAACAAAGGGCAGATCACAGCCAGAGAGGAAGAGTTTTGGTGAAGCCCATGACATAGACAAATGGCCGAAAGAATTCATAGGGATGGGAAGCAGCCTTTGCATATTCTTGGCTTTGGTAGGAACTTAGGATTGTAAGCAATAGAAATGACGAGGCCGGGGCATCCTGGGATGGGGAACAGGCCATCGTTAGTGCAAAGGAAAAGATATTTTGGTCAAGGTTATGTGAGATATACTTATATCTAATCGGCATGAGTATTCATGCATGCTTTGACTGGTATTAAAGTTTCTGTTTCTTTTGTTTTGTGCTCTCTTTGGATTCTGGTGCTTTTAACAAGAGCAGCTACTTCAATGACTATGTGCTTTGTTTCTTTGAGACAGGAGTTTATGAGCTCCTGAACAGGGGTGCTAAAGAAATCAGTGTGTTGTTTACTCATTCCATAATTGCCCCCCCCTAAAAAAAAGAGACATCATGCATATTTGACATATGTTCTCTAAAAATCCACTTTATTAACAATCATATTGCTGCAAAAAATGACCTAATGAACTTTATTTAGAGAAAACTTGAACGGATGTGAGGCTATCTATAATCTTTAGTAGCCTACATGACTATTTCCAGATTTCTCTGCAGAAATATTAATGTTTGATGTGACAAGCTGCCCTGTCTCTTCAGTATCAACTTGCTATGGAATGAGACCCCCAGAACAAAAGGCTCATGCTGGCAGCTGCCACCGATGATCTCTTATGAGTCTATGGTTGGTGGGCTCAGCCGGGCGGTTCTTCAGCTCTGCCTGTGGTCATTGGTGGCTGTGGACCTTTACAGACTCACCTGGCAGGGACTTCTGAGAGCTCTCCCAGGGGCTGTGCTTGTCTCTTCACGCAACCTCCTTTGCAGTGCTTCTGGAAGACTCTTTGGCAGAACAGCCAGACGTGCAGAAGGTGAGCTCCAAGAAGACAGGCGAAAGGCTGCAGCTTCCCCAGGCATAGGCTCTCCGTTCTCAGGGTCGCCCCTTCTCCCGTGGAGAGGTGGAGTCCACTTCCATCCTTGCACCTGGGCTGGTCTGTCACTGCACAATGAGGGGCCAAGAATTGTGGTCATTGCTCACCATCGTAGGCGCTCGCTGCTCAGTGGCAGAGGTCCGCATGGCCTCGGTGGCGTGTGTCTCCAGCCGGGAGCTTTGGGGAAGAGACGGGAACCCTGAGTCACTGCACCGTGTGATTTCTGTGCGACCTGGGACATGGCTTAGTGTTGAAATAAATCATGACTGGCACCTTCAGCTGTTTTTCCTAAAAGAATGTTGAACACTGTGTTCAAATTAATTTCCAAAATGTCTTATCATCACTACACTAATTGCAGCGATATCATTTCAACGTCCTGTAAATTCTGGGAAATCTAAAATCTTAGATTTTCTCTGAACTAGGCCCAATGGAACTGAGTTCCCAAGTGATGTACTGTCTGCCTTCCACTATTTTCAAACTGCATGAGCAAACTGCTCTAACGAGAGAAGTTTTACATCATTTCTTCTGCCCATTAGATTTACATTTCCAATCTACATCTCTACAATAAAAATATGGGTGTGTATTTAAACTTAATTTTCTAAAATATCATGTAATATTTTAAATATCCTGCTCTACATTTTGAATAATTGCTTCTGGATTTAGTTATCATTATAGTAATTACCACCGCATAATAGAACAGAAATGAAAATGTCTTACAAATTTTGATAATTATAAAAAAGAACATAACATTTTATGGAAAATTGCATCTTTACTGAGATGGATGCTTTTTCCCTTGCTTTCTTCTCCTTTTTGTTCCTTACTCTTTTTTTTTCATTTGCTTCTGTGTCTCTGGTGAATACTACTTAACACTAACATAAAAAGAATCCAGTATCAATTTGTTCCTATTTTTCAGTTTTATAAGTTCAAGTGCTTTGAAAATTCATCCACATAAATAGATGGAAATGGAGGAAAATTGTTACAACAGTGTCATTCAGTTCCTTGAACCCCTCTAAGCTACACTAGAGAAATAGCACTATTATCTATCATCAAAAATTACGTTTAATGTTTTATCAGCTGACAATATTCAACTAAATTCTCTTTTGATTTGGTGGGGAAAATCTG
The DNA here is from genome assembly GCF_000260355.1 of Condylura cristata. Classification (NCBI taxonomy): domain Eukaryota; kingdom Metazoa; phylum Chordata; class Mammalia; order Eulipotyphla; family Talpidae; genus Condylura; species Condylura cristata. Next base: position 2,222,192 of record NW_004567108.1, on the reverse strand, counting down.
GAAACCAGTCTGACTTACTATAAAGTCATTAGTATGGGTTTATTTCCCAATTTCTCTTTTCTCTGAAGAGGCAACCTGAGGAGGTAGAGGAAAGCGTGTTCAGGACAGTGGCTTCTCCCTAAAGGGATAGAAGGGCCCCCGGGGAGGGCAGAGGAAGGGAGGTGATGATGTGGCCTCTGGGCCTAGGAGTTATTCTCCACATCTTGAAAATAAGCAACTTGTTGGCACTTTAGTAGATCAAGCCCTACTGGGAGTAAGTCTCCCTGGCTGGTCAATATCCAGTCCTTTGATACAACAAATGACAAGGTCACATACTGGAGGACCGGTGCAGAATCAGTGAGTAGAGTCTATTTCCCTTTGGAAAGCCCTATTTACATTTAAAAATTGTAGGTGATTGAATTAAAGGTTGTACTATGAGAAGAATATAAAATGAGATTTCATGCAAAACAGCCAGTGGGGAGTAAAAATATGAATGAATGAATGAATTCATAGGAAATGATCTGAACTGTGTCTTCCAGAGTAAGTTTCCAAGGTCATCAGATCTGGTGTTTTCCTGTTGTCTGAGGGGAAAGCTCGCTTTGCCTGATGCCGTTTGTCCTCACCCTGAATCTTGAGTATAGACTGAACTCTCCGAGTGGGCCCAGCAGAATCAGATGAATCTTCATTAGTAAAGGTGATACAGCGGTGCTTTGAGAACTAGAAGACAAGTGACCTAGAAAGATGGAGTCGGATCGCTAATAATTGAAAGCTGTATATAGATGTTACATTCTGAATTTTGAAAGAGGGCGGGCATAATGTTGACATAAAATGAAGGAGCCATCTTAAATACTGATGCACGGGGAGAGCTTAGGACTCCAGGTGGCGGTTATGGCGGAGGAAGCCAGCCACACACCTACCATGGGCTCCTTTCCCATAAGACGGGAAGTTTTGGCAGGTGACCGACCGCCCAACTTGGAACAGTCTTCCAGGTCAATTCTGCGTCCAGGTCTGGCCAGGAGCCGGTCTGCTCCAGGGAGACAGGTGTTGAAATGGCGTGTTGCTCCGAACTGGGGTGGCTGCAAGGCTGATTACCCTCCTCCATTGTCCCTTTACACTTCTGCTAGCTGGCAGTAGCATGCCTAAGGAGGCGGGCCACAGAGAGCAGCAAAATTTAGAGGAAAGCTCTCTACTGACCAGGAACCTCTCACTGGGCTGTGCATGAACAAGAAAAATTCCATTAGACTGAACAACTGAAATGTTGGTTTTATTTGTTGCAGCTGTTAGCATTGGCCTAACCCAACAGAGGTGCAGATTATATAGACATCATAAATCTTGTAGATATGCAAATGTACTTACATACTTAATGTCCATTAAGTGCATTAATAGACTAGGTGCTTAGGTACTTAGTAATATAAGTACATAATACTCGTTATGTATGCAATACATAACGTAAGTATTATTTTAAGAACCCATTTTATGGACTTAAATATAATGTGTTAAGACAATAGGAAGTGTTTCTCTTTAAGAAAGCCAAGGAGTGCTGGGATATTTCCTGTTGACTTTCAGGGATTCAGAATTCCCTGTTTTACCATCAAGATTCCTCCCCTACTGGCTAATTTTCCAAACATCTGCAATGAAAATGCCTGCAATTTGCACACGTTTCTAGCCCGGGTTATTTCTTTGGGCAACATCACTCCAGCACGCGTGGATGACACAGCTTCAGCCGCACTGTGGGATGAGTCAGAGGTGGCGGCCAAGGGAGGGGAGTGGGCTCAGCTGTCCTGGCTGCCACGTGCTCACTGCCCGTCAGTGCCCCCGTGCCCTCTGGCAGAGGCAGAGCTGATGGCCACCTTTGCCCGTCCATTCCTTCAGACCTTTCTTCCCCAGGCCAAGGTCCCTGCCCTGCAACAAGCACCTGGACAATCTTCCTGCAACCTGTCCGTAGAGCCCATGGTCATGGGAACAATAGCTTTCTCGGCAAGTTACACAGGTGCCTTCGAATGTGTGATTTTCATGCTGATTAAAAAAAAAAAAAAAAAGGAATGGGGCCGCCCTGGTGGCACAGGGGGTTACAGCGCAGCACTGAGAAGCTAAAGCCACTTCCGCATGAGTTCAATCCCCGCCTGCCCGGGAGGTGACCACAGGGCGCGGCAGACCTCTCCTGACCCGCCCGCTGCTCCCCTCAGCAGCGTCCTTCGTCAGTCAGCCTGTTCTGCTCCCCGCTCTGTCTCTGGGGAATCCTCTCACTGCTCCTACCCCTCTGGCCTGTACCCCAGTTCTGTATGCACAAACAAATAAATCTTAAGAAGAAAAAAAAAAGGAACCTGTTCTGTTGCTGTTCTCATGTTTTTACTTGCAGTGAAAAGAAAGGACTAGAACCAAGAATGCCAGTCTGTGATGTCCCTTCTGGAGTGAACGTCAACAAATCTGGTGAGAAAGCAAACAACATGTGAGTCGGTTGTGGGCGGACAACACATTCTACTTTGACAGACATCCGGGGAACACACGTGTGGATTCTGCTTCCTCTTTGAGGGAGTCAGTTTTGATAAGTCCTCGAGAAAATCATATGCAGTGCACATTTTAGTTACCTGGAGGGCAGGCAATTTCTAATTAAGAGGAGACTCCAATGCCAGAGCATTAGGAGTTCCCGTAATGAGATGATTGTAGTCTAACAGGAACAGGGCAGGCAGCGCCCTCAGCCTGGAAACCAGATGTTTTGTTTATGTGCTGCTGACCTTTCGTCTTTTGAAACTCTAATTGACAAAGCCCCTTGGCATTGACCCGCACCGTGCAGGCCTCCCTTGCTTTGCCTTATGTGGTTAATCAGCTAAATCAGGACAGATCATTCCAGAATCTACCCATCCGTTCACTCTACTTTGAACAACCCCAAATCTCTGGCTTGTTTCTCACATTTGGTGTCATCTGTGGGTCGGCTCATGGATCGTCATTCTACAACCACAACAAACATCATCAAAGTTCTCTGAAGAAAAATGACGCTTATTTGCCAAACCCAAGACGGGAGGGACACCGGCACCTCTGTCCCTCTGTGCACGGTGCCCAAGTCTGCCCACCTGTGGGGCTGCATGTCACTTTGTCCTGTACGAGAGTCACTGATCTGTGTGACAGTTTGTGCTTTACGACTGCTCTGTGCGATGTTAGTGAAGCACAGGCAGGTCCTGTTAGCAAGTGTTAGAAGTCACTTTTTGCAGACTCCTCCTTTGACTTTGGGAGTGTCCCCCGTCACTGCTGGACGCGTCCGCTCACCATGGTCTTCTCTGCTAACGTGATGACTGACGGAGAAGCCCAAAGACCAGTGTCGACGTGCTGCACGATTATCTAATTACGTAACTTTGACTCCAAGGGGGAAAATTCACGATCACTTCCAGGCAGTGATTTTGTCTCAACACGCTTCGGCGACTATGGTAGCAACGTCACTTCCTGGTGTGCTCGTGTTGTGAGAGGCTGAGACGGCCACGCAGGGCCACAAGGAAGCTGTCAGCTGGGCGGGGAGACGGAGGCTGCCCTGTGCTCAGGAAAACCGAATTCTAGAGTGAGACCATCACATGGAGAGACTGATTTCATCTGGGCCTGCGGAGTATGGGGCTGATGGGCTGAACTTGCTGTCTCCTCCTCCCCCTTTTCCGACGTACACCTACGCTCACACCTTACCCCAGCCGCCGCCACAAGGAAGCCCACGAGCCAGACAGTCTTGCTTGGACCCCAAATAGTAGAGAAACAATGAGCCCAGTTCCGGTGTGGGCAGCACGTATCCAGGGACTGTAGGGGCAGAGAGACTGGCACGGAGGGTCCTGGAAGCAGCGGATGGTGACGGTCCCCTATTCTCAGCTAAGTAGACGTGGTGCTAGACGGACAATGAATCGGCCTGAGACTGATTATCCTTGACCTGAAATGAGACCCAAAGTTCGTCTTCCCAGTTGCCCCATCTGGCCACAGGGGCTGCGGGAGGTCCTGGCTCTGCGCCCAAGGCCTCTGCACTTCCTTTTTGGGTCCTTGGGCATCTTTCCATCCACAGCCTCTTCCCCACCTGCACCTGCTGCCCACAGAACCCTCGTTCCACAAAAACCCCGGTGCACCCAGACGAGGCAGAAATCCCAGGCTCCCTGGTCCTCTTACAGCCCACCAGGCCCCCTTGGACGACCAGAGCGAGAGCAACTGGGGTCTCGGGGGGCCGGCGGCTGCAGGCCAAGCAGGTTTTCAGCGCACGCGCCCTGTCGTTCTCTCCTGCCAGCGACTCTTCCACGGCTCCTTGCTCCTGGCTGGTGAGTCTCTCTACCATCTTGAGCCAAAAGCAGTAAAGTGCTGATGCAACCTTAGAGTTAAATAATGTTGAACCCTTGCAAAGTTTGCATTTTAAAGAGGACCACAGGGAGAGAGCAAGGAGCCCGTTCTGCGGGTGTGATTTAAGACTCACCTCCAGGGAGAGACAAGCTACTCTGAGAGGAGACTTTTCCAGGGGACTTTTCCCATCAGGACTGATTTATTAGACCCTGCTTTTATCCAGCCACTCTTCCATTGCAAAACCAAACACTGTTAAGCACTAAGTATGAACTTGGCACTGTTTCCAGGATGAAACAGATAGAAATCGCTATCCTCAGGGAGCTTGCCTTCCAGGGCTAGTATTATTTTATTAATAAAAGTTATCGTTTATAGAAAGGTGATGATGACGGGCTGGGAGGCAGAGCTCAGTAAGGGGAAGTAGGTGTGTGGGGCCTGGGCGTGACATTTCACATGGAAGCGTCATGTCAGTTCCACTGAGAAGGCAGCGTGCGGCCGAGGGCTTGAAGGAAGTGCGAATGAGCCATGAAAACATCTGACTCCATCTTTGACGTTTGACCGCTGACAGCTTTCAGGCCCAGCCCTGCCCTTGCACGCCTTCTCCCCATGACAGGGCGAGCCGCGGCCTGGGGAAGTTCATGGGCACCAGCCCTGCCCTGCTCCACTGGCCAGTGTGACGGGTGTTCACCCAAAGCCCCAGCTTAGACGTCGCCACGCTCACCACAAAGCTCTGCCTTCGACATCTTGAAATTCTTCATCATTTTCGCAAGAGGACCTGTATTTTCCCTTCACTGGGGGGGGGGGAGGGCCTACAAATTATATGGACAGATGGACAGCCCTTCCTCCCAAGTGGACAGCAGACCGTGGAGGAGTTCCAATGTCAAATTCCCTCCCCTCTGCCCAGGTTTTTATTTTTTGTTTATTTATTT
>NW_004567108.1:2199096-2216755 GCF_000260355.1 Condylura cristata | reverse complement strand
CCAGAGAGGGCCCCTTGGCTATCCTGTTTCTGCTTTTGTTTCTAGATTACATTCTGCTACTTTAAAAACTCCAGCAATAATTTGAGATTCATGCTGCTTCTCCTACAACATGAAATATATTTTCTTAAATTGGGTTTTCTGTTTTTACATTATTTCCAGTCATCGGTGGTGGCTTTTAATGTGTTGAATTAAAATTTATTTGGAAATGCCCTGCAAATCAAATTAATTTATAAGATGTTGTAAAAGTTGTCGTTGTCCCCGGCTCCCTTTCAAGCTATTTTTCTTAATTGAGGGCAGGATGAAACTTTCTTTTTATGCACGTGAAGCTTATTTGAATTCTCCAACTTGACCTCCTGAGTTGATGGTTTGCTGAGTGGCAAAGTCTTACTCTACAAATAGCTAAGTCAGAGCCCCCCAGTGTGGCTCTCGGGAGCCCACTCAGCTGTCCAGTTCTTCTGCCTGCGCTGGGCAAACCAGCTAAGGTGGTTTCCACTGTGGAAGTAAAGCACGAGCCACTGCTGGCGCTTCCGTCGGGTCTAAGCCGATGTGCACAGGAAAGGGCATACAGGACGGTGAGGCTGCTGGCTCACCGCGCCGCTGGGAGGCAGGACTCAGAGCAAAGGGAAGGGGAGAGAACGAAAAGGAAGGAGAAATGCTCATTCCAGGTGTCTGCTTCAGCGAGAAGGCAGGCACGAGCCTGGCACCGCTGGAGCCGACTGGAAAAACAGGGTCATCACAATAGCTGCACTGTCCTTCACGCTGACATCAAGACCGCCATTCACGGTGGAGAATTGAGCAGTCGAGAAATTCATGACAGGCAAAGACTGATCACTCCTCCGTATACACTCCTGTCGCCGTCTCTAGACGAATCGTCGCATGAACACACAATCGGGGCCGTGCACTCTGCTTAGTGTCTCGCTACCTGTGCTTTTCACCGGAGTCCTAACGTAATTATCTTTAAACAGTTTTCCATGTGTGAAATAAACTTCGAGAAGGAAATATTTCCCTTCATAACACAGACACATTTACATGCTTATTATACAGAAAAATAAGAGGGGAAAAGTAATTGAATAATCTTTGGGAATTTCAAAACTGAAGATGGTGTCTCATTGCTTTTTAGAACTTTTTAACAGAATTAGTTTTGATGCCTGGTATCTCTGCCACTGCGTCCTTGGTGAATTCTCCTTCACTCATCTTCTGTTTCAGTTGCCTCCTTCTTCGACTCTGTCTCTAGCGGCTCCCAGGTGGGTCTTAGAGACCCATTCAGCTACGCGGGCTCAGGCTTCTCCAGTTGGCTCACCACGAAGCGTCCACTCCGTTGCTCTGGGGCCCTGCCAGAGGAGTTCCTCCCACGAGCCAACCCGCCCAGTGAGTGAGCTGCCACCGCCGTCTGCACCTGACGTCCTGTGTCCATCTTGCGGGCTCCCACTTGGCCGTGTCCACCGTTAGGCTGCCATATTAGAATGTGCCCTGCTGTCCCTGACGGTCAAGAATCATCCCAGGGAGGCCCTCTCTGGTGGCACAATGGGTTAAAGCTCAGCACTGTGAAGCTGTCCACGGCCCCTGCGGCACCAGTTCCATCCCCGGCCAGGGACTGATCCGTGTGGCACGGCAGACCTCTCCTGTCTCCCCGTTGCTCCCCTCAGCAGTGGATTTCGGTAGCTCTGCCTGTTCCGCTCCCCACTCTGTGTCTGGGGAGTCTTCACACCCCCACCTCCAGTCTACATGCAGTTGTGTGTGCATCAATTTAAAAAAGGAATAATCTCAGGCAGTGAATAGAGAAACCGTCTTCCCTGGGGTGGGAAAATAGTACAAATCCTGTCAACTCTGGGTGCCTGTCTTCAGGGTGGGAAAACAATTCAGGCTTCTAGAGATGGGGGGAGTGGCCAGGGAAAGGGGCGTCGGGCTGCGGTGTGTTTTAGAAGCATCTGGAATCCAGCTCAGATAGTCAAATGCACCCTGTCACACAAGCATGCCAACCCTTGACTGAGACAAATGTAAATGTTGTCTTTAGTCCGTGACTCCTTTGTGACTTACTGGGTTGAAGTTTGCAGCTTAGTTTGCTTCTTCATAAATGGGTAAGAGACTGCCCTTTTCACGCAGACATAGCCCACTTGCTGCTCTGACACCCCTCCCACTTCTTCAAAACGCGACTTCACAGTGGTCAGGACGCACCCACAGGCTGAACACAGGGCAGGAGCTCGCTCACTGCCTTTCGGTGTCGCTGCCACAGGGCAGTGGGTGAGCTGTCTCAGGCACCAGTCACCAAGGGCTTGGCCTTCCGGGGTCCCGGGCAGTGAGGCGTGTGCACGTCAGAGCAGCCCTACGACACCCCAGGAAAGGGTGGTAGACACCCCGGCGCGGGCATGAGCCGGGGCCGTCTGCTCACGGGCTTGGGGCTGGAGAACACGGCTCTTAAAAATACGGCCAGGCTTTTCTATGACGGTGCTGAGTTTGCCGTTACTGTGGTCAAGTGCTGCTGAACGACAAGGATGCCTCGGGGCCATCACAGTGGGGGGACGTGCTCATTGTGCCCATGTCACCAGGTGAAGCTTTTCTCCACATAGCTCTTCCCCCCTTGCAGGGGCGGCCACTCAGGAGGGCACCGGGGAGAGTGCGGGTCCTCACGGCGCCCCCCACTCCTGCAGTGCCCGGCCCGTGTGACCCCACGCCGGGCTCCATCACATGTGGCCTCTCACGGACACCGCTAACAGTGAGCGACTGCGCTGCTCCCAGAGAGCAGGTGAACAGCGACACCAAAAAGCAACCCCATCTGACTTCAGATTTCACTCCTGAGGTGCCCAAGAGTACTCTCCGGGACATAGTCCAAGACACTCTAGATGTTCACAGATAAAGCCTGATTGAGCACCTCTCACAGCCTGAGCTCTGATGGAAGCCCGCTGCCTGAGTGAGCCAGCAGAGAGCACTAGCTGGGGGTCCCAAGCCCCGCAGGTCGCGGACGACAGGAGCCGCTGGAGAAGACAGATGACACGAAAGAGCAAGAGCATGAGCAAGAGAAGACAGATGACACGAAAGACCACGTGGACCCTAAGTAAACATGATGTTCACTGAAAGTAAAAGCTTGGCCCATGTGGAGACCTGTAAGATACCCCCAAGGTCTTACAGATATGTAAACAACTGAGAAATGAGTGAGGCGATTAAAAAAGCCAAAGCTTAGCTAGCAAGTTCAACTATGGAGTTAAAGGAGATGGCCCCAAACACGAGCGTCCAGCCGTTACATAACAGCTCTTTGGCTCCAGTTAATATCGACTCAGACGCAAGAATGGTCTCGTCTGACACATCCGGTGTGTGCACGGCCATTGTTCGGGAACATAGGGGAGATCCAGTAACAGAAAAGGATCGGGTGACCCTCAAGCCCCAAACGGGGAATTCCTTACAACTTCCTTGTCAAAATCACTGATATTCTCTGTAAGGAAGATTGAGAGGTAAACAGCAGGTCCACACCCTCAGTTTATCTATAAGCTAATTACAGTTGTTTTCTCGATGTGTATGCTTGACAGACTTCCCTAGTGTGGCAAAGCTCGTGCACCACAATATCAGCCCCTCCCTCCCGCTATGACAATAAAAGCCCTGAACTTTTTCTGGGCAATAAGCCATGTTGAAAAATGAGTTTGCTCTTGAGATTAAACTCAAATAGTGGGGTGGGACAGAAATGAGGTGTGAAATCTTCAAGTTGTGTCTCGGCCAGCAAGGACATCTCGTCCCCCTTCCCGCCTCCTCCGTGGTGGACGTGGTACAAAGTAATGTCAGACAAGGGGATCGCCGCAGGAACGGGGTGAGGCCCCCGGGTGCCTGGTGTCCTTGTGGAGCAGACAGCAGCTTAGATACTGTGTGAGAAACAACTGAGATCCTTTTGTGATCAGTCCTCCATGAAAGTGGGTGACTCAGCAGTCTACTGAGCAGAATTTAGTACCTGCAAGTGTTGGGGGAGGGACCATGCCCCCCCCCCCCACTTCCATGCAGCCACCCTGGATTAGCCACTAGGAAGTAGGCGGCGTTGCTGAGCGGCCAAAATGGCAGCCGTTGTCTTGCTGTGGGGCCTCCTTTTGTCCCCCCTTTCTTGATATTTCTTTCCCAGAAGGCTAAAGCCTCAGGCTTGTGGTCAGCTATCGGATCTCAGAGGCCTCGTCTTGGGCCAGCCCTGTGTGGCTGGGCATTTGCCCAAAAGAGGGTCTGTAAATTTTGGAAGTGTTACTGGAAAACGACTACTAGGAATACCCTTCCTTGGCCTCTTCAGACACACATACCTGTTAAAGATCTTGCACACGAAGACTCTGCTCCCATTGAGTTTATGTTGCAGATGGCAGGGAGCCATCTTTGAGCATGCACCCCTTACGTTTGAGGGTTACTGTGTGACCCCTGGTTATGCACTAGCACAAATACACCATGGTCTTTATTTGAACCTAAAACTGATGCCATTGGCATCGAGCGAGCATTTCGAGAGTGGCAGCAGAGACAGATCTGGAGGCTGGAAGCTACTGCAGCCACAAAGCTTCATGACAGCCACCTGCAGTGTCTTGCGGGCAAAACATGGCCCAACGTTCACTCAGGGAATGGTCTTCAGAACGCTGGTGTGTTCTGACCCGTCTCAGTCATGTTGAGCAGGGTCCTTACGGGGGAGAGCAGGAGCCAGTGGCAGGGGTGGGGCCACGGGTCTGCCAGGGGCCTCCTCTCTCGGGAGCAGCCTTAGTCCCACACCGTCAGCTGAGTGGCCGTGGGCGCCACACCCAGAGCAGGGGCTCTTCAGAAGGATTTGTCATCTAGCAAGGAATGGGGCAGTGTCTTCCTTCCTTGGGACATACTTGTTCACCAGCGTTTCTGTCCCTGCTCTACTACTCTGTCTTGAATGTGACGGGCAGGCAGAAATCTCACCTTTTAGTTTGGAGGCGTTAGACTGAGAGCACCGAGTCTGGGTCTGCGGGAGAGACCACGTCACCTCAGTGGTAAAGCCGTGGACAATAATACGATTTGGGGATGGCCCTCCGGGGGCAGGGGTGGAGGTGTTTTTATGTGGGAAGAAGGGGAGCACGGATATTTGCAGGGTCGGAGGGTCCAGCTAGGCAGAATGAAGACAGAGATAGCTGGGCTGTCTCACAGAGCATGTAGTCCATGTGTCTAGCTAGGACGCGACTGTCCAGGACATGCCCACATGGGGAGAACACCCACTCCTCTTCTCCTAGCTCCTCCCTTCCCTCCTGCCCGGCATTTCAAGGTGGCGATTAACCTGGTTGGACCATGGAGACACAGGAAGACCCCAGGACCGGCAGGGCTGGACCCCGAGGGACCTGTGAAGTGTCACTAGGCTGTAATTACTCTGGACTTCCCTTCCCCTGACAGCTTCCAGAGTTAAGACCCCTGTTATTGGGGTCTCCACCATAGCTCGCCCACTTTAAGCCCTATTTCCACACCTAGCAAGGCGAATTCCTATTTGATTAGTTCCTTCATGGTCTTCATACATTATCTTCTTAACAGAGTCAAGTAAATGAAGATGCATCTTGAATGGGTAGACTAGCGACCTACAGCCAGGCCACGATTGTCGCCATGTGGGCGAGAACACACACACAGGCATTGGAACTGGAACATCGCTAGGTACAGCTGAGCCACTTCTCTAAGGATTGATGGGGACCATGACGCATGGGAGGCAGGAGCCTGGTGCACCTGCCAGGAGCCTGGAGAGCCGAACCCCACCCGGCCCGAAGGACATATAAACACGCCAGCCTCCGTGTTTTCATCTGTATGAGGAGGTTTGAGAGCAGTGATCTCAAAAATCCCTTCTGGCTCTCAGATCTTGACATTAACAAAGTAATATTAATTTTGCAGTTTCATAATCTGCAATTATATATTCTCGTCTTCGACTCCATCTGCTTGCCGACCTCGGAATGTGAGCCATTAAACTTGGAATAGAAACGCTTCGAAGTGAAGTTTGCCTTTTTGTTATGAAATAAAATTAAAGTGCTGAGAGTGTTTTGTCAGTTCAAATTAGCATCAGGCCAGGGACGCCCTGACGCATGTGTGTGGAGAGAGCAGCCGTCCTTCACTGGGCTGCTGCGCTCGGTTTTTCTCAGAATTAGGGGAAAAAGAAAGGCATGCTCTGAAATCAAATGAGGGTTTTTAAACATTTTTACATTCAACGTGGTTCAGATATTTATTCTAATTCCCCTCCTATCTTTCTGAACAAAAGGAGCCATGGGGCTGGCCGGCCCGAGAGCACGGACATGGTGACGGCTCCTGGCCCTGCGTCTGGGCGTCTGCCCCGGAGCCCGCCCCAGGTCACCTCTGCGGCCGTTTCCACACAAGCCTGACCAGCCTGGCCCAGTCTTGGCTCCGTCAGATGTCACCCCAGAGACTGGTAACGACTCCCGGGAGCTCCCTGGCCACAGCCGTGTGGCCCCTGAGTCCAGCAGCTGCCTCTGGCCAGGCCAGGCGGCCCTTCTGGGGAGCTGTCATGACTTGGCCCTAAGTACTTGGACAGTCTCACACCCAGATTTTCTCCAAGTGCACCTGCAAACTGGAGAGACTGAGGCACTGTGCCGAGAGTGGTCTCCATAGGCGCTGACGTCATCCTCTGGGGTGGAGCTATGTGCTCACATCCTTGTATTTTCATCACATTTTAAAATTGCGGGAAACCGTCAGACTCAGCCACGCCATCGCTCTTCTCATCTCTGCTCTCCAGCAAACAAGCCCCGGCAGCCGGAAGCCAGGCCGTCGTGCAGGCCCCACCCGGGCGAGGCCTGTCTGCTGAGCCAAGCCGATGTTCCCGGCAGCCAGCTTCTGGACCTGGGGAAGGGGAGGGTGAGTCTGGCGGGCCAGGCCGGTCTCCCAGAGCGCTGACCGCCCCGGGGGCTGCAGCCCTGCGGGTCAGCTAACAGCCCTCTGCGCTGTGTGACCTCCCACCAGCTTCGGAGTCCCTGGGGCAGGCTCCCGGGTGGCCGTGGGTCCCGCCAGATGACAGAGTGGGGGTGCGGTTGGCACCTCCCTGTGAATCTGGGGCCCTCACATTGCAACACCTTCATCCTCACCAGGTATCCACTCCCGGGCCCACGGGCCTCCCATTTGCTGGAAAGGGGCTGCTGCCCACAGTTGCCTGGTGGTGTCCGGAAGGGCAGTGGGGTGGAAGGGCTCGCACAGCCTCACCTGGTCCTGTCCGGTCCTGGCCACAGCCTGACCCGGCGCAGCTTGGAGCTGTGTGTGAGTGCGCACACCCATGTGTGAAGAACCCCCTCTTGAAGCCAGCAAGGCGCCCTCTGAATCTGCTCCTCCGAGGTATTTAAAGCGCAGGAGTGACGCACCCCTGGCGCCTCAGGGCTCATTCAGAAGTGGGGCAGGAACACCCCCGTGCAGCAGGTCCTGCCCGCCGCGTCGGCCGCGGCCTGCAGCTGCGTGCTCAGTGCCCGGGCCGTGCACTGCACACCGCAGGCCCCTCGCTGAGGACCGGCCGCGCCGGGCGTGCCGAACCCTGTCCACGCAGCCGCCTGCCGGGACTCGCCTCAGGGATGCACGCTCAGGAGCAGAGCGGGGTTAAACCGGGGGAGGCCAGGGGTGTGGTCTGCTTTCTGGGAGCAGGCGGTGCAGGCTGCGTCCTCGTGCCCTAGGGCCCGACGGGCTTCCCTGGGGCGAGGAGGAGCCACGTCACCTCCTGGGGAAGGGAAGGGTGAGAGGACTGTGCCATTGCCCACGCGTCTGTGCTGGCTGAGCTGGGAGGTCCCGGCGGTGGGCAGTGGCCACATGGGCTGGTGCTCCAGAATGTTCTCATTCCATGTCTCACGGGGCCTGTGCCCCAGGCAGAGCCTGACCCTGGCCGAAAGCGGTGTGTGTGTGTGTGTGTGTGTGTGTGAGAGATGGGGAGAGGGGAGACCCACAATAAGGGCAGAGACCCACAGTGGAGCCATCAGCTTGGCAGCATGTTGTGACGGGTATTATCAATAAGCCGATGTTATAGAAACCAGCAGATAAAAAGGGTGTTAGTGAACCGTGGGCGGCAGGATGAGCCACGGTCAGGGCCTCCGGGCTCCGCAGGGCAGACAGGAAAGTGAGCCCCCTGCACAGCAGGACATGGCGGGTTCCCTAGGGTCCGGGCAAGTCTTGGAGACCAACAGGGAAGCACCGACCAGGGCCCGGGGGTTCCTCCTCAGGCCGGCTGCCACCACCATGCGCATTTCAGGACGGGTGAGCTGCTGCGCTGACCAGAGCCGGAGACAGCGCTTGCTCACCAGGCTCGTCGCCCCGAGGGTGGGGGCGGGGGTGCCGCGGCGGCGGCGGCGCAGCAGTGGTGGCAGCAGCAACAGCGGATAGTCCCGGCGGTAGCAGTAGCAATAACAGCGGCAGCTGGAGCCTGGCAGCCCAGGGGCAACAGCGGCCGCAGCGGTCACAGTAGCAAGCCAGTAGCTGAGTCGCAGCAGCCGCAGCAGCGAGCACCGGTCAGCGGCCGAGCGCGCGGAATCGGAATCGGCGTTCCCGACTGGGCCGGGAGGCTGCGGTGAGCAGCCGGGCGGAGCCCCCCGCACACCCTGCAGACGACACCTGTCACCGTGAGGTGCTGCGCTGGCTCTGGGCTCCTCTGGCTGTGAGTCGCAAGCGGCTGCCCCTGAAGCGTCTTGCAGCGTGGACCGGCGCCTTTCGTGAGTGGCTGCCGTGTGCTCCCGCCTAACGAGCACTCTTGGGGCATGCTCCGCACCCCCAGCTCAGCGCGCACCCCAGCCGCGCCCACTCACCCCCGCTCAGTCCACGGTCACGGACGCACCCGCCCTGGGCCCCGACGTGCTGGCTGTGGTGCTGCGTTCATTTGCCTGGTCGCCAGACTCCCCGGCCGCCCCTTGTCCTCCGGCCCCCCGAGCCACATCGTTTTAGTCTCCGCGCCCCGCAGTCAGCTCGGACCCGGCCCGGACTCAAGCCCTGGCTTGGCCACATCCTCAGTTTCCCTGCTGGGCTCCTTTTCTGCGCCTCGACAGCCGTCTCCTGGCCGGATGCAGCGGCGGGTTCCATGCCAGCCGGAGCCCCTGGACTTTGCCAGGGCGCAGCGGTGCCATCCGCAGGGGCTGGGCGGCCGCCCGGCGTCCACACGTCCACTGTAGCGCGCCTCCGCGCTGCGCCGAGTTCACGCCCATGCCCACTGCTCAGAACCTGACCTGCTTCCTCAGGAAAACACCAGTTGGCCTTGACCGCGCGCAGACCCCTCCCTCCCCCACTCGGCCCTGGCCCCTCCGCCCAGGAGGGCTGGGGCACCCTCCTTTCTGCAAACACACCCTATGGCCTCCTGTCTCTCCAGGTTCTTTGTACTGAGGATTATCTTGTGCTCTGCTACACAGTCATTTCTCTCTGCCCACGAAGGCGAGTCGCCCAGTGACCCACTTTACAGAACAGCCTCCCTCCACGCCCCCTCGGCTGGCAGGGGTGATTTCCTTTCTTCTCAGGACCACACCGACCTAATGAGCCCCTCTCTCCCTCCTACACTTCCTTAATCCCATCTCCTCATTAGTGAATTATGGAAATGTCCGAGATGCAGAGGAGAGTAACCCAGCAAACCCCTCCCCTGCCTCCCCCCCCCCCCAAGACAGGTCCATCCAATTTTCACGTTTTTCAATATCGGCTTCATATCTTATTTTTGTAAAAGGAAAACAGTCACAGATAAAGGTAATCTTTAACAATGGCCGTGCTAATCTTCCCTCAATCTCCCCTTCCCCCAGATAAGCAACCTGAAGTTAGTATTGATCATTTCAGTGCCATTAACCACAGAGTCCGTGTCCATACACTATACAGATGTGACCTTTCTGGTGGTCACGCTTTCTTGAAGCTGGTGATGTACTTTGGCCATCCTCACTATGCCAGGTGGGCACTGTCCACTTCACAAGAATGACCAAAATGCCTTCGTGCCTCCCAGGGCACTGCCAGCTCACACCTGCTGAGCGCTCCTGGCCGGGTCTGGGGACGGTTGGAGCTGCCCTCCGATTGGAGGCCATCTTGTTTACCTATCTTGTTTACCTGCGTTTCTGCCACCCTCAGGGAGGGTGTGTTCTAGTCTGAGGCCCTTGGACATCGGCTTCCTCTTGCCTTTCCATGTTTTTCTGCTGCTTCCTCATCTTCCAGGGGTTTGGTAGACATCGGAAAATATTTTCTACCTGCCATCTTTTGTCATCTGTATGCACCGAGGCTTCTCCCACTGTGCTGGCTTTTCTGTGGTATTTCGTCATATGAAGTCCTGAACTTTAATGCTGTTTTTGTATTGATTTTTTTTCCTTTATGGCTGGTTTTTATATCTTATTTTGAGAACTGCTTTCCTACCCAGAGGTCATATAGGTACTTCTTATATGCTTTCCTGAATGTTTTAATGTTTTGTTTCTTATTTTGGCTTTAATGTACTTTGAAGTTATGTCTATGAATGGCTGGGGGAGGTTTCCAATTCAGTGTTTTCACACCAGGGTCCTCCATTGTCTGGAATGCATTATCGGGCCGTGCCTGGCCCTGAGCGCCTTTGTCCCGTGTCAAAAATGGCACATGCATGTGAGCCTGTGTGCAGGCCCCCTGCCAGGGGGCTCTGTCTCTGGCCAAGATCTCAGTGCCTTCATCTTTATGAACCATGTTGTCCCATTATCTTAAGACTCCCACCAACTTTGTTCATTTTCTGCAGAAATTCCTTAACCACACTTACGCTAGCCTTGTGTATGTGTTTTAAGATCTACTAGTTTCCATAAAGTCATTGAGACTTTCATCAGATCTGCATTTAAGGATAAATTTGGGTCCCACGGACATTTGTGGATGAATATTTCATAGTCAAGATATTTTATTCTGAATCATTGCATCCATAAATGTGGAACAGAGCCCATTTATTTCAGCATATTGAGGCTATTTCCATTGACTTTTATAAGTTTTCCACAAAGATCCAACCAATCTTTGTCAAAATTATTTTTAGGTAGCATTGATTTTTTTTTTTTTGGTTGTTGTTAATATTTTCTTTTCTAAATTATATTTTCTTATTTTTGCTTCTGGTTTATGGGAACAAAATTGATTTGTGTACTGCGATTCTGTCTAGCAACCTGGCAAAACTTTCTCTTGATTATAATTATTTATCTGTAGATGTTCTTAAGAGGTTTTACTGGAGGCAGTAAACAAACTGCTAAGTTTGTTCTTTTCAGACCATTATTTCAGTGTTCAGTGGGAGTGTTAATATGTGCAAGTTTGTTTCCATCTTCAAGGGAATGTTCTAGCTCTTTACAATTAAATATCAAGTGTTCATCCATCTTTTTTTTTGTGTCGATCTAATTAGACAAGTTTCTTTCTATTACTAGTCTAATAGTTAAAGAGTCTTTTCTTCACTGACAAATACATGTTAAATTTTATCAAAACATATTATGCAGCTGTTGAAATGATATGATTTTTATTCTTTATTCTGTTGATGAGATGATTTATATTCACCTATTTCATAATGATAAAACAACCTTGAATTTGGGGGGGGGGATTTTTCTATTCACTGGAATAACACTTATTGAAAAAGGGATTAATTGCGCCTCCAATATTTGGTAGGATGTCCTTAGGAAACCATGCAGGCCTGTTTGTCTTATTTAGTATTACAGATTCTGTTTCTTTAATGGTCATTAGCATATTTGAATTTTCATTTTTCCCAGGCTTTCTAAAACTAAATTTTTCTAATAAGTTATAGATTTTAGGATCAGTTTGATTTTCAATTATTTTTTAAAGCAGCTTTACTCTTACTGGTTCTCTTGTGTCTCCCAGCCGCTGAACTATTATGTGATATTAACTACTTGGCTTTGTTCTTTTTATGGCTGGTTTTCTCTTTAAATACTTTAGTTACATCACATAAGTTTTATATGTTGTATGTTTACACTACGTGCATTTTTCTGATTGCCATTTTTTTAGGTAACATGCATTATTAGAAATGTGGTTTATTATGCACAAATGTGCATTTTTAAATGTGAAGTTTAAAAAAGTTTCAAAAACATTAATTTGCAATCAAATTGCATGGTACAGATTACTCTGAGTTTACTGAGGTTTGCTTGGTGGTTCTAGAACTGCTTAATTTTTGCAAATCTTGCATGAATATTTACTATGTCCCTTAGAATAATTTTCCTAACTGCTTTTCCTAGAATATTAAATTCATTTTATATTTTTCCTGTGGATCTATCAGCTAGGGAGAGAAATGTGCTCCATTTATGAAATATGCTCCATAATGATGGTGGATTTGCCAGTTTTCCATATAAGCCCTTAGATTTATACTTCTTTATTTTTGAACTATTTTGTCTTTCATTAATTAATCAAGAATAATTATTTAATAATAATTTAAAAGTAGCATTTAATCTTTCCAAGGTGTTTTAAACAACTGTAACAGAACTTAATGTCTGTTGATGGGTTACCTGTCCATTTACTATCAATCAAGTTAATAATTAATAAAACATATTACGTATATTCAGGATATATTATGCAGGTATTTTCTAATTGCATAGCAATTTATACATCCTAAATGACCGAATCATTCTAGTCAGTATTTTTACTAAAAAATACTGTAGCCTTAAAGTCCACTTTGTTGACATCAGTACTGTAGACTAGTTTCCTGTTGATTTTCCCTGGTGGGAGCTTTATCCACTGTGTTTTGTGCCTTCGGACATGATTAAATTTTGCATTTTTATTTAATTTCTATTAATTCTTCCCTTTCGATGATATTTTCTTTCCACTTCAGTTTTATGCTCATTTCCAGCCTTCTGCTGGGTTGGTCAAGTCTTTGTTTCATCCTTTCCTTACTCCTGATGTGGAAGACTGGATGTGGCGTTTCCCTTGCAGTCACTGCTACTGTCTGTTTCAACACGGTCAATGTTTCTGTTCTTTTCTTTTAAGATTGATGCATTTATGCACACAAGAACTGGGGTACAGGCCAGAGACAGAGTGGGGAGCAGAACAGGCGGATCTCCTGCAACGCGCTGCTGAGGGAACAGCAGGGAGACTGGAGAGTCTGTTGCGCCTTGTGGGCCGCTGGCTCCCTGGCCTGGGATGGAGCTGGGGCAGGCGGGCGGGTGGGAGGGCCCATGATCAACATTTCCCTGCACCTCACTCCCTGCCTGGACCGTCCCCCCCCTGCTGGGCACTGGCATCCTGCACAAAACACCTTCCCAGTGAGCGTGTCCTGTCCACTCGGCCAGGTACTCTTGAGCTCGTCTTTCCTGCATCAGAACTCATGATTGCAGATTAGTGGGAGCAGACAGTGATGCCCACTTTCCCCTAATGCAGCAACCCCCAGAAGGCAGCGAGGATCACTTAGTGCTCTTCGTTCCTTCCTAAGCGAGGCATTGACCAGGCTTGACGGGGAGAGCCGAGCGGGGGGAGGGGCGGAGGGGCCCCTGGGGTCACACAGACACGTCAAGTTGCCAGGATGCTGGGTCAGGAAGAGCCTTTCACCTGCTGTCGGGGAGGACGTGCATTCTCCTGGTAAACCCAGACAGGGCCAGCGCGGGACAAGCCCAAGGCGTTTGCTTCCCCAGGGATGAAGTGGGTAGCAGGCGGCCAGGACGCCACGGGCCATGTCCACAGAGTTCCCTAGGGTCCAGGAGGTCGATGGAGTCACCATCGAGGCCCAGGCAGGCATCTGGGCGCAGGAGGGACATGTGGCTGCATCCAGCCGACACCCCGCGCACGAAGCTTCTCTTGCGTACCCACAAGCTCGTCACCTTTTGTCCTGTGGCCCCTTGCTGCCAGACAGGCTTGCTGGTCTGAAGTCAGGTTGAGCGCTGTCTTAAAACCCCAGGAGTGTGGATCTGAAGATGAGGGGGTGCTGTCTGGGTGACCACTGTGTGCTGTGTGTGAGCGACCCTTGGCCGAGGGCGGAGAAACCAGCGGGAGGAAGTGTTTCCATTTGGGGCGACGGAAGTCGAAACTGTGATTTAAAGCAGCACCAGTGGGACTGGGAAGGAGGGTCTGCAGGAGAGCTGGCCGGGGTCAGGTGGCCCCGCGTCGCACCCACCCCCCACCCCCATGCGCTTCAGGAGCACCTTGGCGCATCTGACTTAGCAGAGCTGCTCCCCACTGAACTCACGGCCATCACGGCAGTCTCCGGCTGCATCTCCAAGTCTATGTAGGGTGAACATTATTTTTCAAAATTTATTCTCAAAGCTACCTATGCCTGCAGCTGCATTTCCAAAGACAGGGGAATAGAGAGGACACCGGTTATCAAGCATCACACACATCTCTTCTACAAGCACAGCTCTTCTCTGTGTGTACGTGCTCGAGAGGCCCACAGGGCTCCATGTGAGAGACCGCTCAGATGCCGCGGGACTCGGCTTTGCCTGCAGACTGTCTGTTTGCTCGAGGCATCCCCACGGCTTTTCAACCTGGCCACTTCTTCTCTGCCCGTACAAATAAAAAGGTGACTCGGGGTGTTTCCAGCAAACTGATGTTATTATAAGGAAGATGGGTGGCGAGCAAACTCTATCTAGAAATTTGCCCACGAAGATAAGACATTTCCAGATTTCTGGAATATTTTGGCCTTTTGGATATACAACTGAAGTAAAAGACAAGATCCCCTCCTAACAGACCCTTCTGAAAGTGAGGGGGATTACTAACTTTTCCTTAGAAAAAATATGTGAGCCCTTCTTCCTGAATACACTCCCTGGCTGTCGGGCCTCTGAGTCCATACTGTGGCTCCGGGAGGGTGGAAGGCTCCCGGCTGCTTCCTGGAATTGGATGTTGAGGGGGTGAGTGGGGGAGGTGGTTTTATGTGGGGTGGTTTTCACTTGTACCCTTAACTCTAGGGAGGGCGTCAGCCTCTCTGGAAGAAGCAGCTGCGAAACAGCAGACCCTGGCTGAACCTGGGTGGACACTAGGATGCAGCCAGGGGACAGCAAGGAGCACCCGGCATGATGGGAGAGGATGGACAGGGACAGCTGAGCTGGGAAGGTCCAGGTACCCTGCCCATTTCTGCTCCTTCTCGGGTACTGACACTGTCCTCTTTCCACCTGTCTGAGCCTCTGAGCTGTGTTTGAATAAAACTGCCGCTTGCCATTGGCCGGGGGTGGGCGGGGGAGGTGCAGGCTGCCACGCTGGATGGGTGTGAGTGCTTCTTGGAGCAAAAGGACCCTAAGGACTTTCTGCGGTAGTTCAAGGGAGATCGGGTACTCTCTCAACTCTGCCTCGGGGAGTCGTCATCCGTGAACATTCTGGAAACCTCCCAGCATCCCTGTCTCACAGTCCCTGGCCTTCCGCATGTTTCACATGCGGGCACCACCGCTTCCCGCAGCACTCTTGGTGAGGCATGAGGCTGTGCGCGGTGCCTGGCCATATGAAGAGAAAAACGGATGGGGCCGATAGGATTCAGCAGTTTTTGTTTTGCTTCTCAGTTCTCAACTGCTCTGGACTAAAAGACGGAAAAGATCAGGAAAGGGGGGAACTTAAGGATTCCAGCTCATAGGTCTTGGTTTCTGCAGATTTGGTTTTTAAAGATTCATTTATTGATGCATACAGAACTGGGGTACAGGCCAAAGGTGCAGGGGCGGTGAGAGGGTTCCCCAGGGACAGAGTGGGGAGCAGTTTCTGCAGATTTTTACATCACGCGTCTCTTGCATCTCGAAGGCCACGGATGTCCAAGCTTCCTGTGACAGCTGCGCACCGCCACGCTGGACACTGGCATCCTCCCGGGCACCCTGCTCCTCTCCTCCACGGTGAGTCTAGCCGAGCTGCGTGGCCGAGATTCAGGCACCAGGGGACAAAGGCAGGAGAAGACCAAACAGGTTAATATTTCGGAGACACGAGAACCTTCTCGCCGCCACTCAGAATCGAGGTGAATCAGGAAATGGATGGCGTTTTTCAAGTCACATGAATCAGTGCCCCAGAATTCATCATCTTCACCAAGGGCCTGGGACCCATCCTCACCCTGGGACATGCATATTTAAAGGGGCCAAGGAAAAGGCCATGCTTCGCCACGCTCACCTCTAGTTTCACAAGGTGGTAGATGCTGAATGGAACATTCTGTGTGCGCAATGACATGTCAAAGAAAACAATCTAGAGATTTTATTTGGAAAGGAGAAAAACCTGTGGATTCTTTAAGATCATTGCACCTGTAGGGAGCCACCATCTCTGGGGCCTCTGGGAGAGGGTGTTATTTCCATCACCCCTTTCTTGGATCTGGTGACATGCCCCCCCACCCCCACCCCAGAAGTTTGTTTAAGCACTGGATGAAGAGACAAAGGCTCAGAAAGTTAAGGAACTTTCCCCAAGTGGGGACATCCCAGCTTCAGTTTGTTTCATTTCACCCCCAAGGTTTTGTGATTCATTACCAGTAAATATTCATAAGGAAGGTTCCCCTGCAGTTTGTAAATTGCACCCCCACCCATATAAAGTGAAATGATTTATGGTGTTATGTTATCAACCATTCTGGGTTACAGTGTAGAAAGTTATTTTCGTTCCACTGGTTAGCCCTGTCGATGCCAAGATTCTTTTTTTTTTTTAAATGTACAAGCCTTGAACTGTGATGTCCAGGGACAAGGGCAAGATTAGGGCTGGAATGCGTCTCCCCGCCCCCTGGAGCAGGGGGAGGCGTGGGCCGGCCCACCCAAGGGTGCAGGTTTCAAGTGACAGGCAACCTCTGCAAGGCTCCTCCCACTACTCCCCTGGCAGGGCTTCAGGCTAGACTTCAGCCAGCCTCCTCCCAGGGGTGCACCAGCCTCTGTGCCACGTAGGCAAGACAATCGGAATGTCAGGAATGGAAGCAGAGCTCCAGGGCAGGCGCAGAAGAAGCGCTGAGCGTTTCACTGCGGCCAGGAGCCCGCTGCTGCCAGGCCCCAGGCTGTGTGCCCTCGCCCCAGCCCCGGCCAGAATGTTCCTCAAAGAAGGTGGCTCCGTGCTAACATTTCCTCCTGGATGTCTTAAAGGAAATCCAGACAGGCAGTGCTGGGCACCTCCATCACCCGCCAGACTGGAGGTTTGGGGTTGGGCTGGGCTTCCATGGAAACCTCCAGAACTGCTTTCACTTAATTTTCGTATTAAAAAAATTTCGGCTGGTCGTATTGCTATTGTCCTCCTGGACCTGCATGACCACTGTGGAGCCTGGCCACTGTCCAGGGAGGGGTGTTTTGGGCGTGGGCTCCCTGGACATTCCCAGTATGGGGATGGTCAAGTGAACCTGGGGGTGCAGGAGCCTGCTGGGGGCCAGGCAGCTGTGCTGGCCCTCAAGCCCTTCCTTATGCAGGGGACACCTTAAAGCCAGCCTTCTGGGCCCAAGGGGCAGGCAGGCAGCGCCCTCCTCTCCCGCGGGCACACGCGGCCCCCAGGGTCAGCCCAGGAGCCCAGCCCGGAGTTCCAGCCTGTGAGGCGCGCATCTGTCGGGACTTTCTCCCAGTTTGAAATCTAGTGGGGCGACCCCGTGGCCTCTCTGGGCTTCAGTGAGCTCACAACCCCATTCGGGAGTCTGGAAAGCGCCTTCCTTTGCGTCCGAGGGTGACATTTGTCACCGCAGCCCTCTCTCCGCGAGGCCAAAGGAGCCTGCACACGGGGACCTCCGCCCAGGAACGCGCGCGCTAACTCTGTCTAGGCCCGGGTGCCAGCTGGAACCGCTCGGCTGGCTACGGGGACCCCGACCTGCCTCCCCGGCCGTCGGATCGCCGCAGCCCCCAGGCTCAACTCCGCGAAATCGAGCCGACCCGGC